>NW_025964357.1:1800000-2174600 GCF_023055435.1 Haliotis rufescens
TTCTTGATAATTAACTTTAATGGTCTCCACCCCTTTGTATTGAAATGGAAAAAACTGAGTATAGAGCAGTCACTAAAGAATGTTGATGATTGGTTGCATGTTGTTTGGGAGGAAGCTACTCCATCCCATGCCACAGATAAACATTGGGTGAAAGAGTTACACACTAGGATAGTGAGTTCCATGATTGCGCGTATCTATCAAAGAGAAGCTAGTGTCCCGAGAACTTGGACGTGGTGATCTCCACCAGGGCAATACTCCAGTTCACACCAGTCACGTATCTCTTTACCCATCTGAACTAGAAATAACGGAAACCAGTGAGACTGCCTCATTTGTGTCATATTTAGATCTATGCATAAAGATTCAGATCGCCAAAACACTCTCCACAAGACTGTATGACAAGAGGGATGACTTCAACTTTCCAATAGTCAACTTTCCCCTTATGTTGAGCAAAATACCTGCAACACCCGGCCTTTGGTGTCTACAACTTCTGAGATACAATCCAGCATGCTCTTTCTACCAAGATTTCAAAGAACGTCATACAACTCCTGCTCAGAAGTTGTTTGATCAAGGTTACAACATTCAAGGCCTCAGTACGGCTTTCAAAAAGTTTTATTCCCTATTTTGACTTGAACCATATGTTCCTGTGTATTTTTAGGTGATCATCTGTCTTGACTTTGTACGACTTTGTATACTCATCGTGTCACGAACACCTGGTATCATCACTACTATTGGATAGTGATTCAGAAAAAAACATGCTCATAATAAGGTCGGAATCGTACAATTGATTTTTGAGTGAGATTTCTTATGCATATGGAAATAGTTTGTCGCTTTTATTTACATATCCCAGAGCATATAAAACAATAACCCCTGTTCCTCCCCTCATCCCCCCCCCCCCCCCCCCCACAGCTCTATCAGCCAATACTCAGCCATTATCAGCTTTGAAATTAGGAGACTTAATACACGGGGGTTCCCTTTCAGAATTATATCTATTTAACCTTATAAATAACTTTATTTACGGGACTTTATGTCAGTCTAGAAAATGTGGAAACGAGCTTCTAGTAGTTTACCTTAATGACCAGGTCTGGCCCATAGTGACTACCACCTGTCTTCAATTTTTAAAATAGACACTTGTGTGGTAAGAGCTTTTAATGGGGACCAAGATTTGGTTGCTGCTGTGGAGGGGTGGTTGACAAACATAGATTTGACCTACAAGACAGAGATAACGGACCTAAAGTTTTGTTTGTTAGTTGTTTAATGCCGCACTCAGCAATATTCCCGCTATTAGACGGCGGTCTGCAAGTAACCGGACCGTGAAGATCTGGATTTATAGAATAGGTCTTCAGCAACCCATGCCTGCCATAAAAGGCGACTATGCTTGTGGTAAGAGGCGACTAACAGGAACGGGTGGTCAGGCTCGCTGACTTGGTTGATGCATGTCATCGTATCCCAATTGCGTGGATCGATGCTCGTGATGTCAATCAGAGGATTGTCTGGCCCAGACTATATTTTTTACAGACCGCCGTCATATAGCGGGAATATTTCTTAGTGGGGCGTTAAACAACAAACAAAATAGTTAATAACTGAGTCTTGACCAGTAAATCCAGTGACTGGCACCATGAGCATCGATCTACGCAACATGACATGTATCAAACATGACTGCAAGGCTGAAAATAACCTGATACCCCCTCGTAGTGAACCTCCAGACATTAGCTGTCACTGTGGAGGAGGACATGCGTTGGAAGTGGCACGTATTTATTGTCAACAGAAGCATGGGTTGGTATTACGGCTATTTTACGTGACAGGCACATATACCTTCTTCACTGAGCCTGCTATGTGGATTGATACTATGGTATTCCAGAAGGGACACTGTCGTGTTGTAATGTTGTCCTTACAATAACAAACAAAAAGTGTCAAAACTAGCCAAAGCGCAACAACCTGACACTGCAAAATTTTCCAAGGTCATAGTATGTGGCATTGTCGAGATTGTTTGAGACGGAATTAAATGAAATAGAAATTATTCCATACATTCAAGTCCAACATCTTTACATGCAATACAATCTATTTAATGGAGGAATTGTTTGTTATGAAAGGTATGTGAATAAGGCCTTACTGTAGTTAATCGAGGAAAATAACGTTCTTCATGGTCAAAACGTTCTAAGCATGACTAACTTTCAACTATGGGCCATAAGAAAGTGAACTGGTCAATGTAGTACATTGTTTGAGTAGTTCATTGCACGTGTATTTGGTCTGTTGAGGCCGGTTGTATATTAGTGACAGTTGAACGTGATAGGGGTCCAAATAGACACATAAATGGAAAGGAAGGAGCAGTCATCAAGATTTTAACTGTAGGGAAAAGTACTCCCCAAGAAATTCATGACCGCATGTCACAAGTGTATGGGGATAAGTGCCGCCTAGCTAGTCCACTGTTGGGCAGCTATGTTTAAGGCTGGGAGAAGAAGCTTTGATGATGACCCTAGGCCTGGACGTCCCTCAACTTCCATCAATGAAGTTTCAATCAAGGGGATAGAAAAACTTTTACTGTCAGAAAGACGTATTACAGGTCTAAGGTAGACACAGGTCTAAGCCACGTGTCCATTGAAACTATTATTTCTGAACATTTACAGACGAATAAGACATCTGCTCGTTGGGTGCCAAAGTTTCTAAATTCTGATCTTAAGGAAAAAGAGCTGAAATTGCCAGAGACAATTTAGAGCTAAATGAGTAGGATTTCGTCAAATTCAAAAAGAGATTAATAACGGGTGATGAAACATGGGTCTACCACTATGATCCTGACTCTAAACGTCAATACATGAAATGGCACCATTCCACTTCTCCGGTACCAAAGATATTCAAGTCTTCAAGATCAGTGAAGAAAGTTATGGCCGCTGTATTCTGGGACTTAAAGGGTGTGATCCTTGTTGATTACTTAGAAAGTCAAAAGACGATTACCGGTGCCTACTGTGCTGATTTGCTTCATTGCCTGAGAGATCCTATCAAAGAAAAGCTACGAGGAACCATGGCAATGGCTCTTCTCACCTCTCTCGACTTGCAAAGGCTGCTGTACGACAATGTGGGTTCGCGGAGTGTCCTCTCTCTCCATACTCACCAGACCTAACATTTCTATCTTTAGGAATTAAATAGATTAATAATATCACGAAGGTAAGTTTAGATTACGGTAAGCTTAAAATATTGGCTCATGTTGTATATTTTCTTTGTTTTGTGAAGTGCTGTTGCAGACTTCATGCATCACGTGGCAAGTCTCAGTTTACACTGGTTAGGTTATGGCAAACTTGTCGCTGGTCGTCGATATGAATAATGATTTTGATGGACAGGGCGGATGTTAATATCCTAAATATATACTGAGTCAAATTAAAAACTTCACATTTTTAAAAGTAATCCCATATATGATATACAACAGACAAATGTATCAGAGAAGGTAATTTTTAATCATTAATGTCCAAAGAAGGATTTTAATTAACGGTTGTAACCATAATTTGTTCCAAGCACCTACGGTATTCGGTAATAACATCAACAGTTTAAATCATAAGTCCCAAGCACGAGAATCTGATGGCACACAAGTTCAGTAGCGTGTATGGCCACCATGTGCGTTGACAACTGCCACACAACGCCTCCGCATGGACCTAGTGATGCTTGTGAACACATGATTGGGAAGACGACGCCATTGTTGCTGCAAAATGGTGCCAAGATCTTGCAAATTCTGTGGTTGGTTCTGGAGAGTGCGCAGACTTCTGCCAAGAGCATCCCAGACGTGTTCGATGGGATTGAGGTCGGGAGACCTTGACGGCCAGGCCATGACGTTGACTCCCGCATTCTGAAGGAAATTCCTTGTCAAAATTGCTGTGTGGGGTCTGGCATTGTCGTGTTGGAAGATCAAACCGGGTCCATGTGCTGCCATAAAAAGGCAGAAGTTCTGGTGCCAGTACCTGGTCGCGGTAAGCAGCAGCGTTGAGCTTGCCACGGATGACAAGAAGCCTGGAACGTGCATTGCCACAGACGGCACCCCACACCATGACACTTCCGCCTCGAAATCTGTCAACTTCCTGTACACAACACTGGTCGTAACGTTCATGACGGCGCCTCCACACCCTCGCCCTACCATCAGCAAATCGAAGAATAAATCGGGATACATCACTGAAGACGACTTGATTCCAATTCCTCTGAGTCCATCGTAAGTGTCGCTGTGCCCACAATTGACGTTGACATCTGTGTAATTGAGTCAGAATCGGCCCGCAGTATGGTCGTCATGCTTGAAGGTGAGCAGTTCTCAGACGGTTTCGAACAGTTTGCGCACTCAGTCTACCCCTAAACAGTTCATTTCCGGTTGATGTAGCCGTCAAAATCGGTTACGGAGGTGACGTAAGACAATCTGACGATCCTCTGCATGTGACGTCACACGTTTGTAGTGGTCGACCTGGCCGAGGGCGATCAGCGGTGGTACCCGTTTGCTGTAGACGCGTCTGTAAATCATAAACAGTCCGTCGACTACAACCCATCGTTCTTGCGACTTCAGCTACGGACGTTTCCGTCTGCAACATGCCGATGGCACGTTCACGTTGCACATGTGAAAGGCGTGGCATGACAAATTGCCGTAAAGACTTTTGTTTTCTTGTGTTTTTCTTTTTTTGTTAATGACTGCTAACAAGTATGGCTGAAAACACGCGCGGTATTATGGCCACGTGACCAGTTGCACGTGAAAAACCACTTTTGCCACTATAGTGCTGTGCACATGATTTTGGTCGATTCACCTGCACAAAAACGGGTGTTATCTGAAGACAATACGTGGCCATTACTGTTTAAATACACAATAAGGGCCCACATTGATAACTGGTCAAAATGTTAAAATTTTAGGATTGTGAAGTTTTGAATTTGGTTCAGTATATTTGAGGAAACATCTACAATGCAGATTTCACCGACAAATAACTAAATGGTGTCCAAAAATTGCAAACACAATGACATGTCTCACAACAAATTGAACACTAGCAATTGAATGGTTTATAAGACATGAACGTTAACGTTGTAGTAGTAGTATTCAGTCAGTAAGAAGGTCCGTAACAAACCTTGTGGGGGTCCTAGTTCTTAATAGTGGGAGCATTTCACTTACTAAGATACCAATGCCCTATAATATTGTAACACCCTTAGGGTGCTAGTGAAAGCACAAATAACACAAGCAAAGATGAAGTTTGGCAGTCCAAGTTTGTAATGGCGTTTACAAACTTTATGTTTAATTTTGGTTTTAAATGTCAACAATGTGGACACAAATTATTAACAATTTGATGAAAAATGATGCCAATAAATACCCCCAGTTTTGATCAACTACTATTAAGTCTATTAGATTTTATTAACAGGGCTCCTCAGTCTCTAAAGAAGTAATAATATTAAGTTATATTAGCTTTATTGTTTTGAGAAAATGTTATTTTAAGTAATAAAATGTCAAGAGATTTCTTCTAAATTTGGTCTAAAAAGGTATCAAAATGTGTACCTAGTGGAAGTGAATGATAAGTAGAAGTTTCCTAGACCTTGACCCGTGATCGTATTTGTAGGCATAATTAACAGGTCATGTGACATTTCTTAGCCAATCAGAACACAAGTTGGATGGCTTTCATATCACTAGCATGGCATAGGTAATGTCATTTCCAACACAAGTAAGTGAATACAAAATGTCCTTGTTTTGTCCTTTTTGTCCGAATACAATTAGGACACAGTAGAAATAATAAGGACATGGAGACAATCTGTTATAATTAAATGGACAATATCTTTACGCCAACGTAGTGTCAGTGGCCGCCATCTTGGTTGGTGGTCATCTCCGTTACAAGTGAAATTTACAAAACAATCAGTTCCTTTATCAATTGGTATTGTCCTTATACTGTACAAAGTGTCCGAATAGATCGAACATGTTGAACAAACAGAATTTGTGCTAATATCTGATACAATGATATTTAGGACAAGGGTAGATTCAGACCAAGCGACTGGGAGGACAGTTTGACAGACGTCAAACGTACGCTAAGACCATTGACAAATATAGGCCTGTAGGAGAAAATATGCCCTCATTCCAAGTATTTATGTTGTCCTATATGTCCTTTAATAATTCGGACAGTAACACGATTCATTAAAATACTTGGCAAATATGAACAGAGAAACGGACAAACAGATTGTCAATATTGCCTTGAACTGTCGGCAATGAAATGTCACAACACAGAACGACTATCATATGCAAGAAATGTGGGAACGTATATGTTGTCCTCTATGTGTCTGAATATTGCAAATCTAGATAAGACTGCAGAAAAATACTTTATCATGAATCAATGATTTTGATGTGAAAACGGACATCCAAGTTATAAACAGTCACTATGCCAAGCGTAAACATAATTGACAGGTCACCGTAACCTCAGAAATGTCAAACAGATCAAATTAGTTATTCAGTGCGATCAATTGTAAATAGGAATCTCACCCGAGTGTCTTTTGATATCAAATATATCAACACGAGTTGATAAAAGTGGGAAAATTCCGAGGCTTGCCGAGAATTTTTGCCACTTTTATCAACGAGTGTTGATATATTTGATATCAAAAGACACGAGGGTGAGATTTTATTTATCATCCAACATCATTCCTCCAACTTTTTCAATTTGTAGACAGTAATTAGCAGTGTTTTCAGTGTAAAAAGTACTGCTTACAGCTTCAGTAGCAGAGCCATTAGTGATGTCATTTGATTGTGACGTCATGGTAACCGGTGACGTCACAATGGTCTGCAAGGCATTGTGATGTTATTTCATTGCAGCGATATCTACAATGTAGATATCTCTTGATCTAATCCAAGCGATATCTCCCGTGGGAGCCAGTTTTGGATGATAATTATCATTAATATCCAAAGTGAAATATACTTTAAAACATTTTAGAGCAAGAAAGTTATCGGAAAATCTTCAATAACCAGTGTATTAGGTCATTGTTTATCTAGATCAAATGTCAACTTACTGTCTAAAAATAGCCACGATGCAAGAGTGTATACAAGAAATAGTCCCTGACAAACACTGTTCTTATCACTCAAAATACATCATGAATCCAAACAGTGAACAAATATAATCACAAGGTAACATGGAATGCATCAACCTGTACAATAATAGTGCATAATGATAACAGTAGGTATATTATTCATGGATGTAAATAGCGTAGTGACACACAGTGGTAATCAGGTCATGCCTGACAAGTGCTGCTCGCGCGAACGTTCAGTGATAGATAAACTTAGCTATCAACAGTTAACATGACCCACAAAGTTGATTCAGATAGATGAAGTTCATTTCCAGGTAATTATCTATCATACTATAATCCTATCATTTGCTTTAATATGAAAATTGTGAATGGACATTTGCAGATAGATCGTGTTATAACGAAAATAGGTGACACTAATGATGGACAAGGTTTACTAAATGAACTCTGATTACAATTACCGTTTATATTGGACTTCTATAACACTTCCCCCATCCCACTAAATACTCTTAAATACTCTTAATCTTAAATACTCCTGCATTTGGATAAATCCTTTACTTAAACATCAAGGCGGAGTGGAACATCATTTAGCTACTGCACAAGAGGGTCGAGGTCAGTATCCCTTAGGGTGGCTAGAGAAACCATCATGTCAACTTGTTTGGCCGCTGTGGGGGGCAGGTCTGTCTCCTGGTCACCATGTGCTACCATCACGAGAAACTTGTATTGGTACAGTCTCATCTTATGTAGTTCTGTTAACTCCACTTTAGCATCGCTAGTTCCAGGTAGTCCAAGAAAGTTGTATCTATCCAACAGGTCCTGTCTGCCTATGGTAGGTGGGCACCCCTGTAATTCTTCTTCGAATCTCATGACGGCATACTCCCAGTTAAGTAACTTCTTGACTGGCGTCATGGACGTCCATCCCTTCGGTGGCCAAAGGATTGAAGTCTTGCTTCCAGGTGAAGGGGATTCCCACGTCTGGTCCATTCCCGCCTGGCTGATGGGATTTGCGGCATAGCTCCCGTCTTCAGAAGATCTTGTGCCTTCTTCATCGTAGTTGGTGATGTTCTTGCAATGGTAATCTTAGGTTCAGAGGATGCTGATGGTCGAATATCTGATGAAGGTGCTGATGAAGGTGCTGATGAAGGTGCTGATGGAGATGCTGATGAAGACGGTGTTGAAGATGCTGATGAAGACACTGTGCATGAGTTCTTTGAACCTGTGGCACTCCTCTCTCTCTGGGCATGGCGCTTCGTGGGATGTGGTGTAATAGTGTTGTTAGACGTCCAGGAGAAAGCCCGTCTAACGATGGTTTGTCGAATTCCAAACTTTATCTCCTGGCTACAACCTTCCAAGATCTTCACAAGCCGCATCAGAGCTACTGGAATCCCAGGCTTTGACGGTCGTGGAGGGGCTTCTTCTTTACCAACCAAGTGAAAAAGGTTCCTTGCCAGGACCTCTCCCACTGATGTGTCCTGTAATATGGTAAGATCCAAGTCCAGCTGAACCCAACTGATCGGGCTTCTGCTGACTTGGTAATCCATGGTTATATAGACCTTTCCCACAAGTAGAGCCTGGAGGGTATATTTTGGGCGTTCCATGTTTGGGGACTCCGGATCGTTAGCCTCTACACTAGGGTTCCTGCGGATGTCTTCATCTATTGAAAGATCTTCCGGTGCGACCTCGATGGACAAAACATCTTCATCCGGAGAGGAGAGGTCCCAACCAATCTCCCAGTCCCTCCTCGTGCAGTGCATGTGCTCATCTTCATTACCATCCTGTCACTGTAGAACAAGCTCCCTTGCTTTGATAGCTGATGGAGCTGTAGCTGGTGTATAATCTACTATACGCATGTAGTTCTTGGGCTGTAAGGCAAACTAAAACCCTGTGGCCTCTGTGAGTAGGGCTGCCTCGATTCCTTCATCATGATGTTCAGCCTGAACATGAAGCTTAAGATCACAAGATCGACGAAACATTCTTCCGTCGTCACATCAAACGCATAAAACCCGCAATGCACCATGGTCGTCATGCGCGACATGATTCTTTAGCTCCCTCCTGGAGGCACAGGCGGTATCACATAACTAACATGTGAACTTCCCAATTACTGCAAAAGAAATTGGAAAATATTACCAGTTGACCATGGTTGATACAGTCATCACATGTAATGTTCATGGAGATGAGCCCTGTGAAGTATGTTCAATTTGCCCACTTTAAGTTCCATAGTTCCAACACCATCTGTTTGTTCCTAACATTATCCCTGACAACAACAAAAATCTGTTCCCTGAAGAAGCTTCAAATATAATATCGATTTTTACTTCCAGATATGTATATAACCTGGTAGGTGCCCTCTCACATATTTGGGTAAAAGGGTATATTTGTCCCAGTGAGTTGCACTCGCCATTAAGCCATAATGTTCAAAAAGATGAACAAGAGAAAAAGTTGCTTCTCCAGTACAGTCCAGGATAACATCATCGTCTCAGTCAGGAACACGTGAACATGACATAGCCTCCTCATCTTGTGGCCAATGTTACATCTCCAGATATGTAACAACGAGGAACAACAAGAATTTGGTCACATGACAAATAATGATTATTGAACTAACATTAACAGCAACAGTCGGCAGAATCTCATAACATCATGAGCCTAGTCTCTTGGTTTGTGTCTGCTGATCCACCTAGGCACATTTCTTCCCAGGTAGAGAAGTAGTCTGTCAATGTGGATTGCCTTAGCCATCTGATGTTGTGACTTCTTCACCAGGTAAGTGAGATCATCTAACTTCCTGAGGATAACATATGGACCTTTCCAGGGTGAAGTAAGTTTGCTGCAGATGCCAACCTTCCTAACTGGATTTAGAAGCCAAACAGGTTGTCCAGTGGTGAGAACACGCTTCTTCGCTCTGAGGTCATAGTGACGCGTCTGGTGAGTTGTTCTCTTCTTCATGCATTCTCTGCTAATGTTGTGGATGTCGACTAGCTTATGCTTCAGATGACTGATGTAGGTGTCGGGGGGTCTCATGCTCCTGATCCTTATCTTTGGGGCGTACTATCAGAGCTTGGACTGGAAGAGTAGTCTCTCTGCCTAAGACCATCATGTTTGGGGTCTTACCAGTTGTTGAATGCTCTGAAGCTTAGTAAGCCATCAGGACTTGAGGTAGGAATTCGTCCCATGACCGTTGGTCGGATTCTGCATACGTGGTCAGCATCTGTTTTAGGGTGTGGTTAAACCGCTCCACACAACCATTAGACTGTGGATGCAAACTTGTTGTTCTAGTCTTATCAATGTGGAACAAGTCTCACATTTCCTTGAAAATAGCAGACTCAAAATTTGACCCTTGGTCAGAGTGCAGTTGCAGTGGTACACCAAAACAACTAATAAAGGTGTCAATAAAGGCTTTGGCAACAGTCTTTGCCTCTTGGTCCGGTAATGCAGCAGCTTCTACCCACTTTGTAAAATGGTCAACCATTACCAAAATGAATCTGTTACCATTCCGAGATTTGGGTAGAGGTCCTACTATGTCAGTTGCTATGCGTTCCATTGGTTCACCAACCTGGTATGAACCCAGTGGAGACCTCTGGAGGGTAGGAGATTTTCTGGCAGAGCACCGGTCACAAACATAACAGTATGTGGATATATCATCTTTCATTGCTGGCCAATAAAATGATTGTCAGACTTTCCCCAAAGTCTTTTCAGAGCCCAAATGCCCAGAGGAAGGAACATCATGACAACATCTCAAGACGTCATCCCTTTTTCATTCAGGTACTATTAGTTGCAGAACTTTCAGAGGAGAGGTAAGATGGGATATCGTATCCCATTCTGGTTTTTGCAAGCCATCCTCTTTAGCAGTAAGAAGAATACCTATGTTTTTGTCCTGTAACTGCTCTTGTCTTAGTTGTGTTATCTGCCATCCATCGAGCAGACGAAGACCAGCTTTGGTGAGGCATCCACCCTCTGTAGACTTTTGTCTTGTAATAGCCCGTGAGACATGGTTGCTTGTCTCTGTGGAAGCATTGTCAGCAACAAATTTGATGCTACCTTGCGCTGGCTCAGCATCATCATCATCAACATCATTTGGACTCTGATTAGAACTCTGCCTTGTGCATGTGGCAGATGGTGATCTTGAGAGGGCATCAGCATTCCCATGCTGTCTGCCTGGGCGATGGGTGACCAACAGGTTATAATTTCCCAGCTCTTGAAGCAATCCTGCCACCTGTCCAGTTGGATTCTTGAGGTTCTTCATCCATGAAACTGCAGCATTGTCAGTCCTAAGCAGTACTTCTTGTCCATACAGGTATGTGTGAAAGTGTTTTAGTGCTCTAACAACTGCAAGAAGCTCTTTCCTTGTGATGCAATAAGACATCTCATGACTGTTCATTGCTTTGCTCATATAGGCAATAACCTTTTCTGACCCATCTTGTTCCTGAGACAGTACTGCCCCCATTGCATTGTCACTAGCATCTGTGTCCAGAATGAACTTCTTGCCAAGGATGGGGTATGACAGTATGGGAGATGAAATCAAAGCAAGCTTAAGAGTTTCAAAGGCGCTTTGACACTCGTCAGTCCACTTGAACTGTGCTTTCTTGTCAGTCAACCTATGAAGCGGTCTGGCAATGTCAGCAAACCCTTTCACAAACCTCCGATAGTAGGAACACAGCCTCAAGAAGCTTCTCACCTCTTTGACTCGAGTAGGTGCTGGCCAGTCTTTTACCGCCTCAGTCTTTTTGGGATCTGTTTCTACTCCCTGAGCAGATACAATATGGCCCGAGAATTTTATTCTTTTCTGGAAGAATGAACACTTGGAAGGTTTCAGTTTCAAACCAGCTTGTAACAACCTCTGGAAAACATGTTCTAAATTCTGAAGGCACTGGGGAACACTGTTTCCAGGAACGATCACATCATCCATGTATATTAGGCATTCAACCCACTGCAGGCCAACAAAGACATTTTCAATCAATCTTTGAAATGTTGATGGAGCATTTACGAGACCAAAAGGCATTACTGTAAACTGATACAGACCAATGCTGGTGGCAAACGCAGTCTATGGTTTATCACTTTCCTCAACACCCAGTTGCCAGAGGCCAGAGTTCAGATCCATGCAATAAAACCATGTTGAACCGGCCAGTGCATCAAGACACTCATCTGTCCTTGGTAAAGGATATGCATCTTTTAACGTGACTTCATTCAGGCGCCTGTAGTCAATGCAAAATCTCCAGCAGTCATCATCCTTCCTCACTAACACTATGGGGCTTGCCCAAGGACTTTTTGAAGGTTCAATAACTCCATGTTCCAACATCTTGTGAACTTCAACTTTTTCAGCTTCCCTCTTGCCAGTCCGCCCCAGGTCATCAGGAGACTTTGAAAAGACATCTTGGTACTTGATAAGTAACCGTGATAAGGAATCTGATTCTGTGGGAGAAAGGTGTATAGAGCTTCTTTCCCACAATTCCTTCAAGTGATCAGGAACAGCAGATGGATACTGTTGCTGAATTTCATAAACAAATGGAGTAATAGGTGCCCTTGAGGTAGGTTCCTTTGTCTCTGGCAGTACAGCTTCACATACTCCTAAGTTCATTTTTGGGTGTATGATGACCTCCTTCTCCCCCATGTTAACTACATTAACAGCAATACTGGGAGCTTTTGTATCAATAATACCCCTGGTTAAACATATGCTTTGTTTTTCATACAGGTCCTCGGATGCCTCGATGATGCCATTTTTAGCCATGTGTAGACCAAGAGGAAGTACAACGGGAACCAATGACCCAGAGTGAGGTGGAAGTGTGACCGCCTCTTTAACTTGTACCCTACAAGAGAGTATAGCTTCCCCTCCAGCTCCACAGACCAGTTGTGAACCTTGGTTTGTTTTAGCATCATGTTCTTGTAGTCAATGCTACTAATGTATTTGGTAAGAAAGTCTTGACCAATGATCCCTTCAGGAGTTACGTCACACACCACAACCTCATGAAGATAGGTTGTATCCCCTAAGTCATTAGGAACAAGTGCTTTCCCAGAAACATCTAGTGTAGAACCATTGACACCCTGGATATCTGACGTCCATGGTGCTAGTTCTGGCTTACAAGCCAGTGTATCATACTTTGCTTTAGACAAAATAGTCACTGTGGAACCAGAATCAACCAGAAAGCTCACCTCCACTGTGTCTAAGATGCCAGTTACATAGAAACCATTATCATATTTATGGATAGGTTTGCCAACTTGTCCTATTCTAGGAATGGCTTTGTTACTAAGCCTTAGTTCCCCTGTCAAGGTTCGGCCCTCTACCTTGACAGATTGAAGTTTCCCTGTCCCTTAGAGTTTGCCTGCCTTTGACTCTGTTGTGGATACTGGATCCCAGAGTTGCAGGTGGCATCATTGGCATCTGAGGCATAGTTTGTGTCCTCCGCGTTTGGGCATACATTAACTGAGATTGCCTTAAGATTTGGCACATCTGATTGTAAATGGGACAGTTCTGGAGCAGATGCCCATTTTCGTTGCAGACAAGGCAACGCCGTGCAGGTCTCTGAGCCTGAGCGGTGTAATTTCTAGCAGTCGGTGTAGGTACAGTGTTTTGTTCTCTATTGGACCTGGCTGACTCATACTCCTTGTGTTCAGGACTGGATATACTAGAGGCAATGTCCTTGAGATACATCTCAAGACCATGGGATTGACCTTTATCAGCTGGTGATTCAGCTGATGCTGGACTAACATAACGCACAGATGGCTTCTTTTTCTCCCTCATGTCATCCATAATAGCCTTATAGCGTTCAATGACATCAACAGCTTCAGAGACAGAACGACAGTCACGGTCCATGCATCTACATTTCATCTCAATTGCCTTATATAGTTGGTTTAGAGCTTAGGCTTCCTGAGCCCTTAAATCAAGATTAGAATAAGCCCGTTGTGCCATCTGTCTCAAATCATTGCCCAAAGTAGAAATTGACTGATTAGGTCGTCTTTGCCTCATCTCTAACCGGGAGAGCCAACGACTTTGTTGACGTGAGCTACCAAACCTATCACCAATTTTCCTAACTAGGTAAGTATAGTTTCTCCTCTCATCTGGAGACAGACCTATGTAGAAGGTACGTGCTGGACCCCTTAAACTAGCTGCAAGGGCCAAAACCTTGTCCTGGTCTTCCCACCTGCCAAGCTCAGCACATGCCTCAAAGTGACACAGGTATTCCTCCCAATAACCATGACCATCATATGAGTCAGGATGAAAGTTCAGACCTGCCTTTGGTTTAATGTGTTGCGTGTTTGCTTTAGTCATAGGTCTTAGCCGTGGGTGATTGGGTCTAGGGAGAAGTAAGTAATCGTCAGGAACATCTACATGGGATAACTCAGATGAGTCTGGCATCAGTCCCTCAACTGGGGGACAACATTTGTCCATGGCTATGAACGTAAGTTGTACCATCAGCTATTATGTTATTGTTCCTATGTCCTCTCCTTGGAGATGAATTGGGACACCCAAGAAGCACATCACCCTCGGAGCGACAATGTTGTGCCACAGGATGCGGAGTTCCCTGCCGCATAGGTATCCTATCATTAGATACAGATCTAAGACTCGAGCCATGGCTGACACTGGAGATTTGGGACATCTGGTCATCATCTACACTAAGAGATTCCCCCAGAGCATCAATAGTTTTGAATAGGACATCTGGGTCTGGTGACTCTGCCATCGTCTCAGGAATCGACCAACCCGTGGATTCAGACCACTGGATACTATTTAAGAAAATTAGTATCCCACTTCTGACACCAAAATTGTAACACCCTTAGGGTGCTAGTGAAAGCACAAATAACACAAGCAAAGATGAAGTTTGGCAGTCCAAGTTTGTAATGGCGTTTACAAACTTAATGTTTAATTTTGGTTTTAAATGTCAACAATGTGGACACAAATTATTAACAATTTGATGAAAAATGATGCCAATAAATACCCCCAGTTTTGATCAACTACTATTAAGTCTATTAGATTTAATTAGCAGGGCTTAGTCTCTAAAGAAGTAATAATATTAAGTTATATTAGCTTTATTGTTTTGAGAAAATG
The DNA here is from genome assembly GCF_023055435.1 of Haliotis rufescens. Lineage (NCBI taxonomy): Eukaryota > Metazoa > Mollusca > Gastropoda > Lepetellida > Haliotidae > Haliotis > Haliotis rufescens. Next base: position 1,815,032 of record NW_025964357.1, read on the forward strand.
TTATTTTAAGTAATAAAATGTCAAGAGATTTCTTCTAAATTTGGTCGAAAAAGGTATCAAAATATGTACCTAGTGGAAGTGAATGATAAGTAGAAGTTTCCTAGACCTTGACCCGTGATCGTATTTATAGGCACAGTTAACAGGTCATGTGACCTTTCTTAGCCAATCAGAACACAAGTTGGATGGCTTTCATATCACAAGTATGGCATAGGTAATGTCATTTCCAACACAAGTAAGTGATTACAAAATGTCCTTGTTTTGTCCTTTTTGTCCGAATACAATTAGGACACAGTAGAAATAATAAGGACATGGAGACAATCTGTTATAATTAAATGGACAATATCTTTACACCAACGTAGTGTCAGTGGCCGCCATCTTGGTTGGTGGTCATCTCCGTTACAAGTGAAATTTACAAAACAATCAGTTTCTTTTATCAATTGGTATTGTCCTTATACTGTACAAAGTGTCCGAGTAGATCGAACATGTTGAACAAACAGAATTTGTGCTAATATCTGATACAATGATATTTAGGACAAGGATAGATTCAGACCAAGCGACTGGGAGGACAGTTTGACAGACGTCAAACGTACGCTAAGACCATTGACAAATACAGGCCTATAGGAGAAAATATGCCCTCATTCCAAGTATTTATGTTGTCCAATATGTCCTTTAATAATTCGGACAGTAACACGATTCATTAAAATACTTGGCAAATATTAACAGAGAAACGGACAAACAGATTGTCAATATTGCCTTGAACTGTCGGCAATGAAATGTCATAACACAGAACGACTATCATATGGCAGGTACAAATGCAAGAAATGTGGGAACGTATATGTTGTCCTCTATGTGTCTGAATATTGCAAATCTAGATTAGACTGCAGAAAAAAACTTTATCATGAATCAATGATTTTGATGTGAAAACGGACATCCAAGTAATAAACAGTCACTATGCCAAGCGTAAACATAATTGACAGGTCACCGTAACCTCAGAAATGTCAAACAGATCAAATTAGTTATTCATAGCGATCAAGTGTAATTATCATTAATATCCAAAGTGAAATATACTTTGAAACATTTTAGAGCAAGAAAGTTATCGGAAAATCTTCAATAACCAGTGTATTAGGTCATTGTTTATCTAGATCAAATGTCTACTTACTGTCTAAAAATAGCCACGATGCAAGAGTGTATACAAGAAATAGTCCCTGACAAACACTGTTCTTATCACTCAAAATACATCATGAATCCAAACAGCGAACAAATATAATCACAAGGTAACATGGAATGCATCAACCTGTACAATAATAGTGCATAATGATAACAGTAGGTATATTATTCATGGGTGTAAATAGCGTAGTGACACACAGTGGTAATCAGGTCATGCCTGACAAGTGCTGCTCGCGCGAACGTTCAGTGATAGATAAACTTAGCTATCAACAGGCCAACCGACACATAAACATCGACTCGGCCAAACTACAAACACGAAAACTGACACAGCATCCAAGAACACCCCTACTACCCACACCACAACCAAACAACCAACCACACCTACAGAGCCCGTACGACGGCGTCCTCATGCCAACACCACAAGCATCAGCCACAAACACCCAAACCCAACACTACCCGCCAACATTCGCCACACCCAAACCAGTCGCCGCATCCACACCCGCACCTAAACCAAAACTCACTAAACCTACCATATCTCACCCCAACACCATACAATCTACAGCCACCAGGGCAACAACAACCACACACGAGCAAGCAACACACGAAAAACTAAACATTACTAAACCCATTGAAATACCCAGTACACCTACTCCAACACAACCAAACACCCACACAACTCCCATGGATAGTGAGGAAACCAATCTAATTAACCTAGATGACTCCCAAACCACAACTGATCAAAACATAAATGATAAAACATTTTCAGCCCCCAAAACCCTGAAAAATCGCAAACGCAAACCCCAAACTCAACCTGAACCCGAAACTTTAACCACCAAACTAAATAGCTTCACACTCCTACTAGTATACATGCTTAAAGAAATCAAACCAGACCTTAAAGCCACTAACCTACACCAGGTAGCACATAGACTAAATCTAACTACCCAAACCTACCAAGAATTCTACGATAGTTACAACCTAGCAATCGCAGGACTATAAACCAAAAACCAAACCAAAATCGTAATCTCCAAACACTAAAAGCCCACATAATGACAGGCCTAAATATCTTTCAGTGGAATGCGGCCGGGCTTAACTCCCACAGCCACGAATTAAAAGCTAGATTTAAACTAAAACAAGGACCACACATAGCGTGCATCCAGGAAACTAAATTCTCCAATAAATCCAAATTTCACCTACCAAACTACAACATAGTCAGACATGATCGACCTAAAACCAAAATAATAAGAGCATCAGGTGGCCTACTAATACTAATTAGAGAAGACATAAGCTACGAGGAAATCAAAATAAACACCCCAAACCTAGAAGCCAATGGTATCCAAATCACCCTTAAAAACCAAAAAATAAACATCATAAACATCTACCACTGGCAACAACAGAAAATCCAACCGGAGGATCTAAACATACTCACAAAGATAGGCAACAAATCTACCATCTTTCTAGGAGACTTCAACGCCCACCACCCTTCCTGGGGCACGGGAGATAAACTAGATAATCACGGCAAACTAATATCAGAATGGATAGAAACAAATAATTTAGTACTACTAAATAACAACCAACCTACCAGATACGACAAAAACAATAAAAACATGTCGGCTATCGACCTAACCATATGTACAGCAGACTTAGCTCAAAGTACCCAATGGGAAGTTCACGACGCCCCCCTAGGAAGTGATCACTTCCCCATAAACATAACCATAGGAAACACTAACGTCCCAAATCAATCCGAAAGTTCAGAACCTAAATTTAACTACAACCAGGCTAACTGGGATAAATTCCAAGACATATGCAACCAAGCTAACCTAGTAGAACTAGAAAATAGTGACCCAGAAATATATTGCCAAAACCTAACGGACTTCATAATAAACGCAGCCAAAAGCGCAATCCCCTTTAAAAAACCCAATAAATCGGGTAGGCCCTCTGTACCCTGGTGGAACGAGGAAATAGAACTAACTAGACAAAAACGTAAAACAGCCTTCAACAAAGCCAAACGCGACCATAACCACATACCAGTAGCTCACCAACTAAACCACCAGGTACAAAACCTAGTTAAAATAGCAAAAACTAGAGACTGGAAAAAATTCTGTGAGGGATTAAACAACCGTACAGACGCCAGAACGGTCTGGCGTAAAATCCACGCCGTTAGAGGCCTAAAACGTCACCAAAAGACACCTAACATAAATAACTCAACAACCCCTAGCGAAAAAGCAGACAACCTAGCAAACCACTTTTCGGCCACAAGCAGTAATAACAATTTCAGTGACAAATTCCAACTAAAACTTAAAACAGAAACCAAACCTAGCCAAGACCCAAATAATGACGCCCTAGAAATAAATCAGCCGTACACAATAGAAGAACTCAATTATGTACTCCAAAATAGGAAAAAGGGAACAGCCCCAGGACTAGACATAACCTCCTACCAAATATTAAAAAAACTCCCCCCTAAATTACTCCAGACACTACTCAAACTATATAACCTAATCTACATAAAAGGCCATGTACCAACCCCCTGGAAAGAGGCGCTAATCATACCTATTCCCAAACCCGGTAAACCAACCAACCAAGCTAACTCTTATAGACCAATCTCTCTTACTTCCAACCTTTGCAAAGTAATGGAATCCATGGCCAAAAATAGACTTCAACACTATCTATCTCAAAATAACATAATAAACTCAGATCAAAGCGGTTTCACTCCTGGCCGCTCCACCCTAGATAACCTCGCTCGTCTCGAACAGGATATTAAAACCGGTCAACTAAACAAACAATACACAACAGGCATCTTTCTGGACTTCTCTAAAGCCTTTGATATGGTATGGCATAACGGATTAATCCAAAAACTTAAAAAAATAGGACTTAAAGGTCAAATCGTAAACTACATCCAAAGCTTCCTCCAAAACCGCAAAATTACAGTGGGTATAGACCAGGCCTTGTCAGAGCAGTGTCCCCTGGAAAACGGCACCCCTCAAGGCAGCATTCTTAGCCCCACACTTTTTAACATAATGATAAACGACCTATTTGATGGCTTATCCCCCAAAATAAACACCTCAAAATTTGCGGATGACGGAGCCCTATGGATCCGCTCCAAAAGTATCTTAACATCTCAGGACTTACTACAAAAATCCCTAAACAAAATACAAAACTGGGCAGACAAATGGGGCTTCTCCCTAAACTCCGAAAAAACGACAGGAATAGTATTCAAACACAAAAATATGAGACGGGCCTCCCCTCTCCTCAAACTAAACAATAAACCAATCATATGTCAAAAGCAAACTAAATTCCTAGGTCTAATCTTCGACGAGCATCTCTCCTGGGATGCTCACGTCCAAAACCTAACCACCAGATGTAGCAAAGATCTAAACACACTAAGATGCCTAACCGGCTCCAACTGGGGAGCCTCTAAAGATACCCTCCTCAGCCTCTACACATCCCTAATCAGATCTAAACTAGACTACGGCTGTGCCATATACGATACCCTAAACGAAACCCTAACCAAAAAACTAGATTCAATACAATATCAAGCCCTCAAACTAGTAACACGTACTCAACATGGCACCTCCCTCACATCACTTCAGGCCCTTACAGGAGAAATGCCACTAAATTTACGTAGACAACACTTAACACTAAACTTCTGGGCAGCATCTCAATCAAACCCCCTTCTCCAAAACATGCTAAACCAAAACATACGTCCCCAAAACCAGGCACTAACTAGAAAACACCCTCTACTCACCCCAATATCCCAACGAATAATAAACTACCATAACGAACACCAAATAGGAAACCAACAACAAAACTGCAAACAATCAAACGTATTCACCCCAAAACTTAAAATCCCCAAAATAGACACATCCCTAGCCAACACAATAAACAAACAAACCGACCCAAACCTAGCTAAAAGCACATCACTAGCTTACATCCATCAAAAATGGCCAAATTGGTGTCACATATACACAGACGGATCCGCTGATCCGATCACAAATCACACAGGTTTCGGAGTCCATATAGCCCAACCAGTCAAAAATACTCAATCCTTCCGACTCCCAAACAACCAATCTATATTCACCGCAGAGCTCATGGGTATCGCCACGGCGCTCCACAGCCATCACACCAAAAACCAAAAAAAAATCTTAATACTCTCAGACTCACTAAGCGGACTTCAGGCCCTCCAAAACAAAAACACCAAAAACCGCCCCAAATTAATAAACCAAATTCTCAAAAGCGTAAACAAACTAACAGAGGCAGGCAAAAACATACAACTTATCTGGATACCAGCTCACGTAGGAATTTACGGGAATGAAAACGCAGACAGAGCCGCAAAACAATCCCTAAAAATACCAGACATAAGCCTTAAGCTACCAATATCTAAAGCAGAAATCAAAAGTATAAACAAACGTAAAATCACCCAAAAATGGCATAACCTCTATCAAAACACAAAAACCCAAATCCTAAAAACCCTCAAAAAACCCCTCACCAAACCAAAAATCCTCCATCCCTCCAAAAAAATCGATAGAATAATCACCAAACTCCAAACAGGACACACCAAACTAAATAACCACCTTCTAAAACTAAAAAAACACGCAAACGGGAAGTGCCCACACTGCACTCACCCAGAAACAATAGACCACGTACTACTACATTGCACCCACTACCGCACACAACGTACAACATTACAAACCAACCTAAATCCAAATAACGCTCTTACCTTAGAAGCAATCCTTAACCCCCAAAATAAAATAGAAAACTTCAAAGCCCTAGGCATTTACCTAACCAAAACAGAACTAATTAACCGTATTTAAAACTTCACTAAACCACCAACACTAAACATCCAAAAAACATCAACTCACCCCCACACACTCCCTTAGTCCCAACCACTCCCCCAAGACATGTATTCCAAATCTCAAAATTTCAAAACTTTATATAAGCAACCACTAAACCCCCCTCCTTGGTTGCACTCCTCTCGCTACCACTTTTATACCACTAAATGGCCCGGCCGGGCCCGTGTGCGAAATACGCTCCAGTCGGAAAGCGCACGTAAAATCTCCTAATATAAGTAAGTAAGTAAGCAGTGAACATGACCCATGCCACAAAGTTGATTCAGATAGATGAAGTTCATTTTCAGGTAATTATCTATCATACTATAATCCTATCATTTGCTTTAATATGAAAATTGTGAATGGACATTTGCAGATAGATCGTGTTATAACGAAAATAGGTGACACTTATGATGGACAAGGTTTACTAAATGTACTCTGATTACAATTACCGTTTATATTGGACTTCTTTAACAATATACATCTAATAAGACTGATGTATATTCTCAAGACATTGTTGAACGACCAATTAAACACTCTTGTATAATATAATAATATATATTATGCGTTTATATCCAGCGCTCGATGTAGCATCTGAAAGGATGGATATTGTTGATGGATTTTGATTACATCAAATAAGTGAAATTATACACCATATAGAGAAGGAGTGTGATTCTAGACTTAGATTATATAAAAATTATTGCAGGGCTGGGAATGCTCTTGATGGAGTTGACACTGCACTTGTAGCAACTAGCATGGGACTTAGTGAAGCTGGTGTTGGTATATTATCCATTATAATCGCCGCGCCTATCATACTTGGCATGGAAGTAGCAGCCGGAGTCCCTGGACTTGCAGGAATAGCTCTTAAATATATTTCTTGTAAGTTGCAAAAGAAAGCTATTCGTGTATTGGCTGATGCAAAGATATCCGAGGAGGAGTTTCGTTTAGTGTTGTTAGAACTCACCAAATACAACACAATGAAGCAGGAGATTCGATCAAATTCTCGTAAGACCAGAGGCAGTAGTAAAGATGAGAAAACAAAGTTCATAGAACAGGGGAGACAGCAAGCGCGCCAAGTATTCCGTGCCAAATCCAAACTACTGGTTGGAGATTAAGAATAAATTGTTTTCTCGATATGCATCTTGATCCTTGACGATCATTGGATCGCATCGCATAATTTACATCAAATATTACCTCTGCAGAAGCAAAGAAAGAGTTCGGGCCGGGTCTAGGGTGGTTTGCGGCAGAACCCCCATCACCTATACTACTGATGTTAAAGTCCAAATATCTGCCTGCTTGTACAGATAACCCGCATTGTAAATACAACTTCTTAGAAATGCCATTACGCTGAAAATGAAAACAAAGATTTGGTCAGGTTTTATTCAGAACTTATTTCAATTATCGTTATTGTCTGTGTCCTTTTCGTGTTTTCACAGCAGGGAAACAACTCTTTGCATTTCTATTTCATTTAATTCCGTCTCAAACAATCTCGACAATGCCACATACTATGACCTTGGAAAATGTGGCAGTGTCAGGTTGTTGCGCTTCGGCTAGTTTTGACACTTTTTGTTTGTTATTGTAAGGACAACATTACAACACGACAGTGTCCCTTCTAGAATACCATAGTATCAATCCACATAGCAGGCTCAGTAAAGAAGGTATATGTGCCTGTCACGTAAAATAGCCGTAATACCAACCTATGTTTCTGTTGACAATAAATACGTGCCACATCCAACACATGTCCTCATCCACACGAACATCGATCCACGCAATTTGAATAAAATGACATGCATCAACCAAGTCAGCGAGCTTTTACGGAAAGCGTGGGTTGCTGAAGACCTATTCTATAAATCCAGATCTTCACGGGTCCGGTAAATGCAGACCGCCGTCTAATAGCGGAAATATTGCTGAGTGCGGCATTAAACAACAAACAAACAAAACTTTAGGTCCGTTATCTCTGTCTTGTAGGTCAAATCTATGTTTGTCAACCACCCCTCCACAGCAGCAACCAAATCTTGGTCCCCATTAAAAGCTCTTACCACACAAGTGTCTATATTAAAATTTGAAGACAGGTGGTAGTCACTTTTGGCCAGACCTGGTCATTAAGGTAAACTATTAGAAGCTCGTTTCCACATTTTCTAGACTAACATAAAGTCCCGTAAATAAAGTTATGTATAAGGTTAAATAGATATAATTCTGAAAGGGAACCCCCGTGTATTAAGTCTCCTAATTTCAAAGCTGATAATGGCTGAGTATTGGCTGATAGAGCTGTGGGGGGGATGAGGGGAGGAATAGGGGTTATTGTTTTATATGCTCTGGGATATGTAAATAAAAGCGACAAACTATTTCCATATGCATAAGAAATCTCACTCAAAAATCAATTGTACGATTCCGACCTTATTATGAGCATGTTTTTTTCTGAATCACTATCCAATAGTAGTGATGATACCAGGTGTTCGTGACACGATGAGTATACAAAGTCGTACAAAGTCAAGACAGATGATCACCTAAAAATACACAGGAACATATGGTTCAAGTCAAAATAGGGAATAAAACTTTTTGAAAGCCGTACTGAGGCCTTGAATGTTGTAACCTTGATCAAACAACTTCTGAGCAGGAGTTGTATGACGTTCTTTGAAATCTTGGTAGAAAGAGCATGCTGGATTGTATCTCAGAAGTTGTAGACACCAAAGGCCGGGTGTTGCAGGTATTTTGCTCAACATAAGGGGAAAGTTGACTATTGGAAAGTTGAAGTCATCCCTCTTGTCATACAGTCTTGTGGAGAGTGTTTTGGCGATCTGAATCTTTATGCATAGATCTAAATATGACACAAATGAGGCAGTCTCACTGGTTTCCGTCATTTCTAGTTCAGATGGGTAAAGAGATACGTGACTGGTGTGAACTGGAGTATTGCCCTGGTGGAGATCACCACGTCCAAGTTCCCGGGACACTAGCTTCTCTTTGATAGATACGCGCAATCTGTTCAATATGTTAGCATAATATACTCTTCAAAAAAAGAAACTTGACATAGATGTAAAACCACTTTTTGCCAAATATCTAAAATAATTACATTAAATGAGAACCAAATAAGTCAAATAGAAAGATGATGTGTCTATAATTCGCGAAAACACATGCAAAGCACATAAACGTAGCGTTTGGGGATCAATTTTACAGCTTCATCCAAACGCAACCGCCTGTAAAAAACGTGCAGCACAGGATCCTGCATTTAGCTATGCAGGCCCCCCTGCTGAATGGGTATAAAAATCCACATCAACGGCTGTTCATACAGTCCTTATAACGGCAGTAGAGGCGGTGACAGAATGCCAAGACTGAATGCAGCTCAACGGAACAACGCCATTGGGAGATTACAAGCTGGAGCAACTCAGCAAGAAGTGGCCAGGCACTTTGGCGTATCCAGACAGACAATCTCCGCACTGTGGACCCGATACAACAACACCAACAGAGTTGACGACAGACCAAGGTCAGGAAGACCAAGGTTGACAACCCAAGCACAAGATCGATACATCCGGCTGCGACACTTCCGAGACCGCACTACCACAGCCACGTCTACAACCACACAGATCCCTGGGGTACTCAGAATATCAGATCAAACGGTACGCAACAGACTGAGGGAGGCTGGACTTTTTGCACGAAGACCTGTTCGACGTCATGTATTGACCCCACGTCATCTAGCGGACCGTCTGCTTTGGTGCCAATAGAGGGTTAGATGGGCACGTGCAAGGTGGAGAAATGTACTGTTTACTGACGAGTCCCGTTTCCTTCTCACACGTGCTGATTGGCGCGCACATGTCTACAGACGTCGGGGTGAATGTTACGCCCCCAACTGTGTGCGGCAGGTTGTCCCATTTGGCGGCGGGAGTGTCATGGTATGGGCCGGAATTCATCACGGTGGTAGGACGCCTCTCGTGCATGTGGCAGGTGCATTGACAGTTGTGCGTTACAGAGACTTGATCCTACAGCCTTACGTTCTTCCTCACGTCAACGTTCATGGCGGACAGTTCCAGCAGGACAACGCTCGACCGCATATTGCACGTGTTAGTCAGGACTTCTTACAGCAACATCCAGACATTACCTTTGGCCAGCCCGGTCACCAGATTTGTCCCCGATTGAGCATCTGTGGGACGAGTTGGATCGAAGCGTTCGCAGAAGGAATCCACCGCCCCAAACACTTCCGGCGCTTCTTGATGCACTTCAGCATGAATGGCAGTACATCCAACAGCGTGTTGTTGACAACTTGATTGCATCTATGGGTCGTCGGTGTCAAGCGGTGATTGCTGCACATGGTGGGCACAACCGATACTGACATTTTCTGTACCCCTGTGACATTAACTGTATCGTAACGTGTGTCTGTCTAGGTGACACGATTAATGTTTTGAACATTGTGTACATTGATCTTCAAACAGTGTTTCAATTATGGTTTCTGTGTCCTATTTTAAAACAATCGCATTATATTACATTTTGAAAGTCAGTGTCACCAAGTTTCCTTTTTTGAAGAGCATACTAAGCTTTCCTGGTTGTTCCCCGTGGCAAACATTCGATGTGTATCATGCCTTTGATGTCCCAACAGAATGTGGCCGTAACACTCTTCGTGGATGTTTGTGCTTTTTGTCTATTTAAACTTCTTGGTATTGAGAGACCCGAAGTGTTTCCACTCCATGGATTCTTGTTTGCTCTCGGAATCATTGTGATGATGAACTTTGGGATGGGATTATATCTGGTAAACAGGGCATTAGAGGTGGAGGCTAGGAGACTGCTCATGATATTTTGGCCCATATTTGAATAGCTGACGACGGTTGTTATTGTCAACAATAAAGTCACCAGTGATTGGAGGACCTACAAGTTGGTAGCAGTATGATAAGTCTTGGCAGCCACACGTATTGGAATTTACCTCATGAGCTGCAAAGTCCACGTTTTACAACACGTTCCTACAATTGAACAACTAGGATGAAATGAATTAAATCGATGGTGGTTCCTGAAATATTGTGGGGACCATTAGGTAATTGTCTGAAAATGTTACTTAAATTTAAGGCATCAATTTCATTGTTTGCAGATTTCAAATACAATGACATGCAGCCTGTCTGATTAAGTTGAGTCAAATGTGGTCAAACGTTCAAAACAATATGAAGTAGTATTCTCTTGAGTCGATCATGTGGGCTCTTACTGTTAGTGTACCCATCCATCAGCAAAACTTGATTTCAACTACCTCAGTTACTTGAGGTTGTTGAGTACCAGCTTGTGGATGGCATCAATGTCTTCTTTTGTGGTGCTGGGGGTGGGTTGTTCACAGCTTGTGCTGCCTTCTGAACTCCCGAGGCAAGGGTGTTAACTGACTATGAAAGTAAAGTTTTCAGCCTTGCCGAACTACGCTGGACGTCGTGGGTCGATTGTAGCGCCACCAGCCGCTATTAAGAGTGATGTCCGTTCTCTGTCCATCCTATTGACCAATCAGATTTCACCTCTCATATCACTTGCATTGCACTTGCACTTCAAACAAAATGGCAGCGCCTAGTCAAGACGATTTGATCTATAATCAAGATCTATATTGTGATAAAATGGGTCTTACCTTGAGAAGTGCATCAAATCATTTGAGCACCTTGAATAAAAACATGAAAAGATTTTGAAAATATCTGTCGATGCCCAGTTGACAGAACACATGCTTTGCAAATCCTGCAGTCAACGGAAACTGGACTTTTACTCCCTTTCCTCGGGAAGATGGAACTCACTATCCTAGTGTGTAACTCTTTCACCCAATGTTTATCTGTGGCATGGGATGGAGCAGCTTCCTCCCAAACAACATGCAACTAATCATCAACATTCTTTAGTGACTGCTCTATACCCATTAAAGTTAATTATCAAGATTATTACTGGACAGAAGCACGACAAATTGGGAAAGGTGATTCAACAAAATAAATATGTGTCACACATAAGCATAAAAACCCAAATATGCCAGGATCAAAACATTCCGATATCCCTCAAGGGTTACGAGGCCACTTCTACAGTGACCTTGACCATGAAACACAATGTTTCTTTACAATGCCTTCTGTGTGTTTGTTCTGTTTATGGCTTCCATGTTGTAAGGATTCACTTTGTTGGCATGTGACGGAGGCACAGGTCGGAATACCCTAAAGTATGCAGTTTAGTTCGTTTCATTCGTACAAAACATCTTTCACTCTGCTTAGTTAGACAAGACATAGATTTGCTTCACCTGATGTATGGTATGGACAGATGATATTGAAAGAGCAAAACATCCATGTGGGAAGAAAACATACATCAAAATACTTATAATCAAGTACATTTTTTTCATCCAATGTATTGATACAATATCACAGAAGTTTATCTATCAAATTACATAAAATAAAAAGGACAATCAAAGAATATTTCAATAATATTTAACCCATGTTCCTACTGATGAAGTATAGGGTTTTACCATTGTTCCTATTAATAAAGTTTAGTGTTTTACCAATATTCCTTTTGATGAAGTATAGTGTTTTACCAATATTCCTACTGATGAAGTATAGTGTTTTATCCGTGTTCCTACTGATGAAGTATAGGATTTTATCCGTGTTCCTACTGATAAAGTTAAGTGTTTTACCCATGTTCCTACTGATGAAGTATAGGATTTTACCCATGTTCCTACTGATGCAGTATAGGGTTTTACCATTGTTCCTATTAATGAAGTTTAGTGTTTTACCAATATTCCTATTGATGAAGTATAGTGTTTTACCAATATTCCTACTGATGAAGTATAGTGTTTTATCCGTGTTCCTACTGATGAAGTATAGGATTTTATCCGTGTTCCTACTGATAAAGTTAAGTGTTTTACCAATGTTCCTACTGATGAAGTATAGGATTTTACCCATGTTCCTACTGATGCAGTATAGGGTTTTACGCATGTTCCTACTGCTGAAGTATAGGGTTTTACCCATGTTCCTATTGATGAAGTATAGGGATTTATCCGTGTTCCTACTGATGAAGTATAGTGTTTAACCAATATTCCTACTGATGAAGTATAGTGTTTTATCCGTGTTCCTACTGATGAAGTAAAGGGTTTTAACCATGTTCCTACTGATGAGGTATAGGGTTTTACCCATGTTCCTACTGATGAAGTATAGGGTTTTATCCGTGTTCCTACTTATGAAGTATAGTGTTTTACCAATATTCCTACTGATAAAGAAATTAGGGTTTTACCCATGTTCCTACTGATGAAGTATAGGGTTTTATCCGTGTTCCTACTGATGAAGTATAGTGTTTTACCAATATTCCTACTGATGAAGTATAGGGTTTTATCCGTGTTCCTGCTGATGACGTATAGGGTTTTATCCGTGTTCCTATTAATGAAGTATAGTGTTTTACCAATATTCCTACTGATGAAGTATAGTGTTTTATCCGTGTTCCTACTGATGAAGTATAGGGTTTTACCCATGTTCCTACTGATGAAGTATAGGGTTTTATCCCTGTTCCTACTGATGAAGTATAGAGTTTTACCAATATTCCTATTGATAAAGTATAGTGTTTTATCAGTGTTCCTACTGATGAAGTATAGTGTTTTATCAGTGTTCCTACTGATGAAGTATAGGGTTTTACCCATGTTCCTACTGATGACGTATAGGGTTTTATCCGTGTTCACACTGATGAAGTTCAGTGTTTTACCCATGTTCCTACTGATGAGGTATAGGGTTTTACCATTGTTCCTACTGATGAAGTATAGGGTTTTATCCCTGTTCCTACTGATGAAGTATAGTGTTTTACCAATATTCCTACTGATGAAGTATAGGGTTTTACCCATGTTCCTACAGATGAAGTATAGTGTTTTATCCGTGTTCTTACTGATGAAGTAAAGGGTTTTAACCATGTTCCTACTGATGAAGTTTAGGGTTTTATCCGTGTTCCTACTGATGAAGTTAGGGGTTTTATCCATGTTCCTACTGATGAAGTAAAGGGTTTTATCCGTGTTCCTACTGATGAAGTAAAGGGTTTTAACCATGTTCCTACTGATGAAGTATAGGGTTTTATCCGTGTTCCTACTGATGAAGTTAAGTATTTTACCCATGTTCCTACTGATGAGGTATAGGGTTTTACCCATGTTCCTATTAATGAAGTTTAGTGTTTTACCCATATTCCTACAGATGAAGTATAGGGCTTTATCCATGTTCCTACTGATGAAGTATCAGGTTTTACCCTTGTTCCTACTGATGAAGGTTAGGGTTTTACCCATGTTCCTACTGATGAAGTATAGGATTTTACCCATGTTCCTACTGATGAAGTATAGGTTTTAACCCATGTTCCTACTGATAAAGTATAGGGTTTTATCAGTATTCCTACTGATGAAGTATAGGGTTTTACCCATGTTCCTACTGATGACGTGAAGGGTTTTATCCGTGTTCACACTGATGAAGTTCAGTGTTTTACCCATGTTCCTACTGATGAGGTATAGGGTTTTACCCATGTTCCTACTGATGAAGTATAGGGTTTTATCCCTGTTCCTACTGATGAAGTATAGTGTTTTACCAATATTCCTACTGATGAAATATAGGGTTTTACCCATGTTCCTACTGATGAAGTATAGTGTTTTATCCGTGTTCTTACTGATGAAGTAAAGGGTTTTAACCATGTTCCTACTGATGAAGTATAGGGTTTTATCCGTGTTCCTACTGATGAAGTTAGGGGTTTTATCCGTGTTCCTTCTGATGAAGTAAAGGGTTTTATCCGTGTTCCTACTGATGAAGTATAGGGTTTTACCCATGTTCCTACTGATGAAGTATAGGGTTTTATCCCTGTTCCTACTGATGAAGTATAGTGTTTTACCAATATTCCTACTGATAAAGTATAGGGTTTTACCCATGTTCCTGCTGATGCAGTATAGGGTTTAACCCATGTTCCTACTGATGAAGTATAGTGTTTTACCATTTTTACTGCTGATGAAGTATGGGGTTTTATCCATGTTTTTGCTGATGAAGTATAGGGTTTTATCCATGTTCCTACTAATGAAGTATAGGGTTTAACCCATGTTCCTACTGATGCAGTATAGGGTTTAACCCATGTTCCTACTGATGAATAAAGAGTTTTATCCATGTTTCTGCTGATGGAGTATAGGGTTTAACCCATGTTCCTACTGATGCGGTATAGGGTTTTACCCATGTTCCTACTGATGCAGTATAGGGTTTAACCCATGTTCCTACTGATGAAGTATAGGGTTTTATCCATGTTTCTGCTGATGAAGTATAGGGTTTAACCCATGTTCCTACTGATTAAGTATAGGGTTTTATCTATGTTCCTGCTGCTTAAGTATAGGGTTTTATCCATGTTCCTACTGATGCAGTATAGGGTTTAACCCATGTTCCTACTGATGAAGTATAGGGTTTTATCCATGTTCCTGCTGCTTAAGTATAGGGTTTTACCCATGTTCCTACTGATGAAGTATAGGGTTTTATCCAATTTTTTGCTGATGTAGTATAGGGTTTTATCCATGTTCCTGCTGATGAAGTATAGGGTTTTATCCATGTTCCTACTGATGAAGTATAGGGTTCTACCCCTGTTCCTACTGATGAAGTATAGGGTTTAACTATGTTCCTACTGATGAAGTATAGGGTTTTATCCATGTTTCTGCTGATGAAGTATAGGGTTTAACCCATGTTCCTACTTATGAAATACTGGGTTTTATCCATGTTTCTGCTGATGAAGTATAGGGTTTTACCCATGTTCCTACTGATGAAGTGTAGGTGAGGTGAAATTGGGTTTAACGTCGCGTCCAAGATTATTGCACTTATATAGCGACGTGCATGCACGTGTATGTGTGTGTGTGGCTGCTTGTACTAGTCCGGACTGATGCCGATTTATAGTGCTAGCTCACTGAGATACCATGCCGCAGTAACAAGGGTAACAACAAGTACAATCTTTTAACGTCTTTTTGTATGACGCGGCCCGGGATCTAACCCTGGACCTTCCGCTCTCCGGGCGGACGCTGATGAAGTATAGGGTTTTATCCATGTTTCTGCTGATGAAGTATAGGGTTTAACCCATGTTCCTACTGATGAAGTATAGGGTTTTATCCATGTTCCTACTGATGCAGTATAGGGTTTAACACATGTTCCTACTGATGAAGTATAGGGTTTTATCCATGCTTCTGCTGATGAAGTATAGGGTTTAACCCATGTTCCTACTGATGCAGTATAGGGTTTTACCCATGTTCCTACTGATGAAGTATAGTGTTTTACCCATGTTCCTATGTTGATATAGTATAGGGTTCATCCATGCTCCAACTGAGCTGAGACAATGTCTGGTCCCCATACAAAATCCCAGGCGTGCCACTCAGAATATCAAATTGTCGGTCCCTAAGCAGAAATTATTTCCTTACATGTGAGCGGGTCCACAAGATATGCATTGCACAGGAACCAATGAATGATGACACACTGTTATTGTATGCGCATGCTACCCTTCTAGCAATCTCATTAAAATCATATATTTTACCTGTCTACAGCACAGAGAATAATGAATCGGACCAGTGGGCTATCAAACAGAACAATGGTAGAGCAATGAATACTTACACAAGTCAACATCATTTGATGGCATGGATTAGTGAGGCAAGTGTAAAAATCACAAGAAACAGTTTGAAATGACTAAATATGAATTTATTATGCATTCGTTGAAAAACCACAATACAGATAATGAGATGTAATTTGGCAAACAAAGGAAGAGCGCAAGTCTCTAGCACATGGGTTCACCTCCTTCCAGATGAATTTGGACACAAAGCAAACTGGGTACTCCAGCCTCTAACACAAATACAAACATAACAAGCATAATTTACTATAAAAATCATATAAAATCAGCTCCCACCCTTTCAGTGATTCACACATTCTCAGTCACACACAAACATGCATTCTACTGGCTGCTGCTGGCTGGCTGGCTGGACGTACATGCAGGTATGGAAATAACATCTACATCCATGAATGTCAAAGTTTAAAGCAAGCCCCTGTCTGAGAGAACACAACCACCATGTCTGAAATGGAAGCATGAGACAATTTCTTGCCATTCTCTTAGTGTATGTGTGCAGATATTTTGCTTTACAACTTGTACACTATAAATGTTCATGAAACATGAAAGACAATGTAGCTACTGAAAATGTGTCTACTGATACCAGCTACTTTCCTTGGACACAGATACTGTTAAAACTGAAAGACTATCAGGAACAAAAAATAATATTTTTGGAAGCATTTCAAAGTTTTCAACTGTATATAAAAAAGGTAAGAATGGCATTATTTTCATTCCATCTGAAATATTCAAAGAGGCTTCTTACTCCCTAAATCTTCAAGGTTTTTGCTGGGTTTACTGACAGCACATTCCAAAAGAAAGCAAAGTATTGTTTTGAAATATTGAAGAGCAACATTTCAATCCTGGAGACCATTCCTGCTTCAGCAGCAACAGCAACAACAGCAACAGCCATCACACAAACAATGGAAGGCCAAAACAAATGTCCTTTTTCTCTCGTGCAACATCATTTTCCAAACCTGTACCAGAATGTTCTTGCATATAAACAGGAGAAACAAATACAATTTGTTTTGGCCTTTGTTGTACACTGTAAACACTATCAGGCAGTATCTGCCATTGTTTGACTCACTGAAACTAGTAGCACCATCCGAAATATACAACATTTCAAAATGACTTCATCTACTTTAGCTGACTGACTTACACTACACAACATAAGTGCCATATAAATGACATTTGGGAATACAGTGTAGAAAAGGGAGGTACTTTGAGGTAACGCAACTTTCAGTAGTGTTGAGAGCAACATGCTTGAACTTGGAATATGTATAACATTTCCTACACAACTTATGGCAGTGAAATAATGTACCATTAAACCAGACCGTGGAACGTGAACAGTGTTATAGGTGGCAAAGTTCATGATGGGTTGTAGTGGTTGAAGTAATACAGGAGGAACTGATCATGGACAACATTGCATCCTTTCAGCCGAGTGCTTTCACTGTTTGTACCAATCATTAAATATCAATACTGTTGTACCAAAACAATATTTTCCAAAATTAACAAAACCAATCTACAGGCCTAAACAATTAATTTCCTGTATGGATAAAAAACTGGGTGAAAAATCCAAAATACTTGATAACTGCACCTAAAAGCCTAAACATGTACCAGTGTGTGAAACTAAAAGCTTTTCAAAACTAGGCTCTGCTTACAGAGACCATGCAGCTGGGCACCCCCAACAACTGTTCGGTAACCTGTCACTGACAGAATCAAATCAGGATTACAATAATCCATTGTTCCACATAATGAAAAGAAAATACTTCAATGTTACCTATTCCCAGGTAGCAAAAGGTATTCTGAAACCATACAGTGCCATACATACATATATCCAGGACTTGGCAACACAAACCATCTCCAGGCACCTGCATCAACAGGAATCCATCAATCTCACTGTATATTTCAACAACAAATCATTAAGCTATCAACACAAAAACATGAAGAATTTGATCCCAGTACATTCTGCACAGCACCATGATGAGACTAAAGCAATGTGTTCTTTCTAATCATGGCTATATTCAACCATTCTATATGAACAAGAACAGTCACAAACAAGCCTGCTTATGGCTTGCAAGCGTTAACATGTTAGTCACAATAGGGACACTGGTCTTTCTTCCCCATCAACTACACAACCACCATACTTCTACTTTTCAGTAGAAGCAGAACGGCCAGACATGTTAAATTCAGGGGCACACCTTCAGCGGCCCTGAAACAATGTCAACAAGCTAATTAACGCCTTTTATGGATACAAAATAACTATATAGGACAAGGGTTTGGAGTTAATAAGAGCTCTAGCCATTGAATATATCCCAATTGTGTGTACTGTATTGTTTGCTTGCCAACAAGGTCATGGTGAAGTTACTATCTAAAGGCTATCATTTAGTCAGTGTACATGAGGTTAAAGACGTTCCTCCTGTGGTGTGTGATGACAATATAGGTACAAGAGCAGCAGGGTAGACACCCCATCACTAGCCCTACTTCTTGCACTACTACTACAAGTACCTCCGCACTGTGTCACACATGTAGACTTCACTGTTGTCACAAACCTGGCATTATCAAGCATAATTCTCGGCATTAAATGAAGATAATTCGCTCCGACATAATACCTTTCTGCATGAAGATCTGACAAACCCTCTCTTGGAGGTCACCTCAAGTTAATTCTTTGACCACCTAAGCTAAATAAAGGATGTTTGGGCTCTGGCTTGGTTTCATATTTTTTACCACCTCAATCTGTAAATTTCAAGTTTAGCTGTAAAAGTCCACTCAACAGAAATATTCACTCTAAACCTTTGTGTGTGTAGATGTTATGGCACACAGAATGACAGAGGAAAATAAAACTACACAACATATATATCAGCTCAGCCTACAATAGTTTCATTGTGGTTGTTTATGAAATTCAAAATCAGATAAGCTGCTCTGATTGCTTAACTCACTTGGACTAGAAAGTTCACCTGAAACTCCTATAAAGAGTTTTCAGATCTTCACTTACAGAGGAATTGTATCAGAAGTTAAACTCTGATCTTAATGAGATTGCACTACAATATTCTGTTAATGAAATGCAAATTTATATCAATGCAATAAATGTAGTAGATGTGATGAAATATTCATCATTGAACCCAGAAGTAGGCCATATGAAAAGCCAATAAAATCTTGCATCATACCCCTAAACCCTTCATATCAACAATCTCACATGTTTTGCGTAAATACAGAGTTTTTCTATAGAATTATCTTAATAATATTTGGTTATGATGAAGGTATACTAATGATGAGAACTCAGTGTTTCTAGAGGTACATAGATCCGATACTGCTGCAAAGTGATGACCATGTGAATGGGCCTTGACAAAGTAACTCAATCAAAATCTTGATCGGTATTGAAACCATCTAAGCACAACGTATGACAAAGTATACATGTTTATTGTAAGATTCTGATCTTGGCGAGTCCTCAATCTGAGATCCAGTTTCATGGGAGGAAAACATCTACAGTTGTGAACTTCTTGTTCTACTGAGGGCAGACTACACAGTCCTGATGGTTCTACCTGGACCTTTAAAGTTAAGAACAGGCATTTCTTTCCTGAAAGTTTCTTCAATGAGACAGTAAGGTCATTTTAGTGTGAAGATTTGCTTGAACTTACTATTTGATAAATTAACAAAAAAACTCAAAACATGTGTGTTCCTTATTTGTTTCCCTCAGTGTATATAATGCAAGATCTTGCACATGATAGCATATATTACATCTACATTTAATGCAGTTTCAAGACAATTTGACAATGGTATAAGGATCAAAACTGAAACATCTCTGTAATAGTATTTGTTGTCCATAAATTGTGTCTACTTTGTCATCTGCTAACATCTACAAAATGCCTATCAAACAGTTCTTCCTAGAACATATCACACCTTTAGACATATGTGTACAAAGTAGGTGATCCAGAGGGAACCTCCCTGGGGTGCAAAACCGTGTTGCTAACAAGCCATGTTGGACCTAATACCTCCAGAGATCAATTCGAAAAATATGTTTCAAGAGTAATAGGAATCATTTATCTACTGAACGGCTAAACAATGATAAGCTAGTAGAAAGCACCTCCATGTGAAATGGTATGTTATTGTGAGGTAGTGTTCACTGGAAGTTCAAAAAGAGGGGAATGCCCAACAGAGACATGACAATCGCAGCCTACAGTGTATTCTATTTTTTCATTGTTCAATTTTATACAACTGTGTTTGGCATATTTGTTGATGTGACCAAATGATATGCAATAGAACCATGGTAACTGAAAAATTAATTGTGTGTGACCAGGTTTTCTTCAGATTTTCAAATTAAAATATTAGTATAGAAATGGTAGTGAGCTCCTGGTCGAAGTATGGAATTGTTTAGGATATATATTCAGGAAGTAAAGGAGTCTGTGTTATATCACCAACATTCTGATTTCAGCTCTTTGAGCTTAAACAGACATGTAATATGTTTTCTTTTTCTTACTATCCAGTACACAACACAAGATGTTCAAGTCATAATCCCTTTACTCTTTCCCCAACCAACCAAGAATAGGAAACATATTAATATAAGCATAAATTCACAGAACTTCATCGTTTGCGAGACAATGCCAATTTGAAATTTGATACATATACAAACAAATAAATAAATATAAGGCAACACGGTGACAACATAAATAAGACCTTCCTAGAAAGACAAAAATGTCCAGTACATACATGGGACTCACAACAGTGCAAAAAGAGTTATCTCCCCTGCACTATGGCAAACTGAGCAAAGCAACCCATTGATATAATTAGTATTCCTAGGAGAGACAAAAATTTGAGCACACTGTTTAAAACTGCTGCCTTTTGTAGTAGCGGACAGTTACAGAAACAACGAAGGCACTGCTAGGTCACAAATAAATCACAATGCATGCAGAAGGCTATGTGTCTCCTAAGGAACCGGTACTCATTTTGCGTTCTCGCATTGAAAATTTCCTATCTTTGACCAAAGGAGTGGAGTTTTTACGAGTACACACACTGACACTTCGCCGAAGACTGTCCTCGCGAGACTGTGCATGCTCGATACCTGCTTGCTTCACCGCATGCGTGGCAAGCATGTCGATTGTTGCATATGCAATTGGTGTGGTGGGCACAGTTTTCTTTGGCTTTCTCTTAGACTCTGTTGGAGATGCTGCAGCACATGCTGTGGACAAGTCTATCTCTGCATAATTTAATTGGGGATTCACTTGCTCTGGTGGCATGGGGGACATTGGCACACGTGGGGACAGAGGGGGCGAGGCACTCCTGGTACATGAGGGGGAGTGTCCACTACTGGAGTGCAGGTCATCTTGCATGTCTCCTTCAACAAGGGAAGTGTCTCTATCACTGTTAGCTTTCCTATCAGTACTCAATCTGTCTATTTCAGTGTTGACTGTTTCTTTCTCTGGACTCTCAGAATTTTTATCACTACAGTGCAAAACCATATCAGTATCATGCTTGTCTGGGGCTTGTCCAACCTTGTCCCTTTCAGGACTTAATTGATTTTTGTCACCTTTCAGATTGTTTCTTGGGCTATGTAAATGCTCTTTTTCACTGTTTAATCTATCTCTTTCACTATTCAACCTGTTTCTCTCACCAGTCACTTTCTCTCGTTCACTGCTTCGCCTATCTCTTTCACTGATCAGCTTCTCTCGGAACGTCCTCTCAGGAGAGACTTCATGATCAGACACATGCTTATGGCTAAACACAGAATCCTTCGCACCTGTTGTCATATCCACATTCATGTAGGCATTGTACTCTTCCCCATGTGACGAGTTGGACATGGTACTTTCAAAACTGAAGACTGTTCCAGAAGACGGAGAGTAGGGCGTTTGGGGACTGGATGTACAGCTCTCGCTTGCTGTGTGTCGCCGCTCCACAAACTGGTAGTCTCTGCCTGACCTGGGTCGCAGTATGGTGGAGGCGGGGCTACTCCGTACAGTGTCTTCACTGCGAATACTGTGATTGTCACTACTCTCATGGGAAGAAACAGATATGGCATCCAGTTTGTCATTGAGATCATCCACAGAGACAACCAGAGCACTATAGTGTAAATTCTGGGTGTCACAACATTTGGCACTGTGAGGGGACGAACCACTGGCGGTTTCTGCAACAGTAACTGTAGAGTAAGGTCATAGAATATTTCATCTACATTAAGAGCACTTTTTGTAAACATTGAAATAATTTTTTACCTGATACATAAACGCAATTTCATCATACTTGCAACTGTAATGATTACATAAATATCACAACTAACAATTGAATTACACATGCCATTAACATGCCAAATAATTATCCAACGCACCAAGAAAGCAGAGCATGAACAAACATGTAAATGAAAAATTATATAATATTATTACATAATAACATCCCATGAACATGGACTATTTACATGAGGATGTCTTCTAACTTTCAATTTGATAATGCAAATACATATATAAGACACTAAAGAAGTTATAAAGAAGCAATCATATCAACCCATTTGAACCAATGATGCTACAAGTGATATTGAGGAAGTGAGCTGCAGAGGTGTGTTCATGCAAAAGTGTTTAGTAAGCAGGAAAACAGGCATACATGCTGTCAGGGCAAGCTTATCCTATTATGTATATAATCTTAATTGAAAATCTGTACTTGTAAAACTAGCAAGACTAGCTCAAAGTATCTAAGAATCATAATTCTAATAAAGTAAAACAAGTAACGTTTTTTTCCGGTATGAGGCGTACACATGAAGCAGTGTGTTAGTGGTGTACATGTTGCAGCTACATGCAAACAATGCTGTAACATGCACTGCTAGCTAGTTGGACGTGAGATAAGTAAGAAGTTACTATTTTAGTCAGTCTAACAGGAAGATACTTATCGGACACTCATCAACCAATACACAATCTAGAGGTTTTTCTCAAGGCCTGTGTCACTGCATCCTGTCATATGCAAACTCTCTTAGTAGACAACACGGAAACACATCACACAGTCAGGTTATAACAGAACACATGACATACAGATTAAACTACAAGACAAACATAGCCTGTCTTTCTACTTGATGCCTTAATGGAACTCGGATTATTGATGTGCTTTTCTATCAGTCCTTCTTGCAATAATGTCTACATATTATAGAGCTCTCTCCAAATCTCTGTACATATGGAATAAAGTTAGTTGCAATTAAGTGAAAAAAAGGCCAATAAAAGTATAAAATACATGAAAAACTGCAGACTACTATGAAGCTTCTGTGCGAGAGCAACATGATGATGCAATGGACAATTACTGTCATTCTCATGGCAAGCAGTGCACTGAGATTTGGAGAGGCAGTGGGCTAGCAACAGAAAGAAGTGGCAGGCTCCAAATACCAAGCTATCAGCATTCCAAACAATGCAAACCCTCATGCTGCACATACCTGCAGAGTTCAGGTTACTACGAGGGACCCAGATTTTCCCATTCTCATCCTCCACCGGTGGACAAATTCGGAGTGTTGCACGGGCTTTGTCCTTCTGGCCTGCAGGGTTTAGGGCAAAAGAGTCACTGGTGCTGGATGATCTTTTACTTGGGAGTTCTTTCATCTCTACATAGATTGCATCAGAATCCATCCCTCTGGGTGATAACTGTGATTCTATCACCGGAGACAAAGTTGAAGGGTATGGCTTTGTCTTGGGTGGGATAAATGGAGGCAGTGATGTAACATGGCGAGCAATCTCTGCTGCTTTTTCACTGGCACTGAGTTGTTTCTTAACAGGAAGTGGCAAACTCATTTTACTCTTCAGTTCTGACAAACATGCATAGTTTCCTTTCTCTTCCATTCCTAGCCTTGAACTACCACCATTCTGTAATAGTTCAATCAACTTTTCATCATCTGTTTTGGAGGATTCTGTCAATTGAAGGTAAGGATTTGTCAACTGAAGTTGTTGCTGTACATGCAGCACAGTCAAGACTCTCATCTCGGGTTTGGTTTCTTCTACCTTAAGAAGGGGTTCTGTGATGTTTCTCTTCAACCCTTGACAGTTACTGGACTTACTGATGATTTCCACAGGGGCACCAGGCTTATCATCAAGAGATAGACTTTTACTACCTCTGTATTCCCTGGCTCTGTTCCTTTCAGGTGGAAGAGGAGGTGGCAGGTCTTTGGGGGAAGGTGGCATTTTGATTTCAGTGTTAGCCTCCTGGTAGCTGAGTCTGTTGGGGAAGCTTGATGAACGCTGTCTGCCAACCTTTATGTGAGGAACAGTTTCTGGCAGTTCAGGCTTACTCTGTTCTCCTTGGTCTGACTGACTACGTTCTAGGTAACTGGCTCGACTTCTTGCCCCTGTCAGGTTTTCTTGACTTTGAGATGCTGCTTTTTGGTCTCTGGAGCTTCTCCTCATAAATCTGGCAAGAAAGCCACCACCTTCTTTTGGTGTCTCTTGGGATGGTGTATTTTCAGCTGCCTGGCTCGTATTAGAGCTGATGTTGGATTTTGATGGTGTCTTCTTTTGATCTGATTGTCTCTTTTGGAAATTGAGCAAATTTGGAAAAGGCATTGCAGGTCTGGTCACCTCACTATTAGTATTCTGATTCAAACTGTCCCCTCCTGGTGTTGAAGATACATATGTCTGGAGTGTCTGCAGGTTTTGCAGGACTTGAGAATTTCTGTTACTCTGTAATCCAGTCATCTCCATGTAGTTGCTTTCTTGCCTTGGCTGTCGCATGTAAGATGCAGCTTCATCTATCGGCTCGGTTATTCTCAATTCAACTGAAGGTCTGGGACTAGAGGAATATCCATAAAGGTCACTTTCAGATGATGATGAGTCTGAAATTCTTAACTTCGGACATTCAGGTTCAAACTGCCCCATTTCCATATATTGACTAGAATGTTCTGTGTATCTCCCTCCCTGAGCACCAATTATCTGTGCTCGAGATGTGACACTGGTTCTGTGTGAATCAATGCCAACCCCAAAAGGGTGTCCTTCTGTTGGTGCCTTATGCTCTTCTTGAAATCCCCCCATAAGTAGGTAGGAATCTTGTGGTCCAACTGATGATGTAGAAGAGGGTTTTGAAGTCTGGAAAACTATCATTGGAGCATTGTCATATCCATGCAGCTTACCCTGAGACCCAACAGACCGACTCCTATCTCTGGAAGGAAGAGCTGGTGGTGTGAGACTCCCACCAGGGTGAGCGGCTACAACAGTAGACGTTTTTGACAGATTCTTTCTCAACAATGCTGGCCCTTTGGGTGGCAGCTCAGGTGGTGGAGTATTTTCCTTTTTTATGCATTCATTGGCATATATTGGCTCTCTCTGCCACTGAGGACCCCTCTCCTCCTCTTCCTCCCACTGGCTACTTTTTAAAGCAATACGGGACTCACTGGACGACCTTGCTCCCAGTTTCTGTTTGATAGCTTGTGTATGAGGAGAATTCTCCTTGTTGAACACAGACACATTGCTCAAGCTGCTGCTGCAGGCACTGGAAACGACAAGCTTGTCTCCGCTTCCTGGAACACATACATGACTGGACTTGTCATCTTCATCATATTTAGACAGGTTTACATAGGGGAGTGGAGCAAGAAGTTTAGAATGAGAAGGGATTTCTCTCAGCTTGCTTAACAAATTAGGACTGAGACAGTTGGCTTCCATGTTCTGTTTTTCGGATCTTGTGGTTCTGAGCTGTGCTACTTCTGTGTTACACTTCTTGGTGTCTACCCACAAGTCTTTCTTGGTCTTCTGAGGTAGACTGGAAGATTTCTCTAATATGATTGTAGGAGCTTTGGTTCCTTTAAGGTCAACAGTTTTAGTCTCATCATCAAATTTACACACTTGCAAAATTTCATCCAACAGAGTGATTTCTCTTTGCAAGGAACTCTCTTCTCTTTGAAGTTTCTGAAGGGCTTCTTTCCTTTTAGTCCTGTCATTTGCCATTCTTATTTCATCTTCAATGACACTAAGTTGGTAGTTTCCCTGGCTTCCCAGACTTCTTGAGTACCCATGATAATCTCCTCTGCCTTGAAGCTTGAACAGATCTTTTGCAGAGCAGGCTGTGGACAGCCCGGTGACATACGGTTGAGAGCTGTTCTCATATGGAAGGGAGGAGTAGGAAGCACCATGAGAACATACACGAGATGTGTCAGAACCTCTACCTAGGAGAGCAGAACATGATACGCAGGACTTAGCACTGTCTCTTTCTGACTTCTGACCTACAGCTTGGGACACAACATTTGCTTCAACTTTACGAATTCGTTTAGGGGGGACATCATATACTGCCAACAGTCTTTGTCGTTCTAGATTTTCAATGCTCATTAACTTTGACTTCTCTGCTAAGGCTCCCATCCTCCTGTAGTCCATGACACTTATGGAGTGTCGCTTCTGCCACCCCCAGTCCTCCTGATTCCGCATATCGCCACAGCAACCCAGCATGCTGGGTGGCAGGCCATGGTTGCCACTTCCGAAAGAAGATCCCACAGAGTCAAAAGCACCAGGGATCTGGGAGCCTGTGGTGGAATATAAATGTCCCCATCACATCATTGCCATATGTGCCCTCTTTTCATCACAACATCAACATACACAACAATATGTCATCAATTTATAAAGCTAGGAAACTCAAACAATTCCACTACTGAAAGAGGACTACTGACTTGAGATAAAGCAGACCTAATGTCACCACTGCTTCCTTGGCCTAACATGTTCTCTATGCTACAAACTTAAATACAAGCACAAACTATCTACACAGGTAGTAGATCTAATATTTGATTAAATGCTACCTACATCATTGTACATATTCATAAAAAGAGGAATACTTGCTTCTTATAGCCCATATTTGAATCATAGTTCAGTAATTTATCACAAGCATTTCACAGTTCCTGCCTCACAGTCACTGTGTACAGAAAATCCATGTTAGAAATGGTCTTTAGCAGCCCATGCTTGTCTAAAGAGGTGACATTGCTTGTTGTAAGAAGTGACTAATGGGATAGGGTGGTCAGACTTGCTGACTTGGTTGATGCATGTCATGGTATCCCAGTAATGTAGATCCATGCTCATGATGTGAATCACTGAATTGTCTGGTCCAGACTTGATTATTGACAGACATAACTATGGGTTTCAATTAGAGGAACTAGGCTCTCTGCAAACATTTGCAAAACAGTGTCACAGTACTATTGTTCACCTAATTATATATTACATTCACTTCAATAGTTTAACATGTTTCCAAAGTAGTGACTTGGTTGGGATTCCTTCCTGTCAGTACCAAATTTTTATTATTTTTATAACTTTAAACCGTAACTTATCATTACTTAATATAACTTAAAACCTTAATTAGCACTACTTAACATAACTTTAAACCGTAACTTATCATTACTTAATATAACTTAAAACCTTAATTAGCACTACTTAACATAACTTTAACCGTAACTTATCATTACTTAATATAACTTAAAACCTTAATTAGCACTACTTAACATAACTTTAAACCGTAACTTATCATTACTTAATATAACTTAAAACCTTAACTTAGCACTACTTAACATAACTTTAAACCGTAACTTATCATTACTTAATATAACTTAAAACCTTAATTAGCACTACTTAACATAACTTTAAACCGTAACTTATCATTACTTAATATAACTTAAAACCTTAATTAGCACTACTTAACATAACTTTAAACCGTAACTTATCATTCCTAATATAACTTAAAACCTTAACTAAGCACTACTTAACATAACTTTAAACCGCAACTTATCATTACTTAATTAGGAGATAAACCTACTGTGTTTTGAAATTCAATATAGTCCCACTGTAGAATAGATACCTCTTTGTTATAATTTTGAACCAAGCGCTTTAGTTTGATAAGCTGTCACTTCAGTTGGGACATTGTTTTCATGGACTTTCGAAGGGGAGTGTTTTCTGATGGACTTTCAATTCCCCTCCTGACAAATTCTAACGGTGGTGGTTGACGGAGATGCAACGAATATCGATCAGAAAAGGTTTGTAAACAACATGTTGTCATGAATAAAGTTTTTATAATGTTATATTTTACTTTCATTGTCTGTTGTTTCAATGAGGAAATAGCTTTAATTGTTCCCGTTCTGGTCACCATAGAACATTTCTCTAACAGTTTCATAAACATTTCATTTGTATGCAAAAGATATGCCTTCGTTAAATCTTTTAATGTCATCATCAAAGCAGTCAGGATTGCGGCCTAGAACGCCCCAAACATCCGATATCAAACTACCGTATTTCCACTGTTTGACACTATACGCCGTCTATTAATTTTGCAAGATCCCTTGACTCGGCGTGTATTAGAGACCTGGCTGGTATTAGAGACCCAGCGTGTATTAGAGGAAATATAGATACGTTTTACAGTTCATATGGGAGTGATCGATCGGCAGCCATTTTCTGTGAACCGATATGTAGGCTATCTATGTATTCATACGCACGTTTTTTTTGTGAAAAGGCTTAATATATTTGAAAGGGGTTTCCGTAGCAAAAAGGAAACCTCTTTTTAACCAATCAGAATCAAGCATTCATCAATGTCATGGTAGAATATAACTTAAAACCTTAACTTAACATAACATAATATAACTTAAAACCTTTACTTAACATTACTTAATATAACTTTAAACCCTAATGTAACATAACTTATAATTAATAACTACAGATTATTTGAAAACATAGGCACACATCACCTCTTTGCAGTAGAGTTTTTCCTATACAGAAACAGAACCTACCATAACCTGAGTGTAATGTTATGAAATGCTATACTGGTATGAGGTACATGTAACTGTATGTCTAGGCACTGGTTGCTAGTGCCCTGCCTGCTGCAGTGGTGAACAGCCTGACTCTGTCCTCCTCCTCCATGCTAGTTACACGGTCTTTATCTTGACTGCACCAAATGGTTGTGTTTTGACATAATGGATAATGTGAGCCTAAACATCCAATAAAGAAGACACTGGGTCCTTGTTTGCACTTCCCATCAACAGTGATGAGGCAAGGTGCTGCTTTAACTCCAAGTCTTTCATCACTAGGTATTTGCCTACTTAGAAACATAAACTGTTATGATAAAACATCTGTCCTCCCCACACCGAGATAAGAGTACAGGTTTGCCCACATCCCAACCCTACCACAATACACAACAGGGGGAATTCATTACCATTCAAGCATGTTAACACAGATCAACACAAAAAAACACCAGGTGCCCAAAATATTATAAACAGGAGTAAATAGGCAATCAGACTCTCCATTTGAAACCTGTCCCACAACTCAAAACAACCTTATATGTTTTCCACAATCTGCAAGTCCATGCCTATCATGTTACAGGATGTTGGACTTTTTCTTCCTGTTGGCAAACGAGGCTGCCCAGTACTGTTTCTGCAGACTGAAAGCTGACAATGGGACTAATTGGAACCAACAATAACCTGAGGTGTGAGCTCTCTTGGGAACTCATTTTCTTCCAAGGAGAATGTTTCCCCATCCAAGATGAGAGATTAACATAATTGACGTGACAGAGGTGTAATGGCCTAAACAAACAAATTGTCAACCAGTTAATTCGCTAATGCATGAAATCATAATTTTAATTATTAATAGGAATTTCAAACAATGATCTATGCTAGTCACTAATGAGGGAAAATCCGTACAGTTTGTACAGCTGTTCCAATTATTTTCCTATAAATTGGTATCCAAATATTCTGAAATTGAATGAATAAAGACAATTTAATAAGAAAATGTCTAAGACATTACCATGAGAAAAAACGTTGTGTGTTCATCCAAGCCTCATTTGCCTTGAATGTAACAACTTAGATCTAAGCCTTGACAGCTGTTCACTGCAAGATCTGAGCCTATCTTGTCCTGGTTGAAACAGATGAGTG
The DNA here is from genome assembly GCF_023055435.1 of Haliotis rufescens. Classification (NCBI taxonomy): domain Eukaryota; kingdom Metazoa; phylum Mollusca; class Gastropoda; order Lepetellida; family Haliotidae; genus Haliotis; species Haliotis rufescens. The sequence continues at coordinate 1,845,401 of NW_025964357.1, forward strand.
CCTCTCCAATGGCCTCCATAGAAAGGGAGCCGAGAGTGCCTGACTGCAGTAACTCAACACTGAGGTAACAGGACGCTGAAGGAGACCCCCCCTCCCCCTTGAAACAAATGCAGAGCCAGTATTAACTGTAGCCCACTATAAATACTGGCTACTCGTATATGATAGATAGGTTCATATGTCAGCTTCTTTCATCATTGTCTACTACTGGATCCCTGATACGGTGATTTCCTCTACTTTAAACTAAAACAATGGTCCTATCATACTGTTTTATATTCTGTTAGTGTTCTGTGCAAATAATTATGAACCACAATTATGTTATTTACGTGTAAAATATTCAAATGTTTGTTGCTAGTAGAATGTAAGTTCCATCACCATTCAATACAAAACTGTTAATTCAATGCTGATTTCACATGACGTTAACAATGAGACATTACTAGCCGTAACTTGTTATCACAATTGCAAAGCTCTACAAGCAGATATCGCTTAAGCTGAAAGAAGAGAGAGAGCAGCTGAAATTGATGCCTTGTCTGAAGAAACGAGACAGCCACTGCTCCATACCAGGACATGGGTGAGACAGGGACAGAGAGAAATGTATAGCCTTCTGGTGAAATCAATGCTCACAGCACACAGCCAGACTTGCAATATAACACTTCAGAACTCAGTGAAGTTAGTCTGGTGGAAATCTGGTGAATATGATTACAAAGTATGAAATCAAATTGAAAATGGATAAACAATATACTCACTTCTTTTGTTTATGTTACTATGGCAACTGGGCAGTTTTCCCTGACTGGCCTGTTGTACAATGCTGGCAATTTCATCAGCCTGCTCAGACAGAGCCACATGGATTCCCATTCCTGGAAAACAACAAAGCAGTTTCCATCACTGTAACGTTGGAACTACAACAGATACTCTGTGGAAGTAATTGAGACATGTAAGATAAGCATGAAAACTATAGTATAAAGACTCTCTTCGTCCACAGTGTCCCTACATCCTTGCCCACATCTGTCCCACACTGTAGGACTCCCTTCACTCACAGTGTGCCTACATCCTTGCCCACATCTGTCCCACCCTGTAGGACTCCCTTCACTCACAGTGTGCCTACATCCTTGCCCACATCTGTCCCACCCTGTAGGACTCCCTTCACTCACAGTGTGCCTTCTTAGTGCCTGTAATTAGTCATACATCATAATCACAGACTATTAACAGATCCTATTGTCAGCCCTTAATATTTAATGTGGCTTTGTGCGGTGACTGACTTAAACTGTGGCAGTGCTATCTGAATGGTCGAACAAACAAAGACACTGGTAATCGGTAATGAGAGGCAGGATTAGTCCGACAGCACACTAGCAGTTCCCCTCTCAAGTCCATCAAGACATACAGCATCACATTGCCTTTTTACTACTCTTCCACACCATTAAATTTCAAGTCTGAACCATAATTTGTTTCTGAAATATTACACCAAGATATTTTTTCTTAATGGTGAATATTAAAGTGCATTAGTACCAGACCCAATTACAAGCTGCTGTCCAGGTGTTGACATAATAGAGAAGCTTGTGGCCGTACAGACCCCTACAGAAGGCCACCAGGGCGTGGGAAAGTTGGCATTTGTAAGCCATGTGGATGGGGTGTATCTTGTCACCTCTGCTGTTTACAGTGAACTGTAAGCCATGTGGATGGGGTGTATCTTGTCACCTCTGCTGTTTACAGTGAACTGTTAGCCACATGGATGGGGTGTATCTTGCCACCTTTGCTGTTTACAGTGAACTGTAAGCCATGTGGATGGGGTGTATCTTGTCACCTCTGCTGTTTACAGTGAACTGTTAGCCACATGGATGGGGTGTATCTTGTCACCTCTGCTGTTTACAGTGAACTGTAAGCCATGTGGATGGAGTGTGTCTTGCCACCTCTGCTGTTTACAGTGAACTGTAAGCCATGTGGATGGAGCATGTCTTGCCACCTCTACTGTTTACAGTGAACTGTTAGCCACATGGATGGGGTGTATCTTGTCACCTCTGCTGTTTACAGTGAACTGTTAGCCACATGGATGGAGTGTATCTTGCCACCTTTGCTATTTACAGTGAACTGTAAGCCATGTGGATGGAGTGTGTCTTGCCACCTTTGCTGTTTACAGTGAACTGTAAGCCATGTGGATGGAGTATGTCTTGTCACCTTTGCTGTTTACAGTGAACTGTAAGCCACATGGATGGAGTGTGTCTTGCCACCTTTGCTGTTTACAGTGAACTGTAAGCCACATGGATGGAGCGTATCTTGTCACCTCTGCTGTTTACAGTGAACTGTAAGCCACATGGATGGAGTGTATCTTGTCACCTCTGCTGTTTACAGTGAACTGTAAGCCACATGGATGGAGCGTATCTTGCCACCTCTGCTGTTTACAGTGAACTGTAAGCCACATGGATGGAGCGTATCTTGTCACCTCTGCTGTTTACAGTGAACTGTAAGCCACATGGATGGAGTGTATCTTGTCACCTCTGCTGTTTACAGTGAACTGTAAGCCACATGGATGGAGCGTATCTTGCCACCTCTGCTGTTTACAGTGAACTGTAAGCCACATGGATGGAGTGTATCTTGTCACCTCTGCTGTTTACAGTGAACTGTTAGCCATGTGGATGGAGTGTGTCTTGCCACCTCTGCTGTTTACAGTGAACTGTAAGCCACATGGATGGAGCATGTCTTGCCACCTTTGCTGTTTACAGTGAACTGTAAGCCATAAATGAGGTGCTTCAATTTTTTTCTGTTGGTTTACAAATTTTGGTTTGTTCTTACAATGTTCATTGGTCAAAATAAAAACATAGTCTTTAAATGAAAATGCCAGTGGTCGAAATAAATTGTTACAAAAATAAGTCACATGCAGTGCAGGACTGAAGCATGTACTTAATACCATGATGGTATAAATTTGAAGTGAACCCTGCAATAGATTACAAACACAAGTCCAGATATACAATGACCACTTTTCATAAGCCGTAATAACAGGATTAAATTGCGTACTTCAGACTTGGAATATCTTGTGTTTCATGCTCACAGTAAATTGTAGGCGTGTATAACGTTATAATATGAACCCTTTACCCCCCTCTACACAGATGTACTTCCTGAAAACTATACTCAAGAAAATATGGTAGGTGACCAAACCAGTATATTTATGACCCTGGTCTGCACTCATGCGATACATGACTGTGGCTATTTTCACACCTACACAACTGCGGAAAACACTTACTTATGAGTTATTTCATATTTTGAATGAATCTTCTTTTCAAAACAAAATAATTTGAGTGATATTTCTTGTTAACTTATTTCGTATTTTATTTTTAGACCATTAAAGTCTGCAGTATTAAAAAAATATCAGAAAGGTCACTTAAACTGTATTTTATTTTGCTATTTCTCATGTCGGCAGATCTGTAAACCAACAACAACAAAATTAATCGCCAAATGCATATCAATATGTGAAACCTTGCAGCTATATCGAAAGTTGTGATAACCTGGGATATAATATAGGCACATTTCAGAGTATTTTCAAAACAATGAATATTTGATGTATTATTGATCAGCCATTATTACAGAGTGTTAATGTTTTCTCTGCTGGGATAGAGGAATTTTGTATTGTCGATGTCAATTGCTCCATGTAATATAAAATGAAAAGCTTTCTAGACAAAATGCCCTCTTGTAATTATGCTATTTAAACAATGAAGGTTCAATGGTTGGTTTTATCTCTTTTGCGGTTACTCAAAACTGGATTCAAGATCGGAAGCCACACAGTGGGTTTGGAGGTCGAAGAAATTCCACATTTTATCATACCATTGACAAGTTGAGATGGGTATTAAATCGAACAATGCAGCTTCGATGTATTGTTGCTGTGATTTTATTATATGTGAGTAAACTGCTAGATTTATATACATTTGTTTTTCACAACTAAAGCAAAATGCAGAATGGATGCAATCACATGCTGCTGGATACAAAGTATCATGTACATAATAGTTTTACAAATACATGTACTGAGACTGGGAATTTAATTTCATCACTTCATTTGGATTATCACACATTTTAGGAAAATTCTTGATGAATTTTTGGGAGCCAAGGGCGCAGTGCAACCGAGATATGGGAACAAGGCTTCCCAGTAGCAGCCAGTGGGTTCAGGTGTTTGTGGTACATACTGACTGCTTAACTCCAGACCAGTGTAGGAAGAGTACTGCCTTCAGTTGGACAAGCCCTCACAGGAAAGTGAAGCATCAGAATCCACAGGATATTCATGTACGAAGGGTAACCTTTTTCTGTATACGTGAGTGAATGAGGTTAACACTACTACTAACAGATTTTCAGCTAAATGATAACATGAGGAAAGCCGATTGCAAGTCATAACATCTTAAACTTCAATGATACACATCCACACAGGTATGATGCTTTCAGGCCAAGAACATGTTGGGCAACTTGAATGATGGGCGCAACTCAGGACAGCAAACTAGGGCTCCACAGATCCCTGAGTCAATCATGCAAATGCCTTGGTAACTACACTTGTGACTTTAAGCACAGCAATTACTTAACAAGCATGGTACATTTCAAGCAGAATAGGGTCACATTGGAGATTCTCTTATGGACTATCAGACTAAGAACAAACATATATTTATGATTTTATATAGGAATAGTTTAATTGTGTGGAATATGGCCCTTGCAAATGTATGTATGCTATCAGCAGCCTTTCAAGCACTGTCAAGATACTTTATCCTCACTACACCACGTAATAGTGTGCAAAAGCTCTGATTATGTATTGAAAATAGTGTTAGGCCAAAATTTGAGACTGAACATTACAGTGTCTAAAGAGATCCCCTCCCCTGTGTGCTACTGATTGATTTCTCAACAGGATAACAAGAAGGCAGAAATAATTGGTATCAATGTCTGTTTAATTCTCAGTTTTATGCTCAGTGTTACCAATAATCTGCACCTCAGATAAAGATTATTCTGTGTCAGAACTAGAAAAAAGTTTGCCAAACATGCAATGAAGGAAGCAGCCTCACTAGCAACTCTCTGAACTCACCAAAACTCAAAACATATCCTCAGCCTATACTCACTTTGACCTTTGTGTTACATTAAACATACCTTCATCTTCTTCCAAATGTATTACCCAGGTACAAGCTGTACATCTCGAGTTCCGTACAAAATGTCCAATTGAGAATTGTTTTACTGGAGCCATGGCAAAAACTCTTAGATGCATGCAAAAAATGATATGATCATGCATACACTGAAGTTGACAGAAGCTTTAACTTTACTCAAACAAATAAAAGTCAGAAGGAGTGTGTGCATAGACAGAAAGAAAAGGGAACATTTGGTGACTTATTGTGTAACAATGGAGTTTGATTGTTATTGTCCTAAAAAGATATATAACGTGACTAACCACAGGTTCGGTTAGTCCCGTGGGTACCCGGGTCCTACTCAGGACTCATCCGACCTGAGTACCCCATCCCTGCCCTACCTTCCCACCTTCACATGCATCCTGAATCACTTGGCAGTCAGCTGGTCACAGCTATATCTGTTAATATCCAAGTTGGATTCCGTTTAGACACAATTGAGGGATGATACTTTAATGCAACAAGTTGGTAATTGTGGAAAACAGGAATCCTGGTGTTGTAGAACTTCCACACAAAACTCCCATGTACTGTAACATGGCCTGTCATGACACACAACAGTTTAAGGTATTCATAACTGTTCACAACTGACTAAAGGACTTGTGTATTCTTATGACAAGAAACCATTGTATTTCATGAACTGTCATGAATTCAAACCAATAGATTCTACAAAATAACCCCTGGTTCAACTTAAGGGGCGGGTTTAGTATTTTATTGCAAGATCCACCAGCAATAAAATGCCAGGTGACATCAGCCTCGTAACACTGTTGGGGTCATTGATTGTCCACAAGCTCCTCTCAGTGATCTCTCATCTCTTCATATGTCGTTGAATAAGCCCAGGGATGTTGGGAATTCTCAATATTTGTTAGTGAAACCGGTTTGTGCAGTACATAAGCACAAGCTTTGGTATTACACAATGAGAAATACAGCTATATATTTATTAAACGGGTGATCACTCCACGGGCGAGTAATAAAAACTTGTACAGAACTCAACCAAAGTGTAGTTATGTGTGTCAAGTTTGGAAAGGGACATTGGTTCGAGCTTTTTATTATGAGTAACCTTGACAATCCATGTCAACCAATCCATATGCTAGAATATTTCAAAGAGGCTGATAAATTTAGTAAAATCTAAATATTTTTTACATTTGTATACTTATCCTGCATTACTCCGTATTGCATTTACTGCTGTCTTTGACAGAGAGACAAACTGTGTGAGATCCAGCTGCTGAAGAAAGTGGTCCCAACCAGCTCAGGAGGCAGCGCCCTCTCACAGTCGGCACGTGACCCGGAAGTCATGACGTCACACCAAAACACATAACTGCTTTAAACATAACATCTGAAACTTCGTGGGGAGGTAGTGTAGCGAAAGGGAGGGCTTAGACTTCGTAATGCAGGATAAGTATACAAATGTAAAAAATATTTAGATTTTACTAAATTTTTTAACTTATCCTGCATTACTCCGTATTGCATCTTTATCAGACGGCATGGCCGGTGGGCATACCTGCAGATGTGAACCATAATAAACCCTTGTCAAGGTCCGATGAATCTGCACCGCATACAAGTGATGACCGGAACATCTACGACCATTCCTGTCTTCAGGAAACAAGAGTCGATGCAAAAACGAAACGCCCAAATAAGTAACCGAAATACAATGAGGCGTGTAGCTAAAATATAGAACTTACCGAAGAGCGAAAGCGAAACGCAGTAGAGCCCTCTAATCTGAGGTGATAAACACCAGAGAGTTTGACGGGCCCCGCTCGGGGTATCGAAGAATCAGCGGCGTTGGCGGCAAAATCTACGACCAATCCCAAGAGCGAATGCGAAACGCAGGAGCGCACTCTAGGCTGGAGGCAAGGAACACCGGTGAGGTCGACGGGCACCGCTCAGGTATCAGAGAAGCAGCGGCGTTGGCGTCGGCGCCGGTGTCCACATCTACTACCATTCCTGTCGTCAGGAAACGAGAGTTGATGCAAAAAGTAAAACCCGGATAGGTGACAGAAATAGAATGAGTCGGGTAACCCAAAACTAAAACTGACCTAAGAGCGAATGCGGAACGCAAGAGAGCCGTCTCGTCTGGGGTGATAAACACCAGAGAGGTCGACGGGCCCTGCTCAGGGTATCGGAGAATCAGTGGCATCGGTGATAGATGACCTGTTGGGTTACAACCAGGGACCAAAACTGTGAACGCCGGCGGCAACTTTCAAGGCTACATCACGGAAGTAGTGGTTGGTGAAGGCGGTGTCCGATCGCCAAGAACAGGCTTCCCTGAACGACTGGATGGAACAGTATACCGTGAAGAACCAGTGTAAATATGATCGCCCTGATCTCGTGTCAGGTGATAGCCTTTGGGGGGAGGGTCCAATCCGCTTCATAAGCTTTAAGGATGACCGCCCGGAGCCACAGGGAAAAGTATTCCGGCTGACCAACGACTGCGACGAAGGGGAGACCGGCAGAAAAAGGTGTTTCCTAGACTTGCGGCAGGCTTTAGATCGTCGTAGAATAACCTTCAGTGCCCTTACTGGGCATAATGACGCTCTTCCTCATCCTCGGCACCCACAATGGACGAGGGGGGAGGGGACAAAGAATGATCTATCAGGCTGTCCTGGGAGTTGAGTCGAACCGGGCACGGGAGACGTCGAGGGCGTGCTGTACATGGACTCGAGCGGCAGTAGCCAAAACCAGTAGAAACACCCGTCTTCTTCTTTAGGTCATAGAAGGAAGACGAGGGGAGTGGTTCGAAGGGCGTTGAAGACCACATTCAGATCCAACGCAGGCGGTCTGAACTTGGCCTTCAGGTCTTCAAGACTGAACGAGCGCAGCAAGGCCCGTAGGTCGGAAATTTTCATCTTTCTCGATCGTCCGGGATGGCCAGAACGGAGTAGATGGCGACCAGGTATGTGGGGGTGGTAAAGCCCTTCAACCGACGGGTGCTGCGCAAGTACAGAATGAACTGATCAAGGATCTGCGGTGACGCTGTCATCGGATCCTGGTGTTTGTCAGAACAAAATGCCTGGAACGAGCATCATTTATCAGCATACAGTCCCCCTGTAGATGGGCAGTGGGCTGAAGCAATAGCCTTGGTCGCTCTAGCCGAATAGCCCTTGGCTTTCTGCAGTTGTGTCAGGCGTGCAGACGATAACATGCGGGTATTAGGGTGTGGCAACAGACTGTGTGGATGGAGCAGAAGGTTGGACCACACCGGAAGTTCCAGGGGTTGTCTCTGGCTATGTTTCGGAGGTCGATAAACCAACTTCTGGCTGGCCAATGAGGCGAGACCAAAGTAAATGGCAGGGGTCGAGTGGCCTGGATCTCTGAAGAACCGTGGGAGGGAGAACCGGAGTCGGAAAAGAGTACGCGCGTAATCCTTCTCAGGAACGACGGAAGGCTTCGACTGCCACAGCGGTCGTATCCGGCACTGGTGGAATGGAAGACGACAGCTGGCAACATTCAGATATGAGGCAAACAGATCTAGGGTTGGGGTGTCGACCGTTTGACATAGTCTGGCCAGAGGCGCCAGAGAGCGTGAGGCGTCGGAGAGCTTGAGGCGCCTGGAACGCCGAAGATGGTGATTCTTGGGGGCGCCGGTCGAGTTTGTAGCGCCGGGAGAGGGGCGAGTACCCTGGGTCCTCAAACACCACACTACGGTGACGTCGTCAGTGAACACGATCAACAGGGCGTGACCGAGAATGCACTGTCAGCAAGTGACGTCCTGGATAAGCCTTTATCTCCAAGGCTGTTGCTGTGTCAATGGTGTTGATCTCCGGATCACAGGTGGTCACAATGTGGGCTGCATGGTGTGGGCCACTAGCCACTGACAAGGTGGCAGTGGAAGAACTGGAAGTCATGGTAAATGAGGTCGTCTACAAGATTGCAAAATGGAGAAGTCAGCAACAGGGCTCTGCGATAACCGGGTAGTAGGAAGTCGAGGCAATATGTCCATTGCACGAAGTAATGAGATCGTTTTCATCCCTGAAGCGGCGTATAAGTACTCCTGTTCTTATAGTGAGGTGACGATGGAGGACTACAACACAATACGAGACAGGTATGCAACAGCGGTCAGCGGGACGGTGGAGAGACTTTAAGTATCAAATCAACACTGTGTCCGGTAGTCAAGGGGGAAGACAGGAAGGTGTCGTAGTCTAAAAGATCAAACCGGACGAAGGAAGGCGATCTTTTCCATCCCTTGAACGCCTATAGGCGCTATCGTTCTTATAGCGAAGGGTTGAAGAAACAAGGTTCCTCGTGACAGCCGTGTTGGTAGAGGAGGTCTATTGTTTCCAACATCCGTGCATGGATGGACTGCGACAGGCGCCTGGTTGAGTGGTTGCACCAAGCGTACAGGTAAACATGGAAACCAATCTGTAGAAATACATGGCACCCCTTGCCATGGTAAGTTGACCTAATTCCGGTCGGAGTTAATGACAGTCGGAGTACTTGACACGTGACATGTAAATCACTCTGCGCAGTAGCCGAGAAAGCCGCATTGGAGTCGGAACTGAGGTGCAAACTCCACACACAGACAATCCTCAATGAACTGTGTGAGAGATGAACAAGTGGCGTACCCGAGTTTTGCGATAAAACGCGGAACCCCCATGGGCGTCGTGGAAAACCCAGGGAGCGCCGAGGAAGAGCGCCGGAGACATCAGAGGCGCCGGAGACATCAGAGGCGCCGGAGACATCAGAGGCGCCAGAGACATCAGAGGCGCCGGGAGCACCAGAGGCGCCGGAGACATCAGAGGCGCCGGGAGCGCCGAAGACATCAGAGGATGCGGAGGCGCCGGGATCGCCAGAGGTGCCGGGAGCGCCGGGGACATCAGAGGCGCCAGGAGCGCCGGAGACAGAGGCGCCGGAGACATCAGCGTTGTCGACGAAGATGGTGTAGGAGACCGTGAACGGTCGTATGTCGTGCCATGGGAGGCAGACTCTACGTTGGGAGCGCCGGAGCCGTCGGTAGTGTTGGGAGCACTGCGCAGCTCCGCTGAGCGCTGCTGCCTTCACATAGATGGGGGTCGACGAGCACGTTGAGCGAGGTGTGTCCTGGATACTCGCATGAGCTGAAGGATCACAGCGACGAAATAACTGCAACCTCGGCACTGCCTTGTGTAAGTACAGGGCGTCGTACAATCACGGCAGAAAGGGGCGGCCCCGACCAGATTTGTTACCGCGGCAACAAGTGCAGCGAGGCAGAAAATCTGGAATTTAAGCAAAACATAACTATGTGGCAAAACCACAAAGTGCGGGAAGCATAATGTGACTCAGAAACTTTGTATTTCAATGAAGTTTATGAGATCAAACAATGACGCTAAAAGGTAGCGAAAAAGCATAGCTTTAAGCAAACACATAACCATGTGGCCGAATCACAAAGTATGGGAAGCATAAAGTAACTCAAAAACATAATATTTATTGAAGTTTATGAGATCAAACAATTACGCTAAAAGGTAGCGAAAAGGCATAGCCTTAAGCAAACACGTAACCATGTGGCAAAACCACAGAGTACGGGAGACATAATGTAACTCAAAAACGTCGTATTTTATTGAAGTTTATGAGAGGAAACAATTACGCTGAAAGGTGGCGAAAAGGCAAGGCTTTAAGCACACCAAAACAACATACATAAATGTTATGTATTACCCAAGCCAAAGAGAGAATTCAAAACGCAGAACACGAAATTACGTGGCCACGTGGTGAATGGCCAAAATGGCGGGAAAGAAAACAAAATGGCGGGAAAGAAAACAAAATGGCGGGAACAACATTGCGCCCGTAAATTACTGTGACGTGAGCCACAAACGAGCGATAAACGTTACAATTTACGAATGGGAAGACCCTAAGGTCACGGCCCATAACAGTTAACAATGTAGCAGCATATAATGAATGTAGAAACACGCAAAATATAAAAAACAAACAATAGGCTTTAATTTCCACAAGGGATACAAAGTACGTCCGTCCGTGGAGGTGACAAAGCAGTTATGTGTTTTGGTGTGACGTCATGACTTCCGGGTCACGTGCCGACTGTGAGTGGGCGCTGCCTCCTGAGCTGGTTGGGACAACTTTCTTCAGCAGCTGGATCTCACACAGTTCGTCTCTCTGTCAAAGACAGCAGTAAATGCAATACGGAGTAATGCAGGATAAGTTAAAAAATAGCTAATATCAGATATGTGAGTGACAGTTGTATAGTTTATAGAGACTGTTAATACATGGCATTTATCAGGCAGAATACTGCCATTGTGACCTGGCAAAAAACGCCCCATTAGCTGGTATTTATCAAATCAACTTTCATAAGGAGAACTTCAAGGAATAGCTATGAAATGTCAGCTTGACGGGTAGGTCAAGATATTTACTTGGTGAAAGAAAATATCTGAACCCTTGGAAACTCGACTGAAACATCCTGGCAACTGAAGTTCTCCAAACTGCAGCCAGCGCAATCTGTAGGCTCCAATCTACATGGCAAACAACAAGCTGCCCCATTCTTTTGTCCTACCCCTCAAATAATGAATCACTCAGGAAAACTGAATTTATCAGCCAATTACATGTGTGTACTTGATTGCCGGGGTAGGAAGCTGATGCTGCCCTCATAAGCTCAAACTCTGAATTATTGTCCAACATCCAGCTTCATTATCATCAGCATCAGTCATCACACTCCTCCCACACCAGCTTCAAGTTTCCAATAAAACTAACAGTTTTTTCTGCCACAGTATTCACACATGTATATATATGTTTAAAGCCTTACATTGAACGTTTCATCTAAGCCTGTTGATGTGGAAAACAACTGTACTGTTCATCCCTGTGGGGATCTAACAACAATGAGGCAATCTCCAGTGGGCAGTTTCTTCAAAATAGGTCACAAAAATGGGTTGACCTTTGATATTACATTGCTTCGTATTGCTCTATGTGCACTGATTTACCAACAGAACAGTAACAGAATTTAGCTAAGATATAGTCTATGAATCTTTTATTACACAATACATTTCCAAAATTATGTTTCTAATGCTGTTTTGTGGAATACAGATAGCTAAGACTTGCTTTTTCATTGGTTTTGATTAAATTAAATGCGATATCCCATAGAATGTGTAACTTTCTAAACCTATAGACCAGTATTTACACATATGATTTAAATATTGATCTTTCAGAAACAACACAACTGCCATAATCCTGTTTGAACACATTAAAAACACTTGCTCATTCAAGAAATTCACTAAATTTTCAATGCGCAGTGAATTTCCATAGCAAAGCCCAAAAATAATGCTTACATTTTAACTGGAAAGATGTTTGCATGACACACCAAAAAACAAAAACAATTCTAACTTCCATCTTTATTTATAGATATTTGTCAAAATACCATCAGACGACCTCCCATTGATGTAGTAACAAGCTTAGGGTATTACACAATCAGTGACTGACTTTAACCTTCAGTCTCAGCCTACTTATTGCTGGAACATTTCAAATGTCAAACATAGGTCATGTCACAACTGTACAGTTTCTAAAGAATAACTGCCAACAGTCTGATTATTACTATTAACTAGTTTTGCAATGAGAAAATAATCTGACAAATAACAAATGCTGCTTGAGTTATCAATGAATAGTTTTCCTTGGTTTCATTTTCTTGAATGTTACTTCTAGTTACCTAGAACTTATAAGAGGGTCACCAAACATCTAATCAGAGACATATCAATATAATATATATCAATTTTTGTAAAATTACAAGCGTAAACATCATAGACATTGAGTATACAAGTTTTTATGCTTTGCAAAGAAAACAGCCATGTCTTGACATTGAACTGCCTTCACGTCTACTGGGACATTATTCTTGATGTTCGCATGTGTATTGACATACTGCATATAAGGTTTTGATAATGTTGGTGATCAACAAATTCTGAAATATTTCAATCAATAGAAATTTTAGAAAGAAATACAATAATGCCCTCTATCAATGAAAGCTTTAATTAAAACGTATTGGGAAATATAAGCTTTCAATGGGAAATCTATGAGCACATTCTTACCAATTATACATTCGCATTTCAAATTTAAAAGAAATATTTACCAGAAAGTCCTGTCATGGAAAAAATGTGAATGCTCACCTCGTCCACATTTTGAACCTCCTTCAAAGCAAAACTTGCCATCCACAGATCCAAACCGCCTCAGATCACATATCTGCCAAGATTGAAGGATTTTGGGTGGAATATATGCCGTCATACAGAACTTCTGTCCATGAATGTGCAATCGAATCAGCTCCAAAGGGAGACGACTGTTGTGAGGAACTTTGGCCAGTCTTACCGGAAACTGATGTTCTGAAAGGTGCATATGTTCTAATAAGACCAACAATGAGTAGGAAGTTTTGTTTCCCTGGTGGTTACAGTAAAACAGAGAGTGTAAGAGGAATATGTCTCAATGATAAATGTGGCGTGTGTAGTAAGAACCTTGTCATGGAGAGTTACTTCACAGAAAACATCTCCACTTCCTGTTGTACTTGTCGTTTCCAATGAGCTTGAGCTATTTAAAGTTACTGAAACTTGTACATCACAAACACAGAATCAATTTCTATTATTTCTGTCATCAGTTTCAAACATGAGAGAAACATGAATAGGTTCTTCTAAATTCAGCTCTTTTGATGTCAATTTGTTTTGAAGTAAGCACGAGTGTTATTTTTAACCTTGCAACTTGTCCAAGGCAGTTTCCTGGAGGGGAGAGTCAGTACCGCAGGGTGTACCTATTTGTGCTCACATCCAACTAACATCAAATAACCTCAAACTTGGTCATAAATAAACAGTGATAAAAGCATAATATTGAGACTTGGACTTGATTGGCAGAATGAAGCTGGGCCCCATGTAGGGCGACATTTTGAATGCAGTCCACATTGTTATAACATTGATATGTACAAGTGCAAGTATTCATTCCAACTGGTCACAATTCTGTATCTATCAGAAAACCCATAATTCTCAGTGGGTGTTTACATGTTTGTTTGTTATTTAACACCGCACTCAGCAATATTCCAGCTACATGAGGGCAGTCTGTAAATAATCAAGTCTGGATCAGACAATCCAGTGATTGACATCATGAGCATCGCCCCACGCAATTGGGATACAATGACTTGCATCAACCAAGTCAGTGAGCCTGACCACCTGATCCCATGGTCGCCTGTTAAGACAAGCATGGGTTGCTGAAGACCTATTCTAACCCAGATCTTCACGGAGCTGTTTACATGTAATGGTATTTGCATGAGTGAGGAATTGCACCTTGATGCACGAAGATAACCAGGGTAAACACAAGAATGAGTGTGTTCTGGAAGCCTGCTTGAACTCTGGAACACTGAGTATGTAATTCATGTCCAATACCTACCCTGGCCAAGACTTCTGCGTATTTTGATTTCAAACTGTATCATGTTTTCTCGTGACTCGTAGGCCAGGAGAGTGACCTGTTTTTGGCACACCAGTGCCATAACATTGGCCTCCTTGTCCAACTGGAACGACTCAATACCATAGAAGCCTTCCAGTGGAAACACTGACTTGGGCTTGCCACCATCACGCATTGCTTCTTTGACATCCTTGTATAACAGAACCTGTAGGCGATCTGAAATGGAGAAAATTGGTATCTTTGTATAACAGAACCTGTAGGCCATCTGAAATGAAGAAAATTGGTACCCTTCATAACAGAACCTTTAGGCCATCTGATATGAAGAAAATTGGTATCTTTGTATAACAGAACCTGTAGGCCATCTGAAATGAAGTAAATTGGTATCTTTGTATAACAGTATTTGTAGGCAGACTGAATTGTTGGATTGACATGTTTGTATAACACTTTACACATTCTGAAACCATTGCAGCAGTATCCCAATTGGATTGCACAAAAGTACTCATGTTGTGAATTGAAGCCTTAATTTGGGGATGACTCATGCACACTGTGAAAACAGGGCTACCCCTTACACCCATAACAGGTAGCAGATATCTGAATGATGCTGGCCTATTGTCCTCATTGTCATTGAAGAAGCATAAAATGTGCACCAAGTCTTGTGATCATCTAACTTGAACACATGTGTAAGATTGTGTTGATAGTAAATAACTGCTGCTGAATGCCCAGACATCTGGGATTAGCATTTGGTGTCATGTATGGAGGGCAATGTTCTAGTCTTTCACTTGAATGGAGTTAATAAAAAAATTGTATTACCTCCACAGAAAGACCCACAAACATACACAACAAAGTTTCAAATGTTCTTAACTAGGCTGCCATAGCAATGCCATCAAAGGAAATGAGTGACATCATGATGCTAGTTCATGACATAAATTCATAAATGTCCCTTCACTTGTCAGTGACGGCTGCAGCCAAAACAGAGATAGATACCAGGAGTCCCAATCTGCAGGCTCTAAAATCTACCCGTCTAGTATGTTGTATACTCCCACACTTTCTACACAGCATCTGTGTGCATCAACTCCAGTATGACCCATTCATACAGGCATGTGCCAAACAACATCATACTGGCTTGCATCTTCACATGCATGCATGCACGCAACCAACAGTCATGTGCATATGACATGTTGTAAGCCAATCAATCATATGACAGGTGTACAAATAGCTGATGTGACTGGAACCCAACACATACATGCACACAGGGCACACAGGGCTACTTAACAAAGGAACCCAAGATTGGAGGGAGCTTGCAGTTATAGTGTGTGGATCCACACCTGAACAAGGGCAAACAGAAGGTTAAAAACAGGCTGTTAAGATTGGATGGTGTCATAAACTTCAAGATAAATTTTCACATTTTCACCTTGCACCCCAGACACTGTTTTCTCAGGAACATTTTTTTTTAGTTACATGATATTACAAAAAATGTGGCACTGCCCTGTAGTTCACCTGGACATATCTTCAACAGCTTCAATCTGATTATGGTGACAAACATCAATGTATTATTGGTGCAATAGATTCTAGGAAAGAGTAAAGGACATAGCCACATCGTTGCAGTCAACAACTTTTTAGAACATGTGTTGTAATGCAATCTGAGAAAAAGAAAAAGATATCTTTACAATGCTCCACCAAAGCTGGCTGCCAATCACGATGCCTTGAGAAAACTTGAATCTACTCATTCCATACAAAGTTTCAGCTTTCTCCTGGTGGTTCTTGAGAATAAGGTTTCAAAACTCTTGCCTTGATCATCTCTCGTTATATTGCCAGAACGGTTTCTTTCAAGAAATTCTGGTTTCCATGGCAACCATATGTGAAAACCTACTTCTTGCCATTGCTCCTCCATGTATGCAGATAATTCAAGCTTACATGGTGGCAGGCATATGTGCACTTGGGTCAAAGATATGCTCTTCCAATGTTGATTATTATTGCCCATGATAACAAGAGTTCATTCTAAGCCTTGCCACTGTGCCAATTGCGCATTCAGTTTTCAAATGACACACATTGAAATTATGGAGCGACTATGATGGTGCCCTGTCTAATTCCAATCTAATAAAACAAATAAAGTATACCCATAACCAAAACAGCATGAGTTTGTTTTGCTTGTAACTCCAAAACATGCACTCACCAGTACTGCATTTTATCATATAACGGGTAGGTTTCTCGGCAGGATAAAGCCAACGGAAAGAAACGATATCTGTTGGGATTATATGCGGATAGAGATGCAAATATCAAAGGTCAAGTAGGCTACTTTCACTGTTTACAAACGAGCACGGGTATGTTGCTGACAAACCTAGAAACATAATCAGGGCGAACCGGGATTCGAACCCAAGACGACTGGGCCATTCATGCCCGCCCCCCCCCCATGGCTTAGACTGTCATATGAAACTCGTATGCCATGAGAACGAGAGGACAGAATGAAAAAGTTTGCTTTGTCCATGCGAGGTGATCTTTTCTGTTTAATCAGTATGCTAAAACTGGTACAGTTCTGGATCTATCTTCCTTATTCAAAATGGTACAGTTCTTAGTGCACAAGACTGGCATTTTGGAATGATGTATCATCATGTGTATTTCTGAATGGCCAACATTTTAGTAAAGTGGGCCATGGTGCCCACCTTTTTAAAGTCAAGAATGTAATTTGATTACATTTTGGTGACACCAACTATTACACTTTAAAATATGATCCTTTGAAAATGTTCATCAATTATAGATGGTGACCTATGGCCTTTCAAACCTACTAATAGCAAAAATCATTCACACACAGATTCAGCTTTCCATAACAATTAACATGTGGCTATTGAGAAAGAAAAATAAGAACATTGTGAAATTTGAATTTTGCTGGCATTTTGAAATAGGATTTGAACATCTTGAACCAGGAGTCATCATTGTTGGGAACAAGCATGTGAAGAATCAGCATCTTTACCACAGGAAATTTAGAGGAGAAGATGCCTACAGGTGCAGTGTCCAACCCAGAATTGAAAATCAAGGGGGGACTTGTCCCCCCATCATGTAGAAAATAGGGGGGATTTTGAAAAAGTAGGGGGGATAACTGCTTTCTTCAAAAATGTCTTATTTTGTATTATTTACTAGAACATCATCATATAAAAGTGTAACAGATCAGAATAAAGAACTGAAATGAATAACAATGCTTTGTGATTTTTTTTCTATCAAATTTTAATCAATAAATCCAATAATGATTGAATGATTAAGAAGTTTGAGAAGTAATTACAGTGACTGTGGTTTCATCATTGTCTTTTTTAGAACATCTATTTTGATTAAAAAAGTCTGTAATTTTTTATTTTTTTTGGCGACATTTTCACTATTCAAAATATCGTCTGCAATGACAGTCGGCGATTCATATTGTGTGATTTCAGAAACGAAACTAAAACGAACTAAAATGCTCAAAAATATTTTCAGAACTATTCAAGATAGAATATTTATTGTCTTTTAACATCTTGACAAAGGTTTTTGATTACTAAACAACAAAATACAACATAATTTTGATCAAAGTTTGATACGCTTTCTACTAAAGTAAATTAAATTTTGTTTCCTATGCAAATCCTGTCGATAATTTATTCAGCAACCCAAGGGACGTAAGTCGTGTTCGAACTTCCGGTTATTATCGATCGGTCTTCAACAGTTGTTTACAATGTTTGCTGTGAACTGTCTTTCTTCGTTAATTGATTAAAGATTTAGTGAGTATTGAACCTAAAGGTAGGGATAAACAGCTGATCAAGTAAGTGTATTTGATTTTTTTTAGCGTGAATCGCGCAATCGCGCGGTCTGGGTTGGACACTGTAGGTGTCAAAGGATGCCTGACAAGCAACAGGTCATGACATAAGCTCATGTGACCTTCTGTCGAGTGAGCTTACAGTAGTCAATGTTTTAATACAAGTGAATAAGTATTATGTAAAAACTTAAGGAATGAGGAATGTTTATCTGACATCATACTTTTGAACTGGTCCCAAGCATTGCTTATGGCAACATGAATTTGATTTCCCTTGAATATACAGTAATCCCTCGACTTAAAGCTCGTCGATGCACCGCAGGGTAAACCTTGGCTCCCAAAAAATGTATGAAGAATTTTCCTTAAAAGCATGTTAATGCAAATAAATTGACAAATAAAATGATAAAATTTAATTCCCAATTGAAGTACACATGTGTATTTGTAAAACAATTACCTTCATTGTATCAGGCTGCATGTGATCAAAACCATTCTGCCTTTTGTTCTGGTTGTGAAAAACACAATATTGTACAAATCTGGCATTATACTCACATAAAATAAAATCACAGCAACAAGAAACTTCGGCTGGATTGTTTGATTTAATACTCATCTCAGCTTGTGATTGGTAAGACAACACGTGAGATGTCTTCGAACTTCAAACCAGCCATTTGTAATGCAATAACAACAATAAAAACAATGGCGTCCGGTGTTTAATACATAAGGTGCATACAGAGAGCTGGCTGTGTCCGGGTTATTTTAAAACTTCAAGTAATATTTCTCCTTATTCAGATGCAGGCCATATCCTACCTATTCACCAAACATTATTATTTTGGTCTGTTGACAATTTCATAACAATATCATCACATCTATTTCGTAATTTATAATTTCAAGGCACTTAAATATATTACATCACTGAACCATTCATAAGCAAACCCATTTGAGTTATCATTCATATCTGTAATTTCAGCTGAAACGTTTGCTACTGTCAGGATCCCAGACCCCATCAAAGAGGATCCAAATCTCTTACATCATTATCAGGTCAACCCACCCTCCAGATTAACTGTTATCTCTAATACTTCACACAAACTCCCTCTTCCCACAGTGCACTAATCTAACTGCCATTAACTTGTTCACTGAGGAACAACTGGTGGTCAGAGTAGTGGCTGGGAAGGAAGAGCTTCTTCTCCACACAGCCATGTCATCTTCCTCACCAGCACTGTACTTCATGCAAAGGTCACACAATGGGAGCAGTGATCCTCTGAACTGGGGATTATGTTCTCAGGTCTAAGGTGTGCTAGGTGGTTAAGCCACTATCTAAAGCTCTACTTGAGGCACTCATTCTTCCAATGAGACATTAATCATGTGAAGTCTTCCACCTATTATGTGTTCATTCAGTTCATTTGGCTAATTTCCTACATGTTTGATTCAACTATTAGTTGATACAGTGTTTATATGAGGACAAGACTTGACTTGTAGATTTATAACAAATTATTCTTTCAATTGACATTTTGATATAGATACTTGTCCTTGAAGTATCCCTTGATTGATAAACATGATAAAGGTACAAGCATCTGTATTACAATGTCACATTGAAAGACCAAGTAGAGTATTAGAGGTACAGAAGCTCACCTGTATGCCGCCATTGAGTGGTGAGGATGTTTTGTCCTAAAATACTTCCCAACACCTGGATAAGATACCAAGAGATTTCATTGATATTTTTAAAGTTTAAGATATTATGATACTTCAATACTTTGGGATATTTGAAAAGAGAGGCTGTGAGATTTGATGTTGAGAGTTGAGAATTTTATAAGCAATGTTTAGTGTGAGGTGTGAATTTATTTTTTTACAATATATTTTTTTTTGCTTCAAAGGAATATATAATCATAATTCAAATCATTAATACATGTGAAATGAATTGAAATGAAAACCTTACAAAAAACCAATTGCACATAAAGAGACAGTACATCGATGGTCGCGTGATAAGCCTACACCCGCAGAGTGGTCACTGGAGCAGAAACGGAATAAGGCGAGCAGTGCCAAGTAAGCTCAGGCTATTGTTTACAAAACAGTTGACGTCCTGTCCCATTAAGGAATGCAATAATCATTCAAACAATAATATTTCAACTACTTTTATGAATGATGTAGATAAACTTCAAAGCAGTAAATTTTCTACAATCAATCAAAAGCACCACAATTTGAGTTGAGTGAAGTGTTGAACATCAGCTCTCATATTTTAGCACATAAGCGTTTATAACTTCACGTTCTAAACCTATGCTTTGATTATTTCCATTTTGAATTCTGCATCATGCATGATGTGAACTTGGCCTTACAAAAACAGAAGTCTAAACTAAACAACTGTCTAAGATGTCATGTGTGTCTTGTGGATAAGTAGCTACAATACAATCTCAAGTTATTCAAGTCATAAACTGTTTGTTTGCTAATTTTACAAACCTTGACCTTCACAGTCAACCAATCAAAGACCTTACTTTATTGAAAAGAAGGATGTTCTGACCATCCTTGCTACATCTGAAAGCAATATTACCAATGGTCCTGCAGAAGAGGCTGGTGCAAAAGCTTTACTCCGCACTAAAAGTGCTGTTTGACAATGGACATTTTGATTTATTGAAAAATCAAAACTTGCTTTATTACAGCCAGCGAAATGTAAAATGTGTGATGGGAATATAAAACTGATGTTCACTGGTTGTAAAGATGATGATTTTTAAAATTCAGTGCTCCTTACAAAGGAGACAGACAAAGATGGATGAAGATCCATGACATAAGCTCTCTTTGGCAAAGTTGAAATCAGACAATCCAGTCCTAATTGATACTACTGCTTCTAAAAGCCACTGGTATCTTAAATCTTGTTATCTTTCAGGTTTAGCTTGTTCAAAGAACACAATAAATAGATAGATGTATCTTCTGTTACAGAACAAGGAAATCCTACTCAAGTATTAGTCCATAATCTAGTGGAAAATGAGCGCACACATTTATTCATACTGCATTCAAATTCAAATTTTCAGTTACCATTTTCCAACAACTACTATGAATGAATTGTTGATTACTTTAAGGCAACATAACCTCCAGAAGAAACTACTGATTGTGTGTCTTCTTCCAACACACAGACTACCTTGTCCTGCAGTCATGTGACAGCAGGTAACAACCACAGCCCTCCACAATGTGGCACACCTCAGTCCCAGTCATTAAGTCATACAACAAGACAACAAGGTCCACAATAACACCCACTCATCAAGCACAACATACAGCAGGCAGGATTGGCAGTTTGTACACAGCCTTCATAACAGGTGTGAAGTGCTTGGCTGTCCATGTCAGGAGTCACACACGTGCAGTGACGGGGATGTTTGCCATGTCAATACAAACATGAACAAGTATGTGTTACTTATATTGTAAGTAACTGGTGTCACACATCACTGCATGCATGGGAGTAAAAACATATTAAACAAGTATTTGTCACAGAAGTGACGAAATGTCCCCCGCCTGTATATACACCAAAATACCAAATATGAAGACAATCCAGCGATTAGTTCTTGAGATATCGCGGCAACACCGTTTTCCAACTCCAAAAGCAGATTTGCCTGCTGTGACCTTGAAAATAGGGTCAAGGTCACCAAAACCGACTGGTGTCTGCGGTGTCTGTATATACACCATAGTTCCAAATATTAAGACAATCCAGCGATTAGTTCTTGAGATATCGCGGCAACACCGTTTTCCAACTCCAAAAGCAGATTTGCCTGCTGTGACCTTGAAAATAGGGTCAAGGTCACCAAAACCGACTGGTGTCTGCGGTGTCTGTATATACACCATAGTTCCAAATATTAAGACAATCCTGCGATTAGTTCTTAAGATATCACGGCAACACCGTTTTCCAACTCCAAAAGCAGATTTGCCTGCTGTGACCTTGAAAATGGGGTCAAGGTCACCAAAACCGACTGGTGTCTGCGGTGTCTGTATATACACCATAGTTCCAAACATGAAGACAATCCTGCGATTAGTTCTTGAGATATCGCGGCAACACCGTTTTCCAACTCCAAAAGCAGATATGCCTGCTGTGACCTTGAAAATGGGGTCAAGGTCACCAAAACCGACTGGTGTCTGCGGAGTCTGTATATACACCATAGTTCCAAATATGAAGACAATCCAGTGTTTAGTTCTTGAGATATCGCGGCAACAAACAGGTGGAAGTACGGACGTACGGACTGACGTACGGACGGTCGTGAATACTATATCCCCCGCTTCGCGCTTTCGCGCGGCGGGGGAAAAAAAACCCAGGTTTACTCAGAGCGATGATAAGTGTACACATACACAAATCTCAAACAGAACACAGCCTTGGCAAGGACACACAAGGACTACAATAGTAGGTGAAGTCATTCAGTTTCATAAAAGCCATAAACAACTACAATGACAGCTGTTGCTGACATACAACTTGTAAAAGTGATCATAAACAACTATTCACTCAATTGCTAAGGGTAAGGCTTGCTGGTCACACTTGATTGCCTGCCTGCCTGCCTGCAGAGAGATGTCCAGTCATAAGGCCTTGGCCTCAGCATTGCCTTGTCCTCATACTGACACCTGCTGGAGATTCCATTGTCAGTGTAGGTAATTGCTGGCATTCAAGGCATGTGTCAGTCATCAATAATAATATGTGCTGGGGCCTACGCAAAACGTCACCGGTATGCCAGGAATGACATTACATGAAAAACAAGAACAGACTGATTAACATCATGATTGGACTCACACATTTGGATAGAAATGGACTAGTGTAAGAATGTTGACCTTATCGTAAAGTATTCCACATTATTTTGTATTGATATAACTTATATCTTAGAATAAAACCATTTCTATTTCAACACATGCAGATATGGTATGGTTTCTACGATTTGCATCTTGAAATATTCGTTTACGGTTGATTTTGAGTGGAGAAACAAACAATACATAGCCACCTAAGAATAGGGCTGGGACGATACACAAGGTCACGATACGATATGTATCACGATAGTGGGGTCACGATACGATACGATACAAAAAATAACGTCACAAGCTGGTGGAAGATGATGAAAGTTTAATGTAAAATAGTTCTCATCAAATAACTCAAATTTTCCTTCAGAACATGTGTCAAACACAGCACATGTCACTCAATAGCAAGACTGAAAACACCTGAGTTAAGGAGCCTGACTAAATACCTGGATTTTCTGCAATAAAAATGCATTCTAAATGTCATCTGAACAGCAGAACTATTTGGTAAAAACAACCACTGGTTTGTGATTTTCTCACAATGATCAATGAAAGGCAAATTGTCTGAAACTCTGAACTTGAATAATCAACATCACACTAATTAGTAAATCACAAAGTCAGACATGTTTAACTGATGTCTGAACATTAACTCTTTCAACACCAGTCAACCAGAAGTGTTTACTGCTGGGACACTGAGTTCCCAGAGACTCTTGTGTGACAAATGAAGCCAACATTTATCAAAGAAAATATCTGCTTGTAAAATATATTTGCCACTACATGTTCTACACCATTTGAAAGGTCGATGCTTCTTGGCTGGAAAACCAGTTGCAATGTTTGAAGGCTGAAACTAATATGAGTCATTTGATTGGTCGGACTACGAAAATCAACCAATCATATTGGCCCTTGTATCATCGCTTTATTTTCTTTACTGACTGCGTTGGAACAAAACGGACAATGTAAACAGCGGCAAATACGTTGTGTTACTCGTAGTACATCAGCTATGTATCATTTTGTATCGATACATAGACCCACGAATCGATAGTTGTATCAAACTGTAATGTATCGTGATACATCAATGTATCGGTGAATCGTCCCAGCCCTACCTAAGAAGATCTTTATGACAAAACATGGGTGTAAATGTGCTGGAAACAGCTCAATAAAGTAAATGTGTAAACACATAAGTAAAACCACATAGAAGCTTCTTACTCAATTTGAAGCAATTACACTGTAAGATGCAACATACATTGATGTGTCACAAAATGTACCCATATCAAATTGTCTGGATTTGAGAAAAAAAATCTGAATACCTATCACAGGAAATTACTGTGGTAACCAGGTAAGCTTCATTCAAAATCTACGATTACAGATAGTGAAATGCAAAGTTACGCACATCAAAGTTTGTTTGTGCTAAATGAGATGGCTCTCTCAATTATACTTTTGGAAAAAATAATTGAACTCATTCGAGCGTAGTTTTATGGACACTTTAAGCCACATCATAAAAATCAATAAATCCAAAATGCAGTGATAATGGCTTTGTTCAGGACATCTGGCAGCAACAGCAGTTTGATGCAGGTTATTCATGTAACACTTTATTCAACTGCTAACCCAAACATTATGATCAAAATCAATCCAAGCAAGGATGATTACACTAATTACATTGAAACAATGTCTTACACTGACCTAATTACAATATCTAGAGCTACACAGACAATGGTCAACAGCCTTTTGAACCTTTTCTCCCTTTGCAGTTTTGTAAAACACAACAATGGTGAAATGTATTCTATCGTGGCTAAGTTTATGGGTACAGGCCTACCATTCTCAACTAGGCCTATATTTCTATCCATACTATCAGCTCCATCTGGCACCAAATTCCACTGTAATTACTGAGCAATATGACTCATAAGCATGAAAAGCCCTAATAATTTGCCTGATCTCTAAAAAAATAACAAGCTGATAGAACCAGTAAGATCATTCAACCAAATTTGCCTTACAAGGACAGTGCTGCAAAAAGGTCTGAAAAATCAGCCACATTATATGAAAGATATTAACTTAAACAAATATAACTGATTAGTCAATACAGCACTATACAATGTGTTTGAAAACTAAGCGATATGAATTATATCCACTTAGGACCATTTGAATGGAAGCTATTAACTGAAGTGCAATTACACACTTGTAGAGAGAAACTGAATAACATAATCAATGATTATTTAATAATAATGTAATGTCCACATTAATGCTACAAAAGAGACTGCCTGAATTTGATTCCATAGCATTAACTTCTTCCATCTGAATACCAGTACACTACTGATAATTTTCTCCAAATATCAAAAGGGGATTGCTTTGATCCTGCAATGACGTGGCAACTATAACCCTTTCATAGTTGTTGTTTGAAAGCTGCTTCAATGGCTGTGGAAGGAGTACCAGGCACAGCAGAAATTCCACTGGCATATTTGGATGCCCTCAATTACAAAACGATATGCCATATTGCATCTGCAGCTTCCGGTGAGGGTGTTATTTTTGTTTCTGAGCAGCTACACCCTTGCTGCTGAACATACACAAGCTCTCCACATGTGTGTCCAAATTTTACAAGGACCACAACTCCTCCTAACCTGTCTGGCTAGACAAGTCAGACATCAGCAGTAGAACGGCATCAACACAGCTGTAGATGCTCATGGTTATGTATTCAATTTCTACATAACAAGTGTCTCGTGTCACCAGCTGATTTGACAGCCGTCCAACTGATCATCAACTGACATGACGATGACTACACATCGACCCAACAACCTTGAAGCATCTGCTTTATCTTTATCATCAACATCTCTGCTCCTGAGAAATAACAAGTTAGACCAAGATAATGTTTGAAGAGTTACTACTGATGTCTGATTACACTCTAACACATTCACTAAAACAGAAGCACACTTACAAGTCCCTGCTTTCTTCAGATTATATACCAATAGCAGTCAATAAACATTCAGATATTACTGATCAGCTGTTACATAGTAATGCAGTCCATCCAGTATGGAGTGCTATACATACTGATGGTGTGAGTATGTGTGTGTATTTCTCCGGACTAATGCCGATTATATAGTGCTAGCCCACTGTGATACCATGCTGCAGTTTAGCATGAATACCCCACTCAGACACAGTTAACAGACACTGAGCCGACCAGTCCTTGTTTTAGTCCCTTAATGCCAAGTGCCAAACATCGAAACAACAAGTTTTTGGACTGACTGCCTGGGATCGAAACCAGGACCTTCTGCTCTCTGGGCAGACGCTGTATCCACTAGGCCACGGAGGGGGTCTCTAGACATACTTGAGAAGACACGACACTTGTCTGCTTCTTGTTTCTTGTGCAGTTCAGTGACACTTTCCACTGCAGTGTGCTGTGTCAGGAAACATGATAACTACACAGCTGTGGCAACACTGCACAAGTTAGGCGATGCATTTCACAATGGGATGATGGGGATGTAACTGAATCTGTGTGTCATCAACGCTTCATACATGATCAACTTCCTACAGAAGAAGCTACACCAAAGGTCATTGTTTCTGTAGTTGTCTGATCTTCAATGCAAAACATATATGTAATTACTGTCTCAACACTGCTTCCACAAACTTTCCCACATTATACATGTTACATGTCAGGCATGCAGTTAGAAGCCAATGTAGGAGGCATGTTGCCATCCTCTAGTGTTGCTAGAACACAAGGAACACCAACATAGAAGCCATGTTGTCATCCTCTAGTGTTGCTAGAACACAAGGAACACCCACATAGAAGCCATGTTGTCATCCTCTAGTGTTGCTAGAACACAAGGAACACCCACATAGAAGCCATGTTGTCATCCTCTAGTGTTGCTAGAACACAAGGAACACCCATGTAGTAGCCATATTGCCATCCTTAAAAACATGTTTGAATTCCATCCCCATTCTACAATATCTGAATTTATATTTCATGAGGTCATATTTCTATTGAAGACCTCCTTTATTCCATCTTCTTAAAAAAGTTGACAGTCTTAAATCCAAAAATACATATTCTACATATATGACAATATGAAATGGCAACTCTACAGAACAAAGATCTGTTTTATATAAACATGCTAAGGAGCAGCCCTGTCGACCACCTACACTGTACATGGCCATATCTACCATGAAATATGTCTGCCACCATGCACAATGGTTGATGTGATTATGATTGATTGTAGACAAAAACACATCACTTTGATCTCTGTCAACTTGACATTCCTTCCTTATGTGTCAACTGTTGAAGTACAAAAGATAACTTGTGGTATGTCACAAAAATGGTTGCAAACAATAGGCCATGTTACTCTTATTATCTCATCTCACATACATGATCATCCATTTCAAACTGACACCATCACAGCACACAGACTGTCACTCTGCCTCAACTACCACCTTAACCTGAAGCTCTCCATTATAGCAGGGTTACATAAAGCTTTTAAGGACTCAGTCATTATCAAAGTGGCACTGTTATTTGACATGCAAAGTGAAAACTATAAATCAAATGCAGAAGTATTTGAAAATGATTTTACTGGTCTGTTAACCTTGCAATGTCAAACTTTACTGGTAAATATTAATTCCATTGACCAGAAAACACTTAATGAGCCTGATACAGTGAATATCACAGCATGTCAGCATGTATGCGTATGTGGATGCTTGTACTCGTCCGGACTAATAGTTTTATAGTTTTATAGTGCTAGGCCACTGAGATAACATGTTGCAGTTTAACATGAAA
This sequence comes from Haliotis rufescens, assembly GCF_023055435.1. Classification (NCBI taxonomy): domain Eukaryota; kingdom Metazoa; phylum Mollusca; class Gastropoda; order Lepetellida; family Haliotidae; genus Haliotis; species Haliotis rufescens. Next base: position 1,873,149 of record NW_025964357.1, read on the forward strand.
CTGCGCCGACTAGTCCTTGTTATATCCCCTTAATGCTGAATGCCAGGCAGCGTAACAACAAGTTACTTTCTATTAACATGTTTGAATCTATTTACCAAATAATGCGACACTAAATACCACAGTGTATCAGTACTGGGCCAGCAACAAAATATTTCATGACCACACCCAAGACCTGATGACATGACATTAAGAAGTTTCATGGAAAAGTAAATATATGACGATTGCACCAACTGTAGCTCACCTGTCTTCATCTAAGGTAATGGTTTGGATAAAAACCACTATATTTGTTATTCTTGGTAATTGAATACCTGCAGGAAGTATATAGCTGTAAGCTGGTCCGGCTGGCTTATCATAATACCCAGATAGGCAGAACCAAGGTTCACCACACCCCAACACCATGACAAGCAGCACTGAGGATCACCATACCCCAACACCACGACAGGCAGCATCTAGGATCACCACACCCCAACACCACGACAGGCAGCATCTAGGATCCCCACACCACCCCAACACCATGACAGGCAGCAGTGAAGATCACCACACCCAACACCACGACAGGCAGCATCTAGGATCACCACACCCCAACACCATGACAGGCACCACTGAGGATCACCACAACCCAACACCATGACAGGCAGCATCTAGGATCACCACAACCCAACACCATGACAGGCAGCATCTAGGATCACCACATCCCAACACCACGACAGGCAGCATCTAGGATCACCACAACCCAACACCATGACAGGCAGCATCTAGGATCACCACACCCCAACACCACGACAGGCAGCATCTAGGATCCCCACACCACCCCAACACCATGACAGGCAGCAGTGAAGATCACCACACCCAACACCACGACAGGCAGCATCTAGGATCACCACACCCAAACACCATGACAGACACCATGACAGGCACCACTGAGGATCACCACAACCCAACACCATGACAGGCAGCATCTAGGATCACCACAACCCAACACCATGACAGGCAGCATCTAGGATCACCACACCCAAACACCACGACAGGCAGCATCTAGGATCACCACAACCCAACACCATGACAGGCAGCATCTAGGATCACCACACCCCAACACCATGACAGGCACCACTGAGGATCACCACAACCCAACACCATGACAGGCAGCATCTAGGATCACCACAACCCAACACCATGACAGGCAGCATCTAGGATCACCACAACCCAACACCACGACAGGCAGCATCTAGGATCACCACACCCCAACACCATGACAGGCAGCACTGTGGATCACCACAACCCAACACCATGACAGGCAGCATCTAGGATCACCACAACCCAACACCATGACAGGCAGCATCTAGGATCACCACACCCCAACACCACGACGGGCAGCACTGAGGATCACCACAACCCAACACCACGACAGGCAGCATCTAGGATCACCACAACCCAACACCATGACAGGCAGCATCTAGGATCACCACACCCAAACACCACGACAGGCAGCATCTAGGATCACCACACCCCAACACCACGACAGGCAGCATCTAGGATCACCACACCCCAACACCACGACAGACAGCACTGAGGATCACCACAACCCAACACCACGACAGGCGGCATCTAGGATCACCACACCCCAACAGGCAGCACTGAGGATCACCACACCCCAACACCATGACAGGCAGCACTGAGGTTCAGCGTACCCAAACACACCGACAGGCAGCACCAAGGTTCACTCAATCGAAACACCACGACAGGCAGAACCTTGCAATTGAGCATAGGAGGGGAAAATGAGACCAGCATTCCATAAATGATTTAGGGGTAAAAAATAAAACCTTATACATCAGTTTTCATGATTTGAATTCTTAAAGTGTATGTTCAGGCTCATGAACATGGACCCTTTCTTTTCATATGCAACAAAGTAACAGCTACCCTACACATGTCGAAGACCGCATGCACCAACTGCCCATATGTTATCCAGGGTACAGAGTATTCCTCCAGCTACACTGAACTGATCATTTGTAGCTATGTACTTGTGTAAAGGCCAAAAGCCAAGTACATAATCTCTCTAGAAATCAACAAGATATAGGATATGTTCTGTTCAACAAACACTGTAAGCTATGTAGTTTATGGCATCAGCTGTAAAGTTACACCTATCACCACAGCAATCTTTATACAAACCTCTTTAGTAAAACAAGCAGTGATGAAGACAACATTTTTCATTGGTCAGAATTTGAGGGTTAAACAAGCTGCTGCAGACAAACATTGAAAGTATTGAGAGCTGTCAGCCAACCACAGAATGAATTGTTTCCAGACAAGCACCTGGCAGTTGTTTCCCCAGTGCCAAGCTCCACTGATAAAGATCACCAATCAGTTAAAGATGTGGAGGTGAGAGGGGAGACAGGAGAGGGGAAAGGGGGGGAGAGGGGAAAGGGGGGGGGAGAGGGGAAAGGGGGGGAGAGGGGAAAGGGGGGAGAGGGGAAAGGGGGGGAGAGGGGAAAGGGAGGAGTGTGTGTGTGTGGGGGGGGTCACTGTCAGGGAGATCTTGAGAGGGGAAAGACTAGTGCTGCAATGAAGGGAAAGAAGGGAGGGTGGTAGTCTTGCGCAAGCCTCTAAGTCAATAATTATTAGTTTAAATCATAACTTGTAGATTATATAAACAATAAGAACATGTTGTCCCCCTAAGTGACTGACGTCCTTAGATTATACTGTCCACACATCTAGACTTGCCTTTTAGGAAGATAGAATTACTAGACATCCATGGACTTATCTGTAAGTACAGCCTTGGAGCAAGGCTAGGAGGGTGGTGGCTGCCGAAGATGAAACTAAGCCAAAAGCGTGTCTCAACTTGGACCTGCCAGAAACTTTAAGAGGCCACTGTGCCAATTGTGCTAATTCTGATATAAATCATGCTTGCTGGCAGGGGGCACAGGAAAGAGATGATAAAATATGACATGATTTGTCAAAAGTGATAAGCACTCAAGGCCTTTCCAAGGTTACCAGCCTTGGAACTAACATTCTTTGTGTGTATTAGGTATGTGTGGTGCTGATGCCACCTATAAGAGTTGAGAAATGTCTTGATGGAGACTGTAACCAACATCTGTAGTTCTAACGAATCATGTTATATCTGTACAGAAATGGTGAGGAGACTGAAACCACATGAACCATGCTTCCCAACCAGAATGTGGAATGCTCATTCTACTATCTACATATGACAAGTGGAGGATCAGTTTCGATGATGGCCAGATAATCCTGTTGATATCAGTCTCTTGATGCCTAAGAACATGTTTCATCCAAATCAATCTTATAAGAACCTGATGCCATAACTTTGTATGGCTACACAAAATTAACTCTCCACAAAAAGTTTTGTCCAAGAAATGAGTGATCAGTCATATCTCATTCATACATGAAGCTGATAAAATCCCCCCTGAACTGAGAGACAAAGCAACCATGTGTGCCGGGAGTGCAATGTGGTTCCAGTTGATGCCAGAAATGATACAGTTGATAAATAAACAGCCCCAGTTGTAGTCTCCATTCCCAGCACCACGCAGGATGTGGCACCCAGCGGAAATATACTGATACGTGGACATAAATAAATGCTATCAGAAATACACAACCATGTACACAGACGACTTGACATCTAAACCAAATAGGAGGTCTTTGAGCTCACCAGTGTTGATATATTTGATATCAAAAGACATGAGGGTGAGATTTTATTTATCATCCAACATCATCCTTCCAACTTTTGCAGTTTGTAACAAGCAGTGTCTTCATTTTAAAAGTTACTACTAACAGTTGCAGTAGCAGAGCCATTAGTGATGTCATTTGATTGTGACGTCATGTTAACCAAGGACGTCACAATGGTCTGCAAAGCATTGTGATGCAATTTCAATGCAGCGATATCTACAATGTCCACATCGCTTGATCTCACCCAAGCCATATCTCCTGTGGGAGCCAGTTTGGGATGATAATTACAGATACGAATGCATTTACATTAGAAAGCCTACTTATAAGGTCATAAATGAGTAAATATAGGCTACTTTTACTTGTGATTTCGTCTTCAAATTATACATGCAAGATCATATTACACAGTCTTGGTGATTCCCTCCCTACGTCTTACAGGAACTCCAAATGCTAGGCAAATCATTAAGCAGCTATTATTTTTTCTTTTATTTGATTGGCTAATATTCATCAACAATATCTCTTGCCGCCATCACAGATTTAAGGAGTATGCACTCCTGATGTTGAGTGATTCCACTGAACATGATGTGGCAGTGCCATATCATGTTCAGTGAAATCATCTTGTGATAATGACGGAAACTTTGAGAATTTACATATGGCAAAAATATGACTCTCGAATACAGGCAACACAGGGAATACAGGAAGTGAACACTTATCATGAAGTGGCCAAGATCCGATCTATCAAAAGAACACACAATCTGTTCCAGTGCAAGGAAGTTATCATAGACTATTACTTAATTATTTCCTGCAGTACCAAACCTGCTAAATACAACTACCAGCATCACGCTGTGAACATGTGGTTCCCTTCCCTTGCTGTCTCATATTTACCCCTCGCTTACCGTCTCATATTTACCCCTCCCTTACCGTCTCAAATTTACTCCTCGCTTACCGTCTCATATTTACCCCTCCCTTACCGTCTCATATTTACCCCTCCCTTACCGTCTCATATTTACCCCTCCCTTACCGTCTCATATTTACCCCTTCCTAACCGTCTCAAATTTACTCCTCCCTTACTGTTTCATATTTACCCCTCCCTTACTGTCATGTATTTACCCTCCCTTATTGTCATGTATTTACTTTCCCTTATTGTCTTGTACTTACCCTCCCTTAATGTCATGTATTTACCTTCCCTTATTGTCATGTACTTACCCTCCCTTATTGTCATGTACTTACCCTCCCTTATTGTCATGTATTTACCCTCCCTTATTGTCTTGTACTTACCCTCCCTTATTGTCTTGTACTTACCCTCCCTTATTGTCACGTATTTACCTTCCCTTATTGTCATGTAGTTACCCTCCCTTATATTTACCCTCCCTTATTGTCACGTATTTACCTTCCCTTTTTGTCATGTACTTACCCTCCCTTATTGTCATGTATTTACCCTCCCTTATTGTCATGTATTTACCCTCACTTTTTGTCATGTATTTACCCTCCCTTATTGTTATGTAATTACCCTCCCTTATTGTCTTGTTTACAGAAGCTGTCCTACCTAAACTCTGGAGTCATCATGGTCAACAGTAACAGTACTTTCTGTGACTTCACACTGCTGATAATAAATGAGAACAAACGTCTTTCCACCAGTCAAATGCAATCAAGAACACACCTTCATAAATATGATGTCCGCAAATGAAATATTCTGAAAGAAGCTATTACTATGAAACATTATGATGGAAGTGACAAACTTTTCCTTCATTCACAAATTAAGCATCAGCAAAGGGACAACACCCAAAGAAAAGCAGCTCCCCCACTCCATTATGTAAACACATGGTGCAATAAAGCATGGCGTGTCACATTACACCAGGACCAGCACACTGTAGTGTACAAGGAGGCCACCACCGACAGACATCAAACAGCCACCCACAGCCATGCACACCAAGTTTCTGTAGGTCTGTACAGCGCAGGGTAAACAGAATCATCATCAAGTTACACTTTCCTAATTACATCAGTGGGCCACATTGAACAATCTTGGAACATTAGAAGCCCAACTGTCTGTGTCTGACATCAGGGGCTTTACTGGTTTAGATTATAAACATTAAATATGCATAAGTCAACACAAATATTGACAATGTCTCAAATATATATGAAAAAGTTCTTATCAAATGTATTCATGTTATTGCAAATACTTCAATATTCCGTAAGGTTTAACAAAAACTTGTCGTCGTAGCCTCATCCCTAAACCATGTAAACAACTGCCCCACTTCTAGTTGTCATGATTATACACAATCTGTATCTGTTCATGGGGTTTGGCATTGTGTAACATGGAAGACTATTTGCACACAAACTGTATTTGGAAACATTCTACATGTATACTTCTGATGAACCAGTATGAGGTCAACAACCAAACGACTTATAAGCATAGGTAGCTTCTCATCATGGGGGAATGTGTGTCTCAGCAACAAGATCACAATTAGCTGCAGCCTATACTCACGGTTCTTCAAAACACTTGAAACACCAGAAAATAATGAGAGTAAACTATTGTGCACATTGTGAGTTGCAAATTGTGATAAATACTTTGAAGATTTCATTTTGTTTGAAAAGTAAGCATTAAAATATATGCATCTGAAAGGAAGGATAACCCTCGGTACAGGTCCTACTATAAAGATACACACCAAGCTTCCATCATCTTTCCCACTCCTTTCTAATGGAATGTTTAACAGGTATGAATGTCATGATCCCGAACAGATAATCTAAGAACAGGTGACGTCACTGTAGAGTCGCCATATTAATTACTAACAAGAGGTCCATTGGGCCTGTATTGCTCACCTGGATATTTACGCAATCATGACAAAATATACATTTGCATTGTACATGTATATAATACTGCAAATATTTCGCAATTTTGCCTCTGTCACCATGGGTGGATGGCAAATCTTACAGCATGAACATGTATTTCTCTACATACAAATGTAGCATAAAGATCTGATAAATCATATCAAAGGTAATACTCTCTTCATAACAAACAAATGTATACAATGTATCTGTTTCTTATAGGGTGGGGATAATATCGGTTTGCATGTTATGGTCAAGGTTCTAACTCCTTTGGGAGTGCCAGACAGATGAACAGAAGGGCCAGTCCTGGTAGCATATGTGCATTCCTCTCATTATACTCTCAATTGTACATATGGTTATAGACCCTTGAAGGTCCTTGTTCAGCCCCTCCATTTCTCCAGTTGGAATCCCCACCATTGGAGAATGCTTCCAACCAAATATGGTTGATAACTATCTCTAAGTTCCAGAGAGGAAGTCGTTTAAAGCAATAAAGCCAAATTACCCCTATTTGGCCCCGCCCCTCAGCCCCTAAATTTGTACAGTTTTGAAGCCTCACCACCTAGGGATGCTTCCAACCAACTTTCGTTAATTTCCAATTAGTGGTTCAGAAGAAGAAGTCGTTTGAATAAATTGTTGACGTAGGGACGGATGGACGCCACAGTATCCCATAAGCTAAACTTGATCCTTCGGACCCGGTGAGCTAATAATTAGACCATGCATAGTGAATAGTTTCCAATAAATAAAGTTGTCAGATTGTAAATATGATAGAGATTGATAACAAAATGCAATATAACACATTCCTCTACAGTAACAACTTTGAAGGCACTGCCTCCGAACTACTGTTCCACACATCCCACTCTCTGTATTACACACACTCTGTCACAGTCAGTCCCTGAGAGGGAGAGTCACACAGTGCGACAGGAAAGCCTTGAGAACTTTGTTTACTGAGCCTCACCCTGAAAGAATTTTATAGTAATGAAATTTTGACAGCCGTAATCTATTCATGAAGTACTGAAAAATATAATCATTCTGGTCATTTCTAGTAGATATGAAAGATGATTTTGAAAAAAAGTGAAAAAAAAAAGTCATGACTCCGACTCAACTCATAAAATTGCAAATTAGCATTACCCCAAAACAACCAATGCTCAGGACTTGAGACAATCTTGCTGAGCAGAGTTGGGGGAAAACAGGCCACAGCCTCAATCAGCACCCTAAACAAGTCTTGCTACTGACTTGCTACAACAGTTAGAAAACCACATGGCATGGTGTTCAGGGCACGAGAGGCAGAAACATGACACATGGCTGCAGCACATGTGGAGCTTACTCACAGAACTAGAGGAGGGGGGCAGAAACATGACACATGGCTGCAGCACATGTGGAGCTTACTCACAGAACTAGAGGAGGGGGGCAGAAACATGACACATGTCTGCAGCACATGTGGAACTTACTCACAGAACTAGAGGAGGGGGGCAGAGATATGACACATGGCTGCAGCACATGTGGAACTCACTCACAGAACTAGAGGAAGGGGGCAGAGATATGACACATGGCTGCAGCACATGTGAAACTCACTCACAGAACTAGAGGAGGGGGCAGAGATATGACACATGGCTGCAGCACATGTGGAACTTACTCACAGAACTAGAGGAAGGGGGCAGAGATATGACACATGGCTGCAGCACATGTGAAACTCACTCACAGAACTAGAGGAAGGGGGCAGAAACATGACACATGGCTGCAGCACATGTGGAGCTCACTCACAGAACTAGAGGAGGGGGGCAGAGATATGACACATGGCTGCAGCACATGTGGAGCTTACTCACAGAACTAGAGGAGGGGGGCAGAGATATGACACATGGCTGCAGCACATGTGGAGCTTACTCACAGAACTAGAGGAGGGGGGCAGAAACATGACACATGTCTGCAGCACATGTGGAACTTACTCACAGAACTAGAGGAGGGGGGCAGAGATATGACACATGGCTGCAGCACATGTGGAACTTACTCACAGAACTAGAGGAAGGGGGCAGAGATATGACACATGGCTGCAGCACATGTGAAACTCACTCACAGAACTAGAGGAGGGGGCAGAGATATGACACATGGCTGCAGCACATGTGGAACTTACTCACAGAACTAGAGGAAGGGGGCAGAGATATGACACATGGCTGCAGCACATGTGAAACTCACTCACAGAACTAGAGGAAGGGGGCAGAAACATGACACATGGCTGCAGCACATGTGGAGCTCACTCACAGAACTAGAGGAGGGGGCAGAGATATGACACATGGCTGCAGCACATGTGGAGCTCACTCACAGAACTAGAGGAAGGGGGCAGAGATATGACACATGGCTGCAGCACATGTGAAACTCACTCACAGAACTAGAGGAAGGGGGCAGAGATATGACACATGGCTGCAGCACATGTGAAACTCACTCACAGAACTAGAGGAAGGGGGCAGAAACATGACACATGGCTGCAGCACATGTGGAGCTCACTCACAGAACTAGAGGAGGGGGCAGAGATATGACACATGGCTGCAGCACATGTGGAGCTCACTCACAGAACTAGAGGAAGGGGGCAGAGATATGACACATGGCTGCAGCACATGTGGAACTTACTCACAGAACTAGAGGAGGGGGGCAGAGATATGACACATGGCTGCAGCACATGTGGAACTTACTCACAGAACTAGAGGAGGGGGGCAGAGATATGACACATGGCTGCAGCACATGTGGAACTCACTCACAGAACTAGAGGAAGGGGGCAGAAACATGACACATGGCTGCAGCACATGTGGAACTTACTCACAGAACTAGAGGAGGGGGGCAGAGATATGACACATGGCTGCAGCACATGTGGAACTTACTCACAGAACTAGAGGAGGGGGGCAGAGATATGACACATGGCTGCAGCACATGTGGAACTTACTCACAGAACTAGAGGAAGGGGGCAGAGATATGACACATGGCTGCAGCACATGTGGAGCTTACTCACAGAACTAGAGGAAGGGGGCAGAAACATGACACATGGCTGCAGCACATGTGGAGCTTACTCACAGAACCAGAGGAAGGGGGCAGAAACATGACACATGGCTGCAGCACATGTGGAACTTACTCACAGAACTAGAGGAGGGGGGCAGAGATATGACACATGGCTGCAGCACATGTGGAGCTTACTCACAAAACTCACATAACTAGGGGAGGGGGGCAGAGACACTATTTCTCTATGTGATAGAAACCAGGCAAGTTTCAAATCAACTTTTGGCTTTTCTTGCACAATGACTTCCTATACCATGTGTGTATTTTGTAGTTGACTTCAACCGACAGTCACTGGCAGCAATATGAAGAATGTTATCTTAAATAGTATCAGAGTGATATTGTGTGTGCAAGACCTAGTGCCAGTTTCCAACTTTGGACAACTATTTCTACATCGAGTTACTGTCACAACAATTCTCTGTTGGTACCATGCAGCTACCTAATTATTTCAAACTGTTTGACTGCCGCTAATATAGGTTACATTATTCCAGGTAGAACATATTAAAATAATGTTGCTGTCGGCAAATATATTCTTAAGGCTGGCCATGAGTGTCGTGGAAAACAGCTCAGGTTCTCCCCCCTTCCCCTCCAACTTTCTGTGTCATTAGGTTACGTCCATAAATATCAAAAGAAGTGTTACTGACTGCCATGAAAAGAGATGCTCTACCTTCTATGTACTCTGGAAGTACTACCTTCACATCATCGTTCTGTATGTTTCAATTAGCTGTGAAGTAGTCATAGTTCTTCACTACTCCCCATTTCCTGTCTGCTGGCTACCCAATCTCCATGCCGACCACAATCATCCCTACCAGTACCAGAGGAGTGGGTGCCAGTGCTGCCCCTAATTATATGAAGCTGATATGTTACTGAAGTAAGATGAAAGGGCTGGAGGTGTAACTAGATACAGAATGGACATGCCTTCTGGGGCAGCTCCTGGGTCAAGGGGGCTGGACTCCTCTAATCTGATGATTTGTGAAAATCTCCTAGGTGATAAACATATTTCTGCAAGATATGTTTCTTGTGATTATTTCTTTAATTTAAGGCTGTCATCTTTGTCAGCCTTCCATTTATACACACAAATCTAATTCCAACTGACAACACAGGCTCCTGATATTTTCCCTCACTACAACACAGGCTCCTGATATTCTCCCTCACTATATCACAGGCCCTAATATTCCCCCTTACTACAACACAGGCCCCTGTTATTCCCCCTCACTACATCACAGGCTCCTGATATCCCCCTTTCCTACAACACAGGCCGCTGATATTCCCCCTCACTACAACACAGACCCCTGATATTCCCCCTTACTACAACACAGGCCCCTGATATTTCCCCTCACTACAACACAGGTCCTGATCTTCCCCCTCGCTACATCACTGGCTCCTGATATTCCCCCTTACTACAACACAGGCCCTGATATTCCCCTTCACTACAACACACGCCCCTGTTATTCCCCCTTCCTACAACACAGGCCCTGATATTCCCCCTCACAACAACACAAGCCCTGATATTCCCCCTCGCTACAACACAAGCCCTGATATTCCCCCTTACTACAACACAGGCCCCTGATATTTCCCCTCACAACAACACAAGCCCTGATATTCCCCCTCGCTACAACACAAGCCCTGATATTCCCCCTCACTACAACACAGGCCCTGATATTCCCCTCACTACAACACAAGCCCTGATATTTCCCCGCACTACAACACAGGCCCCGATATTCTCCTCACAACAACACAAGCCCTGATATTTCCCCGCACTACAACACAGGTCCTGATATTCCCCCTCACGACAAGAGAGGCCCTGATATTCCCCCCACAACAACACAAGCCCTGATATTTCCCCGCACTACAACACAGGTCCTGATATTCCCCCTCACTAAAACACAGGCCCCTATTACACCCGCTCCCCCTCACTTTAATCATGTTAATTACTTTGTCAATCACTTTCACATAATGTCAGTTAAAGGCACAACAAATCTGATAAAGATTGTGTTTAATGTATTAATTAAACTAAACACCTTCCCCATTCAGATTTACACATGGGGTCTACAAGTACATCCAGTTGAGACCAACAGGTGTTGTGAGCTTCTGTGCTTATTCACCTACATCACTCACACAACCAGGCATCAAGCCAGCAAGAAATATCCTTCATCATTTCCTCTAGCCAAGAAACTAATAAAGTGTACTTGTTTTCAACCACAAGTCAGAATATCAAAGGGTGTAAGTCGAATATCACTCTTACGTGAAACATTATGAATATTACTGTTACAAATAACCTGAAATGGCAGTAATGTCTGGAGACACTAGGTTTAGTGTAAGTACAGTTAATCAAACTTGCTTACTATTTTGTGAGGTTAAACTAGCTAACATGGCTAATAACAGTAACACCAAGTTCAGTTCTAATATGCCTAATGGACAGCTTGCACAAGAAAAGAAAACGAAACCTAGTTGCTGAAACCTTCTCCCCTCAAAACAAACACATATTTATTCAACAATAATATGGTGTGCACCGTATGGCTTTAACATTTGTACAACTATCTATTGTGCAAGTGTCCCTGATATACTGGTAGTGTCATGCTCATGGGTTTACTGAAAGACACTGTCAACCCACAGGCTGTACTGTAGGGTGATCGGGCTGACCTACATACTCTATCTACAACTGCTGCCCCAACAATAATCATGTATCATGTACAGTATCTAGGCACACTAACTGTAATAGCAAAAATACCCCCCCCCCCTCCAAAAAGAATCATGTACAGTTTCTAGGCACACTTACTGACTTACTGTACTAGCAAGAATACCCCCCCCCCCCCCTCCCTCCAAACATGTATTATGTACAGTATCTAGGCACACTTACTGTACTAGCAAAAATACCACCACCCCTCCCCTCCAAACACGTATCATGTACAGTATCTAGACACACTTACTGTACTAGCAAGAATACCACCCCCCCTCCCCTCCAAACATGAATTATGTACAGTATCTAGGCACACCTACTGCACTAACATGAATGCCCCCCCACTCCAAACACAAATCATGTACAGTATCTAGGCAGACCTACTGTACATGAATGTTTTCGCCCCCTCCCCCACCAAGCATGTACAGTATTTATTAATTAGGATTTTAATGTTAACATGTAGCCAGAGCATAATAGTATTGTACTGAAAAACTCCAGCTATGCATTTAATGAAAACAACAACACTATCTGGGACAGTATTTTTCTGAACTTATTATTCTGAATACTCATGCATGTCTTCCATAGAAATATCTACTCCCTGTTACACACTTTAATAGGTTACAAACACAAGGACTGTTGAACACAATCACATGTTTTGTTTGTTTGTTGTTTAACGCTGCTCTCAGCAATAGTCCAGCTATAAGACAGCATATTCACATGTAATGCATAATAAATGTCACGGTGTCATAACATTGTGTGTCATGATTCAATTGGCAAAAACTGAGACATTTTAACAGAATACTACTTTAATGATAATACACAACAAAAACAAAAGTATATAGAAAATGACATGAAATCACATTTAATACCAGCAGATTGGATTTCCCCCAGTAAACAAGTGCTATTTCTTTCATGTTACATAGTGTAGCGGAGTTCAACAGTGTTGCGTTTGACAGCCCAGGGGTGCTATATCTCCTTTATCGGATCAGCATTGCGTATCCAAAAACATGGTAATCCACTCGTAAATAAGCAGACAATTGATTCGGACTATTGCGCTTTATTAAGTTATCATGAACAACATTTGGGGGGACATTGTTCCACATACAACCAATGACTCCCTGGCCTCACCCGACAACTTTGTTCATCCGACTGGCTCGCTATGATTTGGAAGACAGCGTAAACGATTTTCCATTTCCGTATTCACTGATAAGTAGTTGCTTTCCCTCCAAAATTGACCAGAGCGTTCACAAGGGCACATGTGAGTGTTGCGCTAGATAATGCATAGACAATGCACTCAACAACAAGCGACGGGCGTCTCAGTAAAATACACGTACTTCAATCTACAAACTTCGAAGCTCGGTCTCAAAGTTAGTAACTTGACTTACCAGCGACTGGAGAAGGCTTTTTCATAACACACCATCGCGACTTCCACTGAAAAACAGGAAATCACACTTGTAGATTGATCCCAAATAGTACCACAACTCGAACAACACAATTTACGACGAAAACTCACTTTTTTGCCATCTCTAAACTTAATTTTCCCCTCGACCACAACAGTAGTATCGGCCATATTGGTCCCATGTTCTCGCACTGTGAGGGAATCAAACAGCTACTTCGATTGGTTGACAACCTACGGAAACATGGATGGGTCATAACCTTTTCGCGTGTTAGCAGCGCGTGATGCAAGAATCGGGTCACTGAACTACATAGCACAACCCTGTCGACGCGCCATATACCAGCTCATATGTCCCCACATTCAACATAATAAAAATACAATTAAGAGTCACGTGATTTTATATGTAATTTTCCGTATTTTATAAGCACTGTTTACTTTTACGATAAAGACTAAATCTGGAATACATATTACATTCATTGGCTGCAGATTTACGTAACTATCAGCAACGTGTCGATCTGTACATTGTTCATGACCCGATATACTAGATTGATCATGAATGTTTACACATAAAGTGTTTTACTTCTGCTTACAACACTGTGGTATCACAATGTTCATGCCTTTGGATTTTAAAGTGTTAGATGTAAGGAAGGACCCCTACAACAGATCTAAATTATAAGTATACCATGTACACGTAAATACGCGCTCCCCTGTCATGTGAGGTCTTCCATATAAGTGTCCATATGTTGCTATAATTATAATCGCGTAGGTTTTTTCCATTGTTATGCATGGCTAGACATAACAGAGTATATGTTACAGTTAATTGTAAAATCAGTCATTGTGAAAAATGACAACAATTTTCATTTGGGCCATTTACAATACGTCAAGATATTACAATTATTCTTCCATTAATTATATTATTGATAAAGAATTCCTAACAGTTTATGTTCTATTTCATCACTCAGTGACTGAAAATGGTTGGATTAAACGAAAACGAAAGTCAATGTATATTTGTAAATATTTTTGTGGCTTCTAATCCTAGCATACTTAGTCTATTGTGGTGTGTTTAAACCCCTTTGAACTTCTTAAAAACTTTTAGTCAATCTGACGGGAAAATAGTTGTAAAATGACTGAAACATTTTAGGGTTTTGAAAATTGCCTAAGTGAAAAGTACACCGTTGCCAACGACTTTTGACCCTGCCGCTGCCTAACAACTGTATATATGAATTACATAAACATACATACACAGCGCTTATCTAAAGTTGCGTATCCATGTTTTACTGACAAACGGAATCTTCCCGCGGTGTAGCGGCATGTCCGTTCCGTGACATGTACATTAGAAACATTTCAAAATATTAAACATCATTTCTATGCATGAAGCAAGACTGAGTACCAATCAAGCGAGATGAGTTAACAAACAGACGCGTTGTCATCATGTGCTGATTGCGAGAGCGATCTCGTCTAGAAGTTGACGAGGTGAAATGCGTTCACCCGCACAGTGTGTATGGAGACGCGTGTGTAACGATTCACCGAATGTTCGGTGCATCGCGGTATCCTGTGAACGAAAAGAGTACGGCACCGGTAGGTCATATGTATCGATACCAAAAGCGCATTATATACAAAATTATGGGTGACGTGCAAAATGGCATGAACATAAATTGTTCTGAAGCAACGGTTTTATGAAACCGCTCATAACTATATACTAAATGTGTAATTTTATTTCCTTTGAAAATGTTTATCTCTCTATACCATATCAAGCGTTGAGGCTGTATGTACCGCATCGCACATCGTATATATGGCGACCCTACTGTCGAGATGTGTAAAAGTGCCTCCATACTCTTGCATGGTGCAGCCCCTTGTGGACATCAAACACTATTAGGTGACAAAGGAAAGCCTCATTAACGCTGTTGGGACTTGTCAGTATCCTGACACACGGCACCAAAGTTACGCCATAAACTCGACACAAGTCCATGGATAAGTACACCCAGACTGCCACATAGTCCATCCTAAATACACCAGCATTCAGTTTGTTGATGCACATTTAGGAGATAAAAACGACTGACACGCTCGGTTTCAAAGACACTGGTGTGAATTGTGCGACACATGTACCTTCATTAAAATTGCATGCGTATTTAATCGGCATAGTCTTTAAGCGCTATATCGGCAGGATCATTCGTCTTTCTAAAAAAGGACTCGAACTCAAGTCTAGACTGATTTGGCAAGTCTAGATTGCCTCAGCTCCTGAAATTAAGGATTTTTCTGGACTCCGTTTAGATTTTACTCTTTTTTGTTTTGTGGATATATATTTTTAAATGAGATAAGTTTATTTCAGGGACTAAATGTCAGTCTACATCATATACAAGGTGCTGTTGAGTGTCATACAACAATACAGTTATCAGAGGAACGGAACAGAACTGGATCGAGTAGGTATAATATGTCTGGACATACCGAAGGACATCCATCCACCCATTCTCTACGGCTACACACATAACGTTATAAACACCTCAACATATGCATCATATAATATTATGTATTCCTAGACTCAAGTAACAGATGCACACGGCAATTTTGTTTCTGTTTCTCTTCAATGATAAAGCCGGTTGGGATGGGCATTGTTTCATGACTGTTACATATACAGTTATTTATTTGTTATTACTCATTCAGTTTTCTAACATACACATGTTGTTTACTTACAACTCTTTCCAAATCGGCCAGATCGCGACATGACCACCAGTTGTGGTCGGTGTTCAGTACATAGTTGTCCTGTATACTGTGGCAGAGGAGTGATCCTGCATCCTGCATGCGTTGTGTCAACAGGGTCTATCTATACATGAGCTAACATTACATCTTGATAACATGTAATGATGGCCATTTATTTGAGCGATCAAATATTATCCTATTTTTCAATTCGATAAAACAACATAAGGTTACATATAATTCTGAATGAGTGAAGCCATATATAGAAGGCTGCTTGGCTACTGGAAAAGTCAATGTATTATATATAGATCCATTCCATGTTTGTCAACACTGTCATAATAGCCTGGAGTTATTACATACTGGATAATGGAGGATGCCTCATACCATGCGAGATATTGTTCACTAACAAGTACATACGGTCAGGTGCATATACATGTAGCAACAACTGTTAATGAAAGCGGGCTCCTGTGCCTCACTGTCACTTACACAAATAGCAATAAATCAGATTTTGTCTCCCTGAAACAATTATATGCTGCACAACTCTCAAACCGGACGGTTTCTAATGGCCAAACAATCCGCCTCTGGCGTATAGTATAAATCAAACATGCGATCAAATAAAATCGGCGTTATGGCGAAAGCAGCTCTCCGTAGAACGTATGTAAATAGCGTGCGACTGAAAGGCGTGGAATTCCTTGTGCATAGATGGCAAGACCCATTGAACGTTAGATAGAGCACTATGCGACCCCACTAGCCTTTTCAAAATTCACGACACCATTTTTTAAAGTATGAATAGAAAGAAATACACATTTATGCAATTTCTATATGCCTGAGAGTGAAACCCCAAACGGGACTGTGGACATTCCAGTGTTTCTAAGCCCTGGCTCAGAAATAGAATGCGCCTTTGAAATTTCTTAAGTTACCCATTTCCACTGCGTAATCGACGATGGGATACAATATTGGTTATAAAATCTAACATGTGTACTTGCTAGCTTAGCATGGTGCGTATTCTTTCCAGCACATTTTGTTCATGCATGTCAGTATTATAAAGGAGGGCTTAACCAGTTTCCAGTGATAAATATATGTGTGCATGCAGTTCTTGCAGTTGACCATTTAAAAAAGTTTAAGCCTATCTTAATTAAAACTGTTACACTAATCATTTAAGATTTTTTAATTCATACAGTTAAATGAAAATGCGTTTATGCGTTTATAACAATTCACGAGGCTGTATAAAAGTAAAGTTAAATTTAGTCCCGAAAAAACTTAATCTATTCAATTTACCCGTAAAGTAAACCCTAGTCGCAAACCTAACTTATATATGAATGGTACAGAAATCAACGATGTACAAAGTCATACGCACTTAGGTATGACTTTACAAAGTAATTGTACATGGAAAATGCACATTGATGATATTGTAAGGAAATGTTGTCCTCTGGTTAACTGTTTAAGGAGTTATAAATATCGTCTATCCCGAACTACCTTAGAAACCATGTACAAATCCTTTATTTTACCAATTTTTTATTATTTGTTGTCATATTTGGGACAACTGTACTAATGAACACGCTAACTTATTGGAAAAATTACACTTAGATGCTCTTAGAACCATATGTGGCGCTGTCCGGGGTACGAGTCATCAGAAGATTTACAATGAAACAAATTGTAGGTCATTAAAAGACAGAAGATACAATTTAAAACTGGTAATGTTTTACAAAATGAATAACCATTTATCCCCGGAATATCTTTGTAGGCTTATTCCTAATACAGTTTCGGAAAACACAAATTATGACTTAAGGGATAAAACTAATCTTCAAACAGTGAAGTGAAAAAAAAAGCTTATGCAGATTCATTTATACCAGCTACAACACACAACTTTGGAATATGTTACCAGAAAACCTAACGGGGACATAGACCGTTACACAATTTCAGAATGTGCTTCACGTAAAGGAAGATAATGTATACACTGGGATTTAAATTATGGAAGCAGATTATGCCAAATTATTCACAGTCGCCTGAGGTTTGGCTGCAGCGATCTTAACGCAGATCCGTATAATAAACATATCTTTGATACAAAAACTTGTTCCTGTGGATATCATACCGAAGATGCTCTACACTTCTTTTTGTGTGTGTACAAATTACTATGCTCTTCGAAATTAAAAGTATTTTTATCAACATGGTTATTCTTAACAAACAGTGCTATGCGGAAATTCGGATTTGAGTAAGGAAGAGCAAATGCTAATATTAAATTCTATTCAACACCTTATATTAAAAACTGGCAGATTTTCAGTTAAATGATTGTTTAAAATAAACTGCAAATAGATTTATTATATATACACATCTAGCTTGGCATGTACAATTTATTTGTTACATCTAACCTTCATTTATGTATTCATTGTAATATGTCCTATGTGTAATGGAGCGGTATTAACATAAGCGCTTCGCTTGTTTACCAATCCATTTTCACACTTTTGTGAAAATAAATATGTTTAAACCAAAAGTAACAAGAATGGCTGAACCGGGCGATATTTCGTTCGTGCTACCTACTTTAACGTTTTAACATTGTTAGAAAGCAACATATTTCACAATATAGTTAAGGACTACTTTATTATTTAATATATATTCTTTACTCGAACTATCATAACATTTCTCTTAAACACACAAGTCGTACATTATTATTTGACATACTTTGCCTGTCCCCTTATTGCTGTATGGTGACAGCTGATGGAAACTGGACATGTATCCACACAGTTACTTAATCCGTCACTAGTGCCCGAGTGGGTTTCTACATACTGACATACTGACAGACAGACAAACAGTCTCACTCCAATTCATTACAACACTGTTACATAATAAAATACATGCACGGGCCACTCCGTGCGGAGTTAAAAGAGAATCTATTCACATATTTACAATTTAGAATAAAAACAGAAGCTGAGTATCGGCTACATTCATGAACGACATACGATGGCGAGTTCCAAGGGGGTTACGACAGAGCAACTTGACAGTCCTGTACGCAAGACAAGATTGATGTAAGTCGTTATAAACACATACTGTTAGTTAGCTAATGAACATGTACAACTATTATACGTATACATGAACATCAACCTAGCAGACGGTGGTGGTTACCACAATTAAACAATGTAGGCGTAAATTTGTATTCCACAATTAAACAACACAGGCAATTAATTTGTTTACCACATTTAAACAAAGCAACCGTTAATTCATATTCCACAATTAAACAAGGCGGGCGTTAATGTCTTTGCCACATTTAAAAAAATCAGGTGTTAATTTATTTACAACAATTAAACAATGTAGACGTTAATTGTTAACACAATAAACAATGCAGGAGTTGATTTGTATACCACAACAAAACAACACAGGCATTGATTTGTATTTCACAATAAAACAATGTAGACGTCAATTGTTTACACAATTAAACAAGGAAGGCGTTAATTTTTATACCACAATCAAACAATGCAGGCGTTAATTTGTATAACACAATTAAACAAGGAAGGCGTTAATTTGTATACCACAATTAAACAATACAGGCATTGATTTGTATACAACAATAAAACAACGTAGACGTTAATTGTTAACACAATTAAACAATGCAGGCGTTAATTTGTATACCACAATTAGACAACACAGGCATTGATTTGTATTTCACAATTAAACCATGCAGGCGTTAAATTCTTTACCACAATTAAACAATGTAGGCGTTAATTTGTTTACCACAATCAAACAATGCAGGCCTTAATTTGTAAACCACAATTAAACAAGGAAGGCGTTAATTTGTATTTCACAATTAAACAATGTAGACGTTAATTGTTAACACAATTAAACAATACATGCGTTAATTTGTATACCACAATTAAACAAGGCAGGCGTTAATTTGACTCTCACAATTAAACAATGTAGACGTTAATTGTTAACACAATAAACAATGCAGGCGTTAATTTGTATGCCACAATTAAACAAGGCAGGCGTTAATTTGTATTTCACAATAAAACAATGTAGACGTTAATTGTTAACACAATAAACAATGCAGGCGTTAATTTGTATGCCACAATTAAACAAGGCAGGCGTTAATTTGTATTTCACAATAAAACAATGTAGACGTTAATTGTTAACACAATAAAACAAGACAGGCGTTAATTTGTATACCACAATTAAACAATGCAGGCGTTAATTTGTATACCACAATCAAACAAGGCAGGCGTTAATTTGTATTTCACAATAAAACAATGTAGACGTTAATTGTTATCTTTGCCTGCGTTGCTACATTACCAGTACGCAGATTCCCGGATTGAGAATGAAACCCCGAGGTATTTATAGGATGTGACAGTGCTAATTGTTTTCCACCGAAAGACCATTTTTCATTCGCCGAAAGTATATTTCCCTTCGTGAACACGACTACCTTTATTTTATCCATATCAACATCAAATTTCCATTTCTCCTTTTCTTATGACCATGGAAATGTTTCGTCACTGGTTCATGTTTGACCTTTGTGAAGCTGGAATCTGGCTCAGATGTACAAAATATCCTGTACTGGTTTAATCTCGAACTTGGTGGGATGTGAAACCCAAGATGTGATAACAACTGGATAAAAACATCTTATTCTCTGCTCGTCCTCGTCCGCTGTTAATATTTCCTCTTTATCTGTGAGGTCTGACCAGATGTACAAGCGCAAACCTTCGGGGCTGTGATCCTAGCGGACAACCAAGGAGCTCTTGATATGCCGACTGGAAGTACTTGGAATTCATAACGCTGTCATAACGCTGCAAAATGAAGGTACTTCAGGCATACAGGATGAATGGGAATATGAAGCTTATTAACAAGTGTCCCATCCTGAGAGTGATTCGTAGCTTCCTTACAGATTCCATCTGGAACTTGGGCGGACGGACGGACGAGATATTCCTTGTTCAAAGTCTGGTAGTCGAGAATCTAATACTATTAACAAAGCCAGTCCGATAGGGTATGGTTATAATTTTGTGTAGCCTGGCACGATGCTCTCCTCTTCCCCTAGAGCCAGTCCTGCCTCCTGTTTTATGCCTCTGCTGAAACTGTCCAGGGTTGTCCCTTGTTTCTTCAGTGATCGGGTGTTGGGATCTATCATTCCACGTTGAGGTCTGAAAAGCTTCCTTTCCGGATGGACTATATCTCCTCTTTGGAGGTCCCCGACATCCTTTATCTGTGGCTAACTGTCTGTCTTTTGTGCGCATTAGCTGCCAGGTTTGTGGTATAAAGCGGGAACCTTTCAGCAGTAATCACCTCCCAAATTTTACATAGTTTTTCATTGAAGAATACCCGTAAAGATCCAGGGTAGAATAGGCCTTCAGCAACCCATGCTTGTCATAAGAGGCGAATAACGGGATCGGGTGGTCAGGCTCGATGACGTGCTTGATGCATGTTATCGTGTCCCAATTGCTTGGGTCGATGCTAATGACACCAATCACTGGATCAACTGGCATCCTAAACCATCCATGGACGTGATCTCTACACTTCCAACAGGTCATGTGCAGATCCCCGGGGGCCTTGTGTTCCACGCACTCTGTTGTGCAGTCTGAAGACGGTGGTGGACAGGGAGCCGCCATTCTTCCCACGTCACCAATTAATTTATTGTTATCAAACCTTAATGAACCAAGAGTGAGATACCTTGTATCTATAACTGTCAAACTACCAAGGTGTGCCAGAAATAATCACCATTTTGTTTCAGATGTTTCCTTAAACTAACAAGGAAAGTAATGAGGTTCTCCGCCTTACATATGGGTAAGTGCACTGGGCAGTGGAAGACTATTATCCACACTACTGATTATGGATTTTTTTTATAGAAAACATTTTTCCTTGAGAAAGTTGACTTGAATAAGAAATGAATAATGTTATTTGACACCCCCCCACCACCGCACTCCGTGTATTGCCGTAGTGGTGGTTCTTTCACGTAAGTGACGTAGCCGTATGGTCGACTGTATCTGGGAAAGTCACGTGTTGTCCTGTGTGTCTGATAACGGTTCCAGTCTTGTAATGGTGCTTGGTGCAACTTGGAAAAAACTGACTACGGCCGAAGATGATTCGCCTGTATGCAGTCTGCCGATGGCATTGTTGCGTTGGGCTTCCATCAGTAGTTGCATGTTTTCACTGTTCACTTGCTGTATGATTGTGATGGCATGCAAATAAAAAACCTGCATTTTGTTAGCCCAACGAGTGATGTTGCACGTGCATGTCATGTTGTGTTTTAGCACCAGGCTGTCTTGTGGTTTTTGTTTTTGTGATTTTCCCCAAATTTCTGCAGTGCCTCATATTTTCCACATAAATCAATCCCAATCCATGCAGAATGACAAATTCATTTATGGTATCAATTTTGTATGGATATCGGCAACATCATCAGATACTTACAATTTTACTACTTTTGCATTTCCTTTTTTGCAGTATATATAATACACTGGATAATCAAGGTCTTAATCTTAATTTGTTTGTTTGTTGTTTAACGCCTCACTCAGCAATATTCCAGCTATATGACGGTGGTCTGTAAATAATCGAGTCTGGACCAAACAATCCGGTGATTGACATCATGAACTTCAATCCATGAAATTGGGATACACTGACATGCATCAACCAAGTCAGTGAGCCTGACCACCTGATCCAGATAGTCCTCTCTTACGACAAACATAGTAGCCTTTTATGGCAAGCATGGGTTCCTGAAGACCTAGTGTACAATATGAATGAATACATCTTGAGTGTATATCAAACCATATCATCTTGAACTGGGAATAATCACCAAATAGTTTATAAAATGATATTTTTATTAGTCAGCATCTGTACAGGTGCATCCTGTTTCATCTAACAGTTACTGAGCATATAGGAGCACTTGACATGACCAACATTATTTAAGTTATTTACATGAAACAGATCAATAGGACTTATAGGTGAATCAACAGCATTGGATGAAAATAATTTTCTTAGGTTGCTGAACATTTGTTCAGGTTTATTGGATAAATAGTAAACGACATGAATGAAAACAAACACACTTAGATTACTATTCAAAACTATCATTCACACATGGACAGATTAAAGTAATAATGAACATTTTCCACAGATACTATTACAGCACAATTACTGACATACCAGCACACTGCCACCAGTAACTATCATGTATGTATTTCCTGTGCCTGTGTCAACATGCCAAACATAACATACCATAAAGCAAGTGGCCAATCTCATTCAAATCAGACCTTAGTTCTCTCTACCGCTAAACAAAGATCTGGAGACATCCCATTTGGGGTCACGTCAGAACGACCTTTCATCCGACCAATCAGAGTGTCATTTACCAGATTATGAAAGTGACAGTCGGAAAGTGATTTCTAATCATGCAACCTCGAAAACTTTAACACTGGGTAATCCGAATGATAGTTATGGGTTTAACGACTGAAACCATACAATCTAGACTATCTATTAGCCATTCCAGAATGTTCTTTTGTTCAGGTTTCAAATTTGTAATTGAGAATTTGTCAAAATATGTTTCAAAGCGTAGTCGCCAATTTGAAATTAGTGCCGTAAAGCTGGAGAAAGCTGCCTTCTGATTGGTCATTCAATTGGTCGGTCAAACATCGCGCAAGGTTGGTCTGACGTGACCCGTAATGGGATGTCCTAGATGTTTGTTAAGCGGTAGCGAGAACTAAGATCTCATTTTAATTGAGATTGGTAAGTGGCAAATGGTGAATGTAAAAAATATTCCTTTTGATTCTTCCAAAGTATTATCCAGGAAGTTTTTTACTTGAACTTTTCCCTAGTTTTGCAGTCAGCAAATCCAGTAGAGAAGATGGCAGATGTCAGATATGCCACACTCTATTCAATCAGTCAATCAAATTCCAGCGATAAAGTAGATCACAATGGAAAGGTTAGTAACACATTGACCATTCATAAGTAACATTCAAAGCAGCAATTTTCCTTCATTTAATCTTTTTTTTTATTTAATCCTTTAGATAAATGTGGCAAAACATATAAAAAAAACACGTTTTCCAATTTTATTTTTTCGTACTCCAGGAATTGAATCATTTGTTTCAGCATAAGACTATTTACTAATATTTTGTTAAATTTAATTACCCTCCATAAGAGGCTTAGAGGTAGCATTGTTTATGCATTGTTTGTATATTGCAATGAAAAGACCTTTGTGTATAGACTGGTGTCATTTCTATCATGCCACACACTCTCCCATTGTGTCCATTCTACCAATATTTCTACTGATCATCCGCATCATTTTTATATACACGCCTCACTCTTCTCCGAATTCTCTATCCATGCAACCAGAACCTATCACATAATCAACCCTCATCATTCTGACCTATCACTCTGTATCTAGCAGTATCACTCTGTATCTAGCCATATCTTTCTTTATCCTGTCGGACTTCCTCTTGTCGCTTCAGGATAGCTGCGTTCTTCTCCTTGATTCTCCGGATGCGTCGCTCTAGCTCATCATCTGCTTCTACAAGAATGTAAACCATTTAGCATGTAGGCATTACATCATAATCCTCGACATGTTTCAATAAAGACTCATATGACTGTATGCACAATACTAATGCTGAAAATCTTTATCAAAATGGTCAATATTAGCATAAGCCAACACAAGTTCACCTTGAATAAAACAACAGATCCATTTCATCAACAATTCCAAAACTATTATAAGTATGTAAACAGTATCCGCTTGCAGAAGTCATTCCAGAGTAGGACAGCATGAACATGACAAAAACATCACATAAACAAATACTATGTCAAACGAGTGGAACATACATAGAATAACCAAAACTGTCTCCTCAAATGCTGCCATGTAAGTGAGACTTGTGCCGCCCTGGGACGGTCCACACAGTGTGGTTTTTTTTAGTGATATAGTGCCTGTTCCTGATTTACAGTAAGCAAGCAATCCTATGACAAACACTGTCAACACAGAGAAGGGCATCTGTCACAAACTCTGCCTCAGATGGGCAAACCTCTTTGGACATGCACTCATATGTACTGATAGGTTTGTCATAAGTTCCAAACCTTGACACTTTGATAAAAACAAAGTGAGTTAGTGAGTGAGTTGAGTTTAACGCCGCTTTTAACAGTATTCCAGCTATATCATGGCGTGTCAGCTTAATGTGGGAGGAAAGCCCGAAGTGATGCAGGTCTCAGACATTTACTGCTTTGTTGAAACCCATGATCATGGGTACGGTGCTGACAAACCTAAAAACACAGTTGGGGAGAACCGGGATTCAAACCCAAAATCATAAGTTTCTGGCGAGACCAAGTGATGCAACTCTGCACAGTGAATTGCGGCACCTTAGATGATTGGGCCAACCATGGCCCCGCTAAAAACATAATGACTTAATGACTGAAACATAATTGTTCAAAAGAACCAATGCCAATGTCCTCAACCATTGCATGCCCAGTGACTACACTTAGAAATGACAAACACAACATGCATACAACCCTGAGCATCACTGAGCAGCAACATAGCTCTAGCATAATTGAATACTGAGGCTACGTGATGTGTATCACTTCTTCTGACTGTTGCTGCTCTGGCACAGGACAATCCAACATGTGTAGAAGGTTGTCAAGCCTTTTTTCCATCAGTGATTATACTGCCACTACTTGTTAAATCAGTGACAATCAATATCATCAATAAGTACACAATATATGAACACAACTAAATTTCGTCAACTATAAAAATGAAAAGATCTGATTATGCTTAAGAGACAACTTAACATTAACTTATGAAACTATGGATTGCACTTTAACTTGTGAAAAAGGAACATGTGATGTATGGAAGATCATAGAATAGACAACCTTTGCCTATGTAGTCACAAAACTGAATGAACATTTCATGAGGCTTAACATACCAACATTGAATTTTACACCATAGTTTCGCACATTACACAGTAACAACATTGCACTATAAACATTCATGTGACAGCTGTCATACAATTCTACTGATATTTACCCAAGAAACAAGCTGAGAAATGAAACATTATTCTATCAAACTACTGATCCATTGGCTGATCCATGTGTCAAATAAGCAGAATAAGATTTTAACAAATAAACATAATTAAATCCAGACTTGTTTCACACAACCACTCTAAAGGCAACAGCAGGAATTACATTTTAAGTTAAGTTTTTCAATTCATTCCACCAGCAATAATATTCAACATGTTGATTTTAAGACAGTGTTTCACAATGGAAAGTACATGACATTAAACACTCACAAAATTCAATGTATTACAAACCTTATATTTTTTTTCTAGTTCATATTTGGATAGCCTGCAACTAGAGTGTGAAGAGTTACTTCCCTTTATTCTAATAAAATGCCTGACATTGAGCATGAATAGGGCTGAAATTAGGATCTTAATCACAATTGGAGACATCCTCACACAACCTTTTATTCCATGAACATATTCTGTAAGTAATGTTTGGAGACATGATTTAACACAATCCCAATAAATTCAATTTGCATCCCAGCGTTCACATGGTCTAGGACATAGTAAAACAAAATAATACAACAAAAAATATCATTCTCACAGAGTTAGAAATTTGCATTAGTCCTGTAGTCCTTGCCAAACTGCCCAATAGTTAAGGAATCAAAATGACTAGTAGAAATTTGCCATTTTTGAGGGTTTTGTTATATGTTATCATTACAAGGACAAGTGGACTTAAAATGTTAGCTTCTACCACTGTCTCTTGATCTCAACACTTGATACAGATCTTTCTGTCACTTTGCTTATTACTACCCTACATTGTGTGTCGGATGCACTGTTAATCCAAGCATGGGATTGCCACTCAGTTAGCATTATTTTCATACTTATAGATGAATCTGTCATCCACTTTATTGCCTTATTTTTCACTCAAGTTTCCAAACATTCCTATTCAGTATGAATATACCACCAACATGATTAACATAAACACACTGTGTACAGAAACAAAACTTCCTAGTTCAGCAAGACAATTATCCAATCAAACAAGTTCAAGTTACATGAACAATAACAGTTAATCATGCTCATGGTACTTTAACTTGTTCGCATGTTTCGAAAACTTGGCAAAAATCCAGGACACTCTAATCTCAAAGGACATAAACATACGTGGAGAATCTTCTGTCACTTCTTCTGGAGACACTTGCTTCCTTTCTTTGGACTCGAGATCATCAAGAACATTCTTCCCATCTTCAGCATTCTTCTGTTTGACATCACCGCTTCCATGGCTGACTTTCAACTTAACTGATTCTGAGTCGGAGTGATGAAGCTGCCGACCTAAACGGTCATGGACAGATGCACGAGATCGAGATGGAACGTCTTTATCAGAGTCAACTGTCACACTTAAAGAGTTTCTATCTCTAGACTCAAACTTGGCTTTTCTTTCGGAATGTTCCTTAGTGGAATTTGTCTTTATAGTTACTGTATTGCAGTCATCAAACGCAGTTGTTACCTTTCTGGAACGTCTGTTTTGTTTTCTTCTCCCAACATCAGAAGAAATTATTCGTCTGTTAATAGAATCAGAATGTGATTTCTTAAGGAGGGGTAATTCTGAATCAGAGTCTTCATTGTCAGAGTTATTACTCTCTTTTAACCTTGAAGACTTACTTTTCCAGTGGTCTGTGTTTTGTTTACTGTTAGGCATCACAATACTGCTGGGCAGTCTTGGTCCATCAGAATCACTCTCACTTTCACCCAAAAGTTCAACGCTACGCTGCCTTCCACCACCTCTTCTATGTTTGGATGGAACAACATCTTTTCGAGGGTCCCTAAATTGACGTCTTCTATCAGCAATTCGGTCGTGCTGAGTTGATGGGCTGCCATGATGATCTCGTCTTCTATCAAATCGTTCGAGTGTGTCTCGGACTGGTCGGCTTCTGTCTCTGTTCACACCTATCCTGTTTTTATTTTCTCTTTTCCTCCATGCCCTGCCTTCTCCACCATCACTTTCACTGTCACTAATCTGAGCATCGACATCAGATCTCGAGTCATCTGATTCATCGGCAGTAACTTCTATCTTCTTACTTTCCACAAACTTGCTGTCACTTTTGTCTCTGGACCTAGTCTTACAATCAGATCTGTCTTTTCCCTGTAAGTCTTCTTTTTGTGGCTTCACTTCATGATTTTCTTTGGAACCACTTTTCCTTCGCGTTTTCGAAGCCTTCCTCTTCTCATACCTTTCAAAATCTTTTGAGTAACGTTTAGGCACAGGAGACACAGATCTAGATTTGTGATGTTCCTTTTGTCTCTTCTTAGATCGTGGCACAATTCCCTTCAATGAAATTGTCTTTTTCACTTCACTGATCCCAGACACAGGAGAACCTTCAAATTTTCTCTTCCTTGCTTCTAACCGTTTAAGTTCATTTGCTGACATATTTGTCTTGGACACTTCTTCAACATCTTCCACCACTTTCTGAATATTACTATTTTCATACTCTTTTGATGCTACAGAGACTGTGGGAGAGTTTAGTAGATCCCCATCTTGTGGTCGATTACGGCGGTTTGTCAGTTTTTCTGATAGATCCCCTGCAACCTTGTCATTACCATTTTCCTCCTTCATTTTAGCTCTGTGATGTGCCAGTTTCTGTGAGAGATCAAAGCAAGTTGTTTGCGGCTCCACACTAGTCACAGCCTCAAGGATGTTTTTAGTGGTCCACTTCACAGGAGACTCATCTTCCTTCTCTGAGCTGGTGCTTAGGACCTGTCTGCGATCCATAGTTTCCTCAAGTAATCTATCAGTCTCAAGTCTTTCATGTTTTTCCTCTTCAGTCTCAGATTTAAGATTTACATCACTGTCAGACTTAAGGTCATCTTTTCTTTCATTTTCAGACTGGCCTTTAGTGTCACTTTCATCACTGGCACTGTCATCACTGGCACTCTCTTTGTCTTTGGACTTGTCACTTTCATAATCACATAAGCTGCTGTCACTGTCTGAGTCTGAGGACTTATCATTGTCTATTTCAGTGTCACTCTTGTTCCGATCAGATTCATTTTCTTTGTCAGAGGACTTACTGAGAGGAGCTATTCTCTCTTCTTCGTTTTCATCAGACTCCTCTTCACTTTCACTGCTGCTTGTATCAAATCTGCTGAACTTCCCTGAAGCTGAAATATAGACAAACATGTGAAATATTGTGAAAAGGAGCTCATGCTAGAAATAAAAAAAATACTCTTTTTGTGAAACACTGAGTGAAATAACAATTAAACTGCTTTGGTCCTGTATATTATTTGTAGTAGTATGAGAAAATTCTCTCAATGCTATAGGTCCCTATTTGTAAATAACAGTAGCAGTCATCACTTTGAATATGGTAGCATGTTACCATAGTCTAACTCAGTTAGACTATGGTAACATGCTACCATATTCAAAGTGATGACTGCTACTGTAAACTCATATCAGGTGACTTCATGTATTCAAAATTAGTAGTCATAGACAGATACATTCATTCACAACTAAACACATGGTTAGTAAGGGTCAAAAACGATACTTAATTAACACTACCTGTAACCTTGATAAAAACAAGATAACATGGTTAAATTAGGATCAGAATTGCTTGGGTAATCTACACTTATTTCAAAGCATTAGTAAGGTAATAGACAGACAGAACCTATCTCATATTGCTGTGGCAAAGGGCAACACCAAAATGTCTGCATACCCTTTGGTCTAGATGGACTGGCTGTCATGCTGTTACTGTCAGATGTCCCTGAGCACCACTTGTCCTGTGGGCGCAGCAGCATTGGCTTCGACGTTTCAACTTTTGGCAAGGCTTTGAGTGTGTGATCAACAGATCTGCTCTCACTAAGTGATGCTTCCCCCTGCATTGGCATGGGGCTAATAACAATCAAGTTAGTACCACGAGGTGGTAATCCTCTCGGGGCATTTCCATGACTTGCATTCCCTCTGGATACAGATGCTCTAGATGCAGCACCGCTGTGTCTAGAAGCAGTCCCCGGGGGAGTATTACTTCTGTTGACATTAGTCATGGAAGCAATACTAGAAACACCACCCCTAGCAACATTTCTTCTATGGGCCCTGCTTCGAGAAGGATGCACTCTGGATGCCTGGCCTCTACCGTAGGAAGGGTGATGATTGTGCTGGTGGTAGAAGTCAGTGGACTGGACATTGTGTACTTGTTGGTAGTTTGATGGCGGCTGTGAATACTGGTTGTGTACATACTGGGCAGGTGGCTGGCTGCTGTAGTAGTTTGGCGAGTGGCACTGGACTGGCTGTAGGTGGGTTGGGGCTGAGATGGATGTCGGGGGCGGGATACAAGAGGTCTGCAAGACAAATAGGTCATGAAACAATACCAATTAACCCTAGAATTCTAAAAAGCAATTTATTGGAAACAGAGAGCACATAAAATGACAGAACAAGTAGGTCATCAAGGTGTATGTGAGTTTTGTTTGTTCCTTAAGCCACTTTGAACAGTATTTCAGTTACATCTTGGCGTGTCAGAAAGAAAATCCAAAGTGATACAGACCTTAGATGATTACCATACGAGCATGTGGTATGGTGCTGACAAACCAGGAAATGTAATCATGGCAATTTGGGACTCCCATGATCATAGGTTTCTGGCATGTCAAGGGACACAGCTTTGCACAGATAAGTGGGCCACCTGTACCCTCAAGATATGTTATACAAACAACTTTATCTAATATTTTTTACATTTGTATACTTATTCTGCATTACTCCTTTATGCATTCACTGCTTACCTTACAACATCTTCTCGTGGCAAGGGGTGAACTGACTTTACAAGTCCAGTTTCCACCCTTGCCGAAATAGGCTGGTATTATGGAGTTACATTTTGGCTGGACTAACGAGTCTATGCATAGTCCTATCAAAATCGTGTAACGAAATCGAAATCCGGTTTGTAAACGTCGTGCAGATTTCGGTCGATTGCAGGATGTCCAAAGCATGTGCATGCAAAGCATGTGTTTTTTATATCAACGTGATCATGTGATTTGATGCACTTTGCGATGTAAGACCCGTTTTATAACAATATAGATCTTGATTATTGAACCGATCGTCTTGACTGGGTGATGCCATTATGTTTGAAGCAAATGCAAGTGTTATGAGAGGTGGAATTTGGTTGGTCAATAGGAGATGCTTAGAAGAGACACAACTTCATAATAACCACTGGTGGCATTACGATCGAGCCCAGAAATTCAAGCCTAGTTCGGCAAGGGTGGAAACTGGACTTTTATAGTCAGTCAACACCCTTGCCTCAGGAAGATGACCTTACAACAACAAGAAGACAGCCCAACAGCGATGGTCAGGGGTGAAGAAATAAGTCCATTCCAAGTCACAATCTTATATGTACCATCACTGCTGTCATGTGACCTTGATGACATGTAAGGTCACCTTCTTCACATCACTGCCTGTCGCCTGAGCTTAAAAAACATACTTTTGAGGTTTCTGTAGCCAAAGTGGGGAGGCAAGTCTGCGATGGGTGGGTCCTTAAATGTGTTAATGCAGGATAAGTATACAAATTTAAAAAATCTTTAGATTTTACTAATTTTTTTACTTATCCTGCATTACTCCTTTATGCATCTGTTTCGGACGGTTTGGTGGTGGGTAAACCTTGAGAAATACAGAAATCTCAATAAATCACAACCTGAAAACACGACAAGTTGGTCCATAAACCGTTCAGAAAAACGCAATTACGGTAGGGTTGTTCAAATATCAAAAAGATCGAACATAGGAATTAAAGAGTAGTTCCCTTTATATATTTAGTAATAAAAAAATAATAGCTAGTCAGCTAGTTCTTTTCTTACTATGTCATAGAGCAGAGGTCTGACAAAAAAGATTGTCTTCCACTGGCCGAATCTCAGTGACTTGCACAGGGAAGTAGACTGGCTCTGTATAGTGCGAATTCATTATTTGCGTTGGGGGTTGGCAACCTGCTGGGCTACAACCAGAGGGCCAAAACTTAGGGATATGGTGGTGCGACTAATTTTGGTCGGGCATAAATAACCGCTTCCTCAAACCACAGCTAGTATTGGAGGTGAGATGAGGTGAAATGGGGTTTAACGTCGCGTCCAAGATTATTGCACTTATATAGCGACGTGCATGTACGTGTGTGTGTTTGTGTGGCTGCTTGTACTAGTCCGGACTGATGCCGATTTATAGTGCTAGCTCACTGAGATACCATGCCGCAGTTTAACATGAATACCCCACTCAGACACAGTATACTGACTCGGAGCCGACCAGTCCTTGTTTTAGCCCCTTAATGCCGCGCGCCAGACAGGGTAACAACAAGTACCATATTTTAATGTCTTTTGGTATGACGCGGTCGGGGATCGAACCCCGGACCTTCCGCTCTCCGGGCGGACGCTCTATCACTAGACCACGGAGGCGGTCAGCTAGTCTTGGAACGGCAGATGAAAACTCGAAGTGCTCGCACCGGACACAGGAGAAGTTCACTCTCATCTTTGGCTCCCACAATAGTTGATATTGGTGGGATGGTGAAGGAACGATCGGGTTGGCCTGGTAGTTGATTTTTTGCTATAAAATCCCAGCACAACCCGAGATGTAACGCTCCATGTGTCCCATGCTCAAAGCAGGCCTCAGTGATGTTGATCGCATGTAGCTTGCTCACCCGTGCCGTCGTGGCTAAAGCCAAGAGAAATATTGTTTTCTTGGTGAGGTCAAAAATGCGGATGCATAGAGGGGCTCGAAGAGGGGCCCTTGCAAACCTCAAAGTACCACGTTCAAGCCCCAAGCAGGTGGGCTGAACTTAGCCTTCTGATCCTCAAGCCTGAATGAGCGTAGTAGGGCCTGAAGATCCGGGACCTTAGTCATCTTGTGTTTTTCCGGAATGGCCAACACTGAGTTAAGCGCAACCAAATACGTAGTAATGGTGCTACCTTTCAAGTGTCTTTGGGTACGCAAACGTAGGAGGTATTCGGCTAGGAATTGTGGTGACGCAGTAGTAGGGTCTTGATTTTTTGCCTCTGGTAGAGGGATGATAAGCTAGAGCTATAGATTTTGCTGCCTGTGCCGAATAGCCCTTCACACTTAACGCCTTTTAAAGACTAGGTGAGGTGAAATGGGGTTTAACGTCGCGTCCAAGATTATTGCACTTATATAGCGATGTGCATGTACTTGTGTGTGTTTGTGTGGCTGCTTGTACTAGTCCGGACTGATGCCGATTTATAGTGCTAGCTCACTGAGATACCATGCCGCAGTTGAACATGAATAATCCACTCAGACACAGTATACTGACTCCGAGCCGACCAGTCCTTGTTTTAGCCCCTTAATGCCACGCGCCAGACAGGGTAACAACAAGTACCATCTTTAAACGTCTTTTGGTATGACGCGGCCGGGGATCGAACCCAGGACCTTCCGCTCTCTGGCAGACGCTCTACCACTAGACCACGGAGGCGGTCCTCTTAAAGACAAACCAAGCATGCAGACAAAACCTGTCTGGCATTGGATGAGGCAATTTGCTGTAAGGGTGGATGAGTAGGTTGGACCACTCTAGATTTCTGAGCTTGACGAACCACCCTCTCGCCGGCCACCAGGGCGTGACTAAAGGCAGAGCAAGATTCCCTGTCTCCTTGATCTTTTGTATCACCTTGGGAAGTAGAACTTCCTTGGCAGAGCGTATGCTTTTAGCCCTTCCCAAGGGATGCTGAACCCGTCCACTGCCCATGCCTGCGGATCCGGTAACGGGGAGACATATGTCATGAAATGGTGGTTTTGGCAAGTAGCAAACAGGTCAATGTTTGGTTACCCAAACTTCTGAAGCAGTAAATGGAATACTTCTGTGTGAAGTTTCCACTTGGTGGAAGCCACCCTGTCTGGACGAGGTAATGCATCAGGCCAGTATGTTTCGACATCCGGGGATGTGCTGAACAATTAATTGTAGTTTCAGACGATACACTAGATTGAAAACCCTGAATGTCTGTTGAAGCAGGGAGTGGGAGTGTCTTGTTCCCTGATTGCACAGGCACCACACCACAGTGCTGTTGTCTGTGGATATTGCGAGTTGGATAGATTGTAGCTGATTCTGCCGATGGTATATGGCCAGAATTAACGCTTCAACTCCCAAAGTTGTTTGTGTGCCACTTTTGATGAGCGCCGGACCATAGCCCTGTGGCTGTCTGGCCTTGCAGGTGAGTACCCTTTTCCTGAAGGGATGTGTCTACGAACAGGTGTAGACTCAGGCATAACCTGGATAAAAAGACCCCTCCTAAGGCATTCGACTCTACCGTCCACCAATTGAGCTAGAGTGATGGCCTTGAGTGGATCCTGACGCCTGATGTAAGGGTTCAGAATTTTTATAATTGGGCGCAGTTGTAAGCAGCCTCTGCTGGTTAAGTCCTGTGCCGAGGCGAGTTACCCAAGCAACACCTGCCATTGGCGAAGCTTGCATGGTTGGTGTAGTGCAGGTGACAAGAGGTGTAGGATTTTGTGCCATCTGTCCCTTGGTACTGATAGGAGATCCTGATCTGTCTAGAACAGGCCTCCGATGAACTGGACCCAATACGATGGAGTTAACTCTGACATAACCTCGTTGATTACCCATCTCAGTTGATATAGTAGCTGTCTGGTGAATTCCCGGTGGCGTACTAACGTTGGCGTGTGTTGATGACACAGGAGACAGTCGTCTATGTACAACTAGAACCAAATGCTCCTCAGGTATATTCATGTTTATAGGCTTCATTACTCGTGTAAACAGCCACCGGGCTACCAAAATGCCACATGGGAGCACTGCCCACTGGAAGTGAACCCCATTGAACTGGAATCTGAGGAACCTGCGGTCAGAGGGATGGATAGGTATATGCAGATAGGGATCCCACAGGTCAGGACTGATCAAGGAATCAAATGCCTTTAGTCTGGTTCTGAGCAGTCTCAACCTGGTGAGGCGGAAGTAAGGTGGATGCTTCAGGTAACGTTCGTTGAACACGGAGAGATTGTGAATCATTTTCATCCTTCTTGGGTACCAGGAAGCTGGGGTGCATACAATCTCTACCGCTTCGTTTACCAACAGTGTGTCCATGTTGGCTTTTAAGAGCAGATGTTGCTTTCTTGGATAATTCCAAGGCGGTGGAGCTGTGGTCAACAGTGGAAGTACCTGTACACCTTGATGATAACCGTGACGTAGTACGTTGAGTACGTAATCTTCCTTGAGGATGCTCCAGTTCTTCCAGAACTGATTCAGTCAACCGCTTACGGGGTAGTCGACAATTGGGATGGCTGGGGGCGGGAGTTCCTAGTCGTGACTGTCCAACACTTCAATTGCCGATGGTGCCCCTTAAGCCGCAGTAGAAGATCGGATGGTCGGCTCGTTGATCTGAGCTTGATAAAGCTTGTTGATCTGAAGCTTGTTGAGCACCAAAGACATCAGAGGATGCGGAGGCGCCGGAGCGCGGAGACATCAGAGGCGCCTAGACATCTGCGGCGCCGGGAGCGCCGAGTCATCAGCTTGTCATGAAAAAGTCATGAAGCTTGTTGAGCGCCGAGACATCAGCGGCGCCGTCATCAGAGGCGCCGGGAGCGCCGAGTCATCAGAGGCGCCGCGTCATCAGAGGCGCCGAGTCATTGGAGGCGCCGGGAGCGCCGCGTCATCAGAGGCGCCGGGAGCGCCGAGACATCGGAGGCGCCGGGGGCGCCGGAGACATCAGCGTTGACGGTGTTGGAGACCGTGAACGGTCGTATGTCGTGCCAGGGGAGGCAGACTCTACGTTGGGAGTGCTGGAGCCGCCGGTGGAGTAGGAGACCATGAACGGTCGTATGTCGTGCCATGGGAGGCAGACTCTACGTTGGGAGCGCTGGAGCCGCCAGTGGAGTAGGAGACCGTGAACGGTCGTATGTCGTGCCATGGGAGGCAGACTCTACGTTGGGAGCCGCCGTGAAGCTCCGCTGAGCGCTGCTGCCGTCAACGTAGGTGGGGGTCCACGAGCACGTTGAGCGAGGTGTGTCCTGGATACTCGCATGAGCTGAAGGATCACAGCGACGAATGACTGCAACATCGGCACTGCCTTGTGAAAGTACAGGGCGTCGTACAATCACGGCAGAAAGGGGCGGCCCCGACCAGATTTGTTCCCGCGGCAACAAGTGCAGCGAGGCAGAAAATCTGGAATTTAAGCAAAACATAACTATGTGGCAAAGCCACAAAGTGCGGGAAGCATAATGTGTGGCCAATCACAAAGTATGGGAAGCATAAAGTAACTCAAAAACAGTATATTTTATTAAAGTTTATGAGATAAACAAGTACGCTAAAAGGGAGCGAAAAGGCAAAGCCTTAAGCAAACACGTAACCATGTGGCAAAACCACAGAGTA
This sequence comes from Haliotis rufescens, assembly GCF_023055435.1. Classification (NCBI taxonomy): domain Eukaryota; kingdom Metazoa; phylum Mollusca; class Gastropoda; order Lepetellida; family Haliotidae; genus Haliotis; species Haliotis rufescens. The sequence goes on from NW_025964357.1 coordinate 1,909,725, forward strand.
CGGGAGACATAATGTAACTCATAAACTTCGTATTATATTGAAGTTTATGAGAAGAAACAATTACGCTGAGAGGTAGCGAAAAGGCAAGGCTTTAAGCACACCAAAACAACATACATAAATGTAATGTATTACCCAAGCCAAAGAGAGAATTCAAAACGCAGAGCACGACATTACGTGGCCACGTGGTGAATGGCCAAAATGGCGGGAAAGAAAACAAAATGGCGGGAACAACATTGCGCCCGTAAATTACTGTGACGTGAGCCACAGACGAGCGATAAACGTTACAATTTACGAATGGGAAGACCCTAAGGTCACGGCCCATAACAGGTAACAATGTAGCAGCATATAATGAATGTAGAAACACGCAAAATATAAAAAACAAATAATAAGCTTTAATTTCCACAAGGGATACAAAGTACGTCCGTCCGTGGAGGTGACAAAGCAGTTATGTCTTTTTGTGTGACGTCATGACTTCCGGGTCACGTGCCGACTGTGAGAGGGCGCTGCCTCCTGGGCTGGTTGGGACAACTTTCTTCAGCAGCTGGATCTCACACAGTTCGTCTCTCTGTCAAAGACAGCAGTAAATGCAATACAGAGTAATGCAGGATAAGTTAAAAAATGAATATGTTATACACATGTAAGCTGAGATTTGTAAACAATTTGACTACTTTGGCAGGCAAACAACTGTAACAATTCAAAATGGTGGTCAACAACAAGCACGTGGTGGGAAAAAAGACAGAGTCCTTTTACGCCTAATAATCCACATAAAACTACACAAAGATGGTAAAAGTAATATGAAAGGAATACATCTCCCATTGCAGATCAATTTTAGAATGATAGCCCTAAACTGAAGGTCTAAATTAATCCAATTTGAAGAGCTCCGCTGGGACACGTCCTTGCTGTAGCGCGACAGGCAGTGATGTGAAGAAGGTGACTTGTCATCAAAATCACATGACAGCGACGATGGTCCTTATAAAAGTGGGACTTGGAATCAACAACATCATTATTTCTTCACCAAGACCATCGTCTTCTTGTCGTCATAAGGTAAGCAGTGAATGCATTAAGGAGTAATGCAGGATAAGCAAAAAATATAAATCTTATTATTAACATTAATTTATACATCAAACTTAAAACAAAACCACCAAAGGTTAAAACTGGGAAATAAATGAAGCACTACAGCACTGAATTACTATTAGAAAATTAGTACTGTATTAGAAAGAGGGCATTGCTGCTGGCAGCGGTAATGAACACTAGATCAGGTTTTGACCTAATGATTCTTCAAAATAATTGCTATGAGAATTTCAGTGAAGCTCTGTGATTATTATTTCAGTTCTATAAGCCAAAAGGTTTCAAAGATTTTGCACAGACATCAGATAACATGTTGAGTGAGATATGAACAAGTTGTGGCACAAAAAGGACAAATTACTAATGCTACCAGTATACTCAATAATGCAATATACATTGAATAACATTGCATCTTGTACAACAGTTAATACAATACACTCTCACATGAAATATCAACTAAATCCCTTCATAATTTTTCAACAAAACCTATTACCACATGTGGATTGACTAGAGTTTTCTCAAGGGTCCTCAGAGCTGCTTCTTTCAGGGCTTTCAGATCTTCATCTTCTTCCACCACAGGCTTCTGCTTCTGTCAACATAGCAGGAAGCAGGAACTAGATGAGAGACATGCTGACAGTCTATACTATTGTTATGTCCACTAGTTTTACTAAATAATGCAACGATTTTGGACAAAACTTAAAAGTAAATGTTAGTTATAAGATTAGACCATGATCAACTTTGGTAGCATCACTACATCTTCCTCAGTTCAATATAACTGTGTATAAACATTAATACACCTTACACTGTAGCCACTAGTCTGAAGCCTGAGTCAAATTTTGTTTGGTCTAGTAAAATCAGCTAATAAAATACCATATGATAACACAAAAATGTACTAAAAATGATGCTAAGAGCCACGTTTTGGGATCGTAAACTCAAAGTTTTTGTACGTCTAGTGAACACAATTAGTGATTAACATTTATCGTATTCATGCTCAATATTCCAGCGTATCATATCTCCATTCCATAACGATAAATTCACCACCAAAGGTTTGTCTTGAGTTCATGAATGACACAACACTAAAAAATAATCATCCAATCAAATTACACAATACTGGTTACAGGCACTGGTATAGGGACGTATATCATATCACAAGTACTCGACTCATGTTACTGTGTACCGTCTCAAATACAACTGTTAACTTCTGGTAGCATGAGGACGTCCCTCCATCTGTCTTAATACTAAAGAAAACATCTCTTTCAGCTAGAGGTTCATTCCAATCATTTGGATTGGTTGCTGAGTTCAAACACATCGGCGACAGAAATTCTGTGCTAGTATAGTGATGCAGGAGATGGAGATAGTGACATCACCTCTGCAACAAGCTTTGGTGATGAATGGTTCCAGGGTATGCAGTATATGAAATTATTTTAAAACCCAAAAAGAAAGTTGGGCTTGTGATCATAAATGTAGCCTGCCTATCTTCAAAGTTATCTGCCCACATTCAAACATCATAAATATTGAAAAAAATGCTAAAACTAAGAAACAAATCGGATCTTGATTCAGCTGAAAAAAAGCTAAATTACTTGAGAATCTATGAGGAGTTATAATAAAACTTATTGACTTAAAATTATCTGCCAGAGTCGGGCAGGTAGACAAAAATTTCATGCAGTACAACAGAAAGGTTACCAGCCATAGGTAGGCGGGCACATCGGGCAGGCAGTTATTGCGTACACTAGAGGCTATGTACATCATAATGTATAGAAGATAAAACAAAAGCTTGATAATCAAGGATTTACTGTAATTTAATAATGGGAGCATAACTTACATTTTTCATAGAAGCAAGTGCAGCAAATCTCAATGCTGCCAATTCTTCATCCTGAAAATAAACAAAACAATGTTACTGTGTAATAACAAACAATACAAAGACATTCAGAGTGAACTACAGACTTGAGGAAGATGTGGAAGACAGAACCAAGAAGAAAATTTGAAAATCATGATCTTTGTGTGTAAATTATTAATAATATGCATTTGCAATAAAAAACACACATTATTTTTCAGATGATAAACAGATAAGAGATTACACACATAACCAATAATTTCTATCCAGAATTGTGTTTCTGCTGATTTACTCCCCGAGTTTATGCTGCTTCAACACTTGAATGTATCCCTGTAATCTTGCATGATAGTCTAACTGTAGATTATTGGAACTCTTGCAACTATATTTGGTATGTCCCAACAGCATTTTTTTATTGCATAAATAAACACAATGAGGACCTGGGTCACCAGAAAACATAAAGCTGGTCACAAGAGGTGACTGAGTTGGGCTGGGTGGTCTGGTGCACATTGTGCACATTCTGCAAGTAATGACATATACCACTGTCACAAGCCAATTTGCCTATCACGTGACCAGAACAAAAGTGCTAATTCTGAAATCAGAGACAGTGTGTGAGTTGGGTTTACACTGCTTTGAACTTATTCTAGTCATATCACAGAATGAAGCTTGATGTGGGAAGAAAGCCCTTAATCATGCAGGCCTTAACGTTTCCAGTTTGGGTGAAAGCATCCCTAACTCTCCAAAGGACTTTTGGATGTCTGCACGTAGAATTGTACAACTATTGTAAACAATGGATAAATATGGTAATGATAGTAAATTGTCATGTTTTAGGGTATTTTCCATGAGTTTGTTCAACATTTCATGGCATGTTAATCTAAACGTGAAGAATTCAAAAATTGAAACACAAAAATGAAAAACTTATTCTAATTAATTGAATAGATAGTTTAAGAGGTGCTGGGAGAGTGGTCTTTGCATATAAATAATCCGCACTCATTAATATGGTGTAAAATGATTTGTCAATCTTGTTCATGAGACAACTTTGAAACCAGTGACTGTCTTGACAAGGCAAACACCATGGTTGCTAAATCTAAGGACTTTTAAGGGGTGCTAATATGAGTCAAAAGAAGACTTTGTTGTAAACAAATATGTACATGAGGTACATTTCTTGTATCTGTTCCAACAACAACTAGTAAAGCTGAAACAATGGACTATGTAATCCTGACACGTTCTTGTATCTAACTAACCTGTCTCTACAGTCTTAACTAGAGTAGCTGAAGTATGTACACTTCCTGACTTCTAGTTATCTCCCAAGCTTGCACTGAAACAATTTTGTGATTGTACCCAAATAAATGTTATGCAATGATCTAGATGGCTGTTTAACACAGTACTCATGATGTTCTTCATATGAGGGCTGGTCCAAGTTCTAAGCCTGACTAACCTTCAACTAAGTGCATAAGAAAGTGAAGTAGTCAATGTAGTACATTGTTTGAGTAGTTCATTGCAAGTGTATTTGGTCTGTTGAGGCCTTTTGTATATTAGTGACAAACAGTTGAATGTGATAGGGGTCCAAATGGACACAGAAATGGAAAAGAACGAGTACCGGGCAGTCATCAAGTTTTTGACTAAGAGAAAAGTACTCCCAAAGAAATTCATGACCGCATGTCACAAGTGTATGGAAATAGGTTCCTGGCTAATCCACTGTTAAATGTTGGCCAGATGTGTTTAATGCCGGGAGAACAAGCCTTGATGAAGACACAAGTCTAAGCCATGGATCCATTGAAACTATTATTCATGAACATTTACAGATGAATAAGACATCTGCTCGTGTGGTGCTAAAGTTTCTTAATTCTGATCTTAAGGAAAAAAGAACTGACACTGCCAGAGAAAATTCAGAGCTGAGTGAGGAGGATTATGTCAAATTCAAAAAGAGATTAGTAACGGCTGATGAAACATGAGTCAACCACAATGATCCCGAGTCAAAACGTCAATCCATGGAAAGGCACCATTCCACCAAAGAAATTTAAGTCTTCAAGATCAGTGAAGACAGTTATGGCCACTGTATTGAGTGTATTCTGGGATGCATAAGGTGTGATCCTTGTTGATTACTTAGACAGTCAAAAGACGATTATCTGTGCCTACTATGCTGATTTGGCTCTGAGAGATTCTATCAAAGAAAAGTGGCAAGGAATGCTGACTGCTGGAGTTGTACTCCTTCTCACACCTCTGGACTTGCAAAAGGTGTTTGCGACAATGTGGGTTCGAAGAGCTTCCTCACTCGCCAGACCTGGCAGTAAGTGATTTCCACCTGCTTCCTAAACTGAAGACACCTTGGTGGAGAGCGCTATGATGACAATGATGTCCTCAAAGCTGTCGTGAATGGGTTTTTCAAGGTGGTTTCGGAAACTTCTTCCTGACTGGAATTGAAAAGCTTCACTATTGATATGAGAAGTGTATTGAAAAACAGGGAGATTAAGTGTAAAAATAAAATTAAAAACACTTTCACAATGGTGGTTCTGTTCGTTAGGCTTAGAACTAGTGACTGATATACTTATTTGTTTCTAGATTTATTAATAAACTTCAATATATATATATCACTGATCTATGATAAGTAATTTTTTTGAGGATGCAGAATGCACTGGGTCAATAAATGCACTTGGTGACTGGAGCGTGACTTCGGTGAAACAGAGCAGGGGATAGCTGAGGTAATCATATTTCTGTGCTGCTAACTATAAACGATTTTAACATTGACTTGTCACTAAAAAAGAACTACAACCTGTCACAGTTTGTTTTTCTAACAGATTCTGTACCCTTTAGATGATTCCAAGTACATAGGGAGTTGCATAATCAAAAATATAAGCACACATATTTAAAGGGTTGTGTTTTGGGGACTACGATTCCTGTACATTATGGCAAGGTCGTGGTGTGGATGCAAATATATTATTAATAAATCTGGAATAGATACTACTGGGAACAGTCTTGGCTGCTATTTATTGGCATTATTCCTATGTATGTTTAGGGGTTATAGCTAAAACGGCACCTCAGCAAAACGTCACCTGGCGAAAACGGCACCTATTGGCGAAAACGTCACCTCGCCTCAGGCGAAAACGGCTACTATTGCCTGGCGAAAACGGCACCTTATGTTTTTTTAACCTTGATAAAATAAATGATATTAAACTAACATGGTCGCTTGCAAACACCAATGATTGTGAAATGTTACAACTAGCTTACATTAGAATTGAGCCTCTACTCCAACTTTAATCCAACTTAGCCTATACGCAACTCAACTTATTGTGAAAACATAACATGCCTTGAAGTAAAATAAATGAAACTAAACTCACATCGTCTCTTACAAACACTAATAGTAGTGAAATGTTTAAACAAGTTTACAGTTGAAATTAGCCCCCTACTGTCCAGGACATTTTTTGTGAGGCCAAGAGAATATCCTCCTGGTAAATAGAGGTGCCGTTCTCGCCTGTCACATAGTAGCCGTTTTCGCCAAATGCGGTGCCGTTTTCGCCAGAGAAATCGGTGACGTTTTGCTGAGGTGCCGTTTTAGCCTGCACCCTATGTTTAGAAAGACTTCCGCCTGTATCCCCCCTCGAAAGGTTATGTATGTAGGCACTCTGCTCAATCATTTTAATTATATATATTAATATATTATAATATATATTATGGGCGGCAGTCATTCGTATTTTTGTTAAGTGGAGGACCTTATGGGTCATGTAGTGATCCTCGTGTCGCAAATCACGTGTTGAAAACTAAAAGATAGTTCACCTGTGTGTACAACTCAGTACAAACAGAAAAATCTTGTGATTCGAATGACATGAAGATCATGCAATGAAAACATCTAGTAACACTAAATGATGAGCAAATAGTTTTTTTTGCCAATGCTTTTGGGTACTGTAACGCGTTGGATAGTTACAAACACGACGAGTACGCGGGAAGCAGTTTGCTCTGCTCTGAGATGCAGATAGTGTAAACACAATGTCAGAAACATTCAAATATGGGATCCAGTGAACACTGCGCTGCAACCCATGATACTTGCAAAATGTGATGGTAATAATGTCTTTAGAAAACATGAAAAAGCTTTCATAGATAAAGAGGAGTGTGGCAAAGTTTGACACCATGAAACATGAGTACCTCTTCATCCGACGCCATTTTGACGATTAAAGGTTCGCAGCCAATGTTAAAAAAAGAATTGTTTCATATAAAATCATATCACTCGACAAATTAACAGATTATACTTCGTATGTTCAAAATAAAAATTATTATCCCTGTTCACTTTTAATCATGTAGTAAAAGAATCCGCACTCATCAATATGAAGTAAAATGATTGGTCAGTCTTATTCACGAGCCAAATTTGAAACAACAAGTGCTCGTCTTGGCAAGGCAAACACCACGGTTGCAGTCAACATCTCTGCGACAAGAAACACGTTGGATGGACTGTGTCTCTAACTGAATTTAAGAAACTAATGTCTGGTGAGATATAGTAAATATGATCAAATGCATTTTATGTACCCTAGTGATAAAGACAAGGTGGAGTTTTCAAATTCACAATGGTTGACTTTTGATCGATATTATTTCACACTAAATCTACTCACTAGCATAGTTGTCATCAAATTCTATACATACCATAAGTAAAAACACTAAGTCCAGATGTTGTTACATACAGATTATAATAAATATATATTGAAGTTCAATTATGCAATGTTAGTATTTAGTAACACTCCAGCTAGAAAATAATGAACCTACGGGGGTGCAGGCTAGAACGGCACCTCAGCAAAACGTCACTGATTTCTCGGGCGAAAACAGGACCTCTATTTTGAATAACAAGAACGATTTATGTGGAAGTATATATGCTTGATTTACATTCTTTATTATGTTGTGTTGTAGCATATATTATTTCCTTCGGCGGGGACGCAGTCTGTTATCCGCAGAAACATTCTTGTTACGTTGGCTGCCGGCAGAAAGGAGAGATATATATGAAATATTTGTAAAATTACTATTTATTTCCTACTTACTAAAATAAATATTAAATGTATAGTATACCTGTAGTCCAGTTTCTTGACATTTCCGCCATACTCAGTTTCACTGACAGTTTATCAGTATTTTTTTTCATGTTATTTTCTGACATAATCCGTGTACAAAGTTGACTGTACGAATAACTTTGTTTTTTTACAACTATGAGCAAATGCCCATATTTCTGTCCATGGAATACGTTTCTGTAGATTTCTGTTATAACACTACCACAGGGAATCTGACTAATAGCTGTATCAGTTATCGCTCATCTTTATAGCATGTCATTTATATGCACCACTTTAGTTATACAAATTGCATTTTATAGTATCTCGGGTATTGCACTCAAATTTTTTTATTCATCAAAATTAATATGAAAAGCTGTTATCAATTTATCGACTGCAAACTGACGTAAACCCATGTTCCCCAAATTGAATCTGCACATTTTTGTCCTTTTTGTGATATATATACAGGTTATGCATTTTTGGTAAAACAGCTCAAATATGTTTAAGACTTATTTTGGATAATAAATGACATACAGATAGTAAGCAATGACAGAACTGAATGCGCATCATCACGTTTGAATTTAATTTTCGCATGAATAAGTCACGTGACACCCCCGCATATTGTATCATGTGTGCGCTATAAGAGGGAATTGGCAATATTGGTACATGTGTATATATATATATACTCTTCAAAAAAGAAACTTGACACTGACTTTCAAAATGTAGTATAATGCAATTGTTTCAAAATAGGACACAGAAACCATAATTGAAACACTGTTTGAAGATCAATGTACACAATGTTCAAAACATTAATCGTGTAACCTAGACAGACACACGTACACGACAGAGTTAATGTCACAGGGGTACAGAAAATGTCAGTATAGGTTGTGCCCACCACGTGCATCAATCACCGCTTGACGCAAACAACCCATAGATGCAATCATGTTGTCAATAACACGCTGTTGGATATGCTGTCATTCATGCTGAAGTGCATCAAGAAGTGCCGGAAGTGTTTGGGGCGGTGGATTCCTTCTGCGAACGCTTCGATCCAGTTCGTCCCACAGATGCTCAATCGGGGACAAATCTGGTGACCAGGCTGGCCAAAGTAATGTCTGGATGTTGTTGTGGTGTAAGAAGTCCTGACAAACACGTGCAATATGCGGTCGAGCGTTGTCCTGCTGGAACTGTCCGCCATGAATGTTGACGTGAGGAAGAACGTAAGGCTGTAGGATCAAGTCTCTGTAACGCACACCTGTCAATGCACCTGCCACATGCACGAGAGGCGTCCTACCACCGTGATGAATTCCGGCCCATACCATGACACTCCCGCCGCCAAATGGGACAACCTGCTGCACACAGTTGGGGGCGTAACGTTCACCCCGACGTCTGTAGACACGTGCGCGCCCATCAGCATGTGTGAGTAGGAAACGGGACTCGTCAGTAAACAGTACATTTCTCCACCTTGCACGTGCCCATCTAATCCTCTGTTGGCACCAAAGCAGACGGTCCGCCAGATGACGTGGGGTCAATACATGACGTCGAACAGGTCTTCGTGCAAAAAGTCCAGCCTCCCTCAGTCTGTTGCGTACCGTTTGATCTGATATTCTGTGTACCCCAGGGATCTGTGTGGTTGTAGACGTGGCTGGTAGTGCGGTCTCGGAGGTGTCGCAGCCGGATGTATCGATCTTGTGCTTGGGGTGTCACCCTTGGTCTTCCTGACCTTGGTCTGTCGTCAACTCTGTTGTTGTTGTTGTATCGGGTCCACAGTGCGGAGATTGTCTGTCTGGATACGCCAAAGTGCCTGGCCACTTCTTGTTGAGTTGCTCCAGCTTGTAATCTCTCAATGGTGTTGTTCCTTTGAGCTGCATTCAGTCTTGGCATTCTGTCACCGCCTCTACTGCTGTTATAAGGACTGTATGAACAGCCGTTGTGGATTTTTATACCCATTCAGCAGGGGGGCCTGCATGCCTAAATGCAGGATCCTGTGCTGCACGTTTTTTACAGGCGGTTGCGTTTGGATGAAGCTGTAAAATTGATCACCAAACGCTATGTTTATGTGCTTTGCATGTGTTTTTGCGAATTATAGACACATCATCTTTCCATTTGACTTATTTGGTTCTCATTTAATGTAATTATTTTAGATATTTGGCAAAAAGTGGTTTTACATCTATGTCAAGTTTCTTTTTTTGAAGAGTATATATATATATACTTGATGGACTCCCAGGCAAGGGTGCCGATCATGATGAACCCTTGATCGTCAACGACTGGGTCCTCCCATCCCCAGTTGTTCCAGGCACCAACTCGGCCGTAGCTGGGAGACTCGGCAGGTTTGGGAAGAATTGGACCATACTAGAGGTACCGTGTGTCACCAACATCCACTGCCAGGGGTACCAACACAAAGGATACTCCCCTGATATCATCACCCCTGGCAGATGGTTATACCCACCATCAGCGCCAACTTCTGTGCGACAACATAAACATTCTGCTACTCCAGGAGGCCATCAAGATTGTTCCTGACCCGGTCAGACACCCAGGATTTTACTCCCTCGTATTTCTGGTCCTTAAGAAGGGGTCAGACAAACTCAACATGATCCACAATCTAGCCATCTTCAATCGATACTATCCGGACTAACTCCGTACTTCATGATCACCACATTGAGGCTGCTCAAGGACCAGAATCAACGCCAACGCTGCCCCAATCAGCCTTGATATCCAAGATGCGTATCTTCATGTGCCCATCCACACCAGCGACAGGTTCTACTTAAATGGTAGCATTATCAGTGGGCGGTCCTACCATTTGGAATTTCCACGTCCCCGTGGCTTTTCACACAGATCACCAAGCCCACCAAACAGGACTTCTTACAGGTACCCAGGTATCCTCCACCACTTACTCCCAGTTCTTCCACAAGCCCAGACACTCTGCCAGTGGCAAATGTTGTTGGGCTTACTCAGCTCAACGCAGAACCTGAATTCCATGGGACGTGTCCAGCTGCAACCTATCCAGCAGTTCCTCGCCCCCTTCATCAGGGGCCACTATCCATCGGCGTCCATCTTCCTCCTGGCTTACCGGCATCATCGCCAATGGTGGACAGTGGCGTCAAATGTCTTCAGCAGCGTCTCCTTGACCTCGCTCAACCCCACTATATCTGTTCGTCAGTGCCTCCATATGGGTGGGGAGCCCATCTGGCAGCTACCTCAGGGTTGTGGTTAGAAGAACAGGGCCACTGGCACAGCACAAATCTGGAGTTAGCTCTTATTCTGGCTGTCGCGTATTGGCAAGCCATTCTCTACCAAGACAAGTGGACTATATCCAGACAACATCACAGTGGTGAGGTGTCTTCGGAATCAAACATTCCATTCTTTTCGACTGGTGGACTGTCTTGACCTCATTTTCTCGTTCAACACATTCCAGGCTGCTGTTACGTTTACGTTTGTATGCTTATCCTGCATTACTTTCTCTAAGTGCCCTCCCATCGCAGTGCTACCTCCCCACGAAGTCTTCAGATGTTACGTCCTAAAGCAGTAATGTGCTCTTATGTGACGTCACCACTTCCGGGTCACTTGGCGGCTGTGTGAGAGTACTACCACATTTTAGGCTTTGACAACTTTCTTTTACAGCTGGACCTCTCAGAACTTGTCTTTCTGTAAAAAAACCCAACAGTAAATGCATTCAGGAGCAGGGCTCCAGATAAGTTTTCAGCATTAACAGTTCGTACTCCTCATTATTTCAATATAGGAGTCCTGGCAAAACTAAAGAGTACACTCAGAGTACTGAATGGAACTTAATGTACTCATCTTGTATTTCGTTTTAGATATGCACCAAAGCATTGCTACAGTCGTGTAAACAGGCCAATAAACAATACTTTTTTTTGTTTTACATGTATATCTATTATAAAATGCACACCCCTCTAGGAAATTGTTTTTTAGAATTATGAGCAGAAATTTGTTACAATGTATCCCTTCAGCAAAGTCAGGCAAACAAACAAGTGATAACAAACTTGGTTACTACATATTTGAAATTTGAGATAAAACATCACTAGACATGATGATTTACCGTTTAGATTGTCTTGTTCTACTAGGCATTGTTTTATATGTAGAGAATTAGATTACCGTGTGTATTTTCCCTTAAATAAATCTGGGGACAGCAATCAGTTTACAATACATATGTTTTCTCACAATCTACCAGTGATTCTGTCAAAATTTACTCAATAATATAAGAAGTTTGATGCAGTCACCTTACGAATTGTACCTGTTACTATTATTTTATCAGGAATAATATATTTCAATATTGTGTTACTCGTATTCTAGTTGCCACTTTATGATATATTTTAAATGATAATAACCATAAGTGTAGTACTAACAGCAGACTGTATTACCAGATATTAACAAATTAATAACAATATAAACAGTCATGTTGAAGCTCCCATGCTAGCGCTTGCGAAAACTCTATCTTGACATATAACAGTCAAACTACAACAAATATGACTCTTAACGATTCAAAGAAATTTATGATATATGTATCCATTTTCTGTCAACTAAAGTTCATTTCAAGATGTCAATAATGGTTATCTCACCATGGTTGCTGTAAATCATGGTTATAACGCTTATCTCACCATGGTTGCTGTAAATCATGGTGAGTTGTGCGATCTACCGATCACTTCACATACGATTTCGCCAAAATTAATGAAAACAATTATGAATGAAACTTTGAATAAAATTATTAAAATAGGTTAGAAACATAGGTCAAGGTATACAATGAAAATGACAATTTTTGTAACCAGTCAGTGTAATTACATGATCAATTTGTGTATTTTCTGGTGTTACATGCCCTTGGTAATGTCTTTGTGTTGGGGAAAAGGCATCAAAACTCATAACGAGTATAATGTGCACCCCCTTCACACAGCTATGTTTATTTGGAAAAAGTAGTCACTATACTTAGGAAAATACGCTACTTGAAATCAGGATGTAATTTTTGATAAATATGTCTGCAAATGAATGTTAGACTGTACATGTATGCTATGATGCATATCTGATATGTTTTCTAAATAATCCCCCACCGTATCGTGCATTATTTATCCGTATATACGACGATACAGATACATGTACTTTATCTGGACCCCTGAAGGAGTTATGCAGGATAAGTTGATAAATTTGCATTAAGGAGTAATGCAGTATAAGTATACAAATGTAAACAAATATTTAGATTTTACTAATCTGTACAGATAATGTGCCCTTGTCACAGAAATATATTTTTGGTGAAAACAAGAATGTAGCTCTATCAAATTTTCAATTTACGTTCTTCAATCACCAGGTTTATCTTTCAAACAAACTATGAAATCCACATCTACTAATTATGCTAAATGTATTAGGCTTCAGAACATGAACAATGCTTTTATAGGTCACACTGGTCAACATTTACCCTCCTATTTATTTAATAGGTTCCCCAGGTCTCACAAACAGACCATAGCAGACCACTGCTGTAATGTAAATGTTACTGAGTGCAACATGCTGATTTTTCAGCCCCACCACTCACTGAATACATCAACACTGAATTGAGCAACTAAGTCCATAAGTCCATCCGAGGAGGTAAGATGTCGTCCCAGTATCCGGAGCTGAAGGGCTTCTACCACCTGCGTGAAACCATTGGTTCTGGTGAGTAATTTGAGTAGATGAAAACACTTTACTTTCAACATTAGACATTCATTTTCATGATCTAAAGTCTCAAGAAGTTAATGTTCCACCCACAGTGTCAAAATGCTTATTCATAATGATTAAGGCATTCACAGGACATGTAGAATTACAGACATTTCCCATATATGTCATCACATGGACTTCTTACTGATTGAGTTGCCATGTGTGAAGTTTTGCTCATGTGACCACATCCCAAAAACCTGAGTGTATGTTTTACCCTACTTATTGACATTGATTGAATTCAATTTCCAGCCACTCTCTACGGCTGTGCAAATCTGTACTATATGTGTATCCAGGTCCGGATGCAATACCAGATTTCAAGGTGTACATAAACTTCAGTGCCGCACTCAAATTACTGGGCGTTTGTCACATTGACCTCTACACTCTTGTATCATTATGATTTGCCATAGGCTTGGAACATAATCATCATGTAACAAGATGTATATCAACAGAATACCACAAAGCTTTGTTGTCACTAAGTTTAGTGTACAATTCATTGCAATGTGACATCAGTGGAACCAGATAAGCCAGTCAAAACATTACCTTGCTAGTCAATTTGGTCACCAGCTGTCATATTCTTACTTTGAGGTACAATCCATTTTTGAAATTAGAGAAGTTTTAATGCAAGAGATGAATGTAGGACACTTTCCATTTTTGCACTTTTGCAGTTTATTGCATTTAACCGGGGCAAGGGTGGCCCAGTCGTCTCAGGTGCTGCAATTCGCTGTGCAGAGTTGCTTCCCTTGGGCACGCCAGGTCCTGTGATTGTGGGTTTGAATCCCAGTTCACCCCGATTATGTTTCTAGGTTTGTCAGCACCATACCTGTGCTCATGGGTTTCACTGAAGTGGTAAACATCTCAGACCTGCATCACTTCAGGCTTTCCTCCCACATTAAGCTGACACGCCGTGATATAACTGGAACACTGTTAAAAGCAGAGTTAAACCCAACTCACTCACTCACTATTGCATTTAACCGAGAAAATGTGTCTGAAAGTTTTCAAGCACTCGTAATACTGCCCCCATTTTGAAAATACACCATGTGATCACAAGGTGTTTGGTGATATGGCATCACTGAAATGTCAAGACAAAGGTGCCAATAAAGAATTACATCTCTTTGAAGAAGAGTTACCCTTTTTTTCGCGTCTTGAATTAACCCTAAAACACCCAGAAATTTGAGCGCAGCATTGAAATTTGCATATGCCTTAAAATCTGGTGTTGCTTCCAGACCAGGTATCTGCCTAACAATGTCAGATGTCTGTGTTATACATGTATGTATCTTCCATGTGCCTGACACACGGAGATGTTTGTATTTGCCAGGTGGGTTTGCCAAGGTGAAGCTGGCCTATCATGCCCTCACTGGGGAGAAGGTTGCAGTCAAGATCATGGACAAGAAGGCTCTTGGGGTTAGATTTACTTTGTGAAGCTTAATTTATTTGTTTACTGAATATCTATCTATATGTTGCAAGGTTCCAGACAGCTGTGTATTTGTGTAAAATATGCTAACAGAAAACACAAGAATCCAACTAATTTTAAGTTGCTTGTGCACAAATATGCATGAAGAAATTTGTAAACTCAAGACCACATAACATCATTATTTGTAATTATCTAATGTAGCTTTGTCAGTTTGCTAAACGTGTCTTAACAGTTGCAACATCTCAATTATTGTAAATTAAACATGTATCACTGTTAGAGGTAACATGTGAAGATCCAAGCTAGAATAGGTCTTCAGTAACCAATGCTTGCTGTAAAGGGCAACTATGCTTGTCGTAAGAGGCAACTAACGGGTTTGGGTGGTCAGGCTTGGTGACTTGGTTGATGCATGTCCTTGTATCCCAATTGTGTGGATCGATGCGTGTGATTTCAGTCACTGGATAGTCTGGCCCAGACTCAGTTATTTACAGACTGCTGTCATATAGCTGGAATATTGCTGAGTGCGGCGTTAAACAAAAAACAAACAAAAAACAAGCAAACACATGTTAAGGGGTTTGTCACTCACTTGGTACAGCACATTAACATATGCAAATTGGAAGTTACCTTAAACAGCATAGAAGTATCTTCAAAAACATCTATTCATTGGTTAACAACACCCAATAGACTGGTCCCATGAGAGTGTTATTGAATATATTGAATACCCAAAGAAAACTGTTAACATGATTAATCCCCAATGTGAATGATAACATGTGAGTAAATACTCAGTGGCTCAAAACATTGTCTGCAGCCCTGTTATTATGTTCCGCTATAAAACAATAAACTCTCCTTGAGAATAACTAAGTTAAGAAGTTTGAGTATTTACAAAGGAGTCACACCTTTCCTTATACATGTACATGTTTAGGCCTTGATGTGATAGTTTCAAAGCCTTGGCCCTTTTGATTATGTTGAGTGTTGGGAATATTAAGAATATTTATATAAAATGCATTGAACAGACTTTGATATATTCTGCATTTAATAAATACTATCTGACTCAGTCTTCTCATTTCATTAAACACAGATGTTTAACTCAAGACCTGACAATTCCTTGGTAGGAGATCCCGTCAGGTGAACCCAGAGTAAACTTGTTGACCACACAGCAAAAGAAAAAGATGTATTATTTTTTTTAGCCAAGCAGATGTCAGCTTTTAGGTTGATTTGGCCTTTTTACATTCTTTTGTAGGGGGGTCACGATAAATCGAAAGTGATCATGAGTGGTAATGTGGAAGTTTCTTTTTCTTAAATTATGAGGGTAAAGAAAAGAAAAATCAGTCATATCTTAAACTTTACTTTTTATTTGTTGTTATGGTTATCACATTCAAAGGAAACTTCAGTTCCAAGGTTTAATTCAACTCTAAAATCCATCTAAAATGATACACTGAAAGCTATTGATATTTATTGCAATAGTTGCTTGCAATATCAATAGTTAATGCAATAGTTTCTTTCAATATCAATAGTTATCGCAGTAGTGATTTCCAGACCAATAGTCACCCCTATTCTTTTGTCAACACAAGATATTGTCAGTTGCACTTTGTGCTTGTTAGATTTCATGACCTCCTATCCCTGATTCAGATGTGTATACCAAGAGAGAAATGCACTTGTTTCAGATGTGTCAGAGATTTGAAGGTGTGGCTTTTGAAGTAAAGGTTTGAAGACCCAAACTTGATAAGAGTAAATTTATGATCACAGGAGGACCTGCCCAGAGTTAAGACAGAGATAGCTGCCATGAAGGAGCTGTGCCACCAGCATATCTGTAAGCTGTTCCAAGTGGTGGAGACTGAGGACAGGTTCTACATGATACTCGAGGTAACAGCTGACACAGAAGGGTGGCGTGTGTCTGCGTCTGCGTCTGCGTCTGTGTCTGCGTTTGTGTGTGTGGGGGGGATCTGCAGCAAGGGTAGGGGAGAAGGTGTGTCCTGGGTGAGGTGACATGGGATGTGCAGCAAGGGTAGGGGAGAAGGTGTGTCCTGGGGGAGGTGATGTGGGATCTGCAGCAAGGGTAGGGGAGAAGGTGTGTCCTGGGGGAGGTGATGTGGGATCTGCAGCAAGGGTAGGGGAGAAGGTGTGTCCTGGAGGAGGTGACATGGGATGTGCAGCAAGGGTAGGGGAGGTGTGTCCTGGGGGAGGTGATGTGGGATGTGCAGCAAGGGTAGGGGAGAAGGTGTGTCCTGGGGGAGGTGATGTGGGATGTGCAGCAAGGGTAGGGGAGAAGGTGTGTCCTGGGGGAGGTGATGTGGGATCTGCAGCAAGGGTAGGGGAGAAGGTGTGTCCTGGAGGAGGTGACATGGGATCTGCAGCAAGGGTAGGGGAGGTGTGTCCTGGGGGAGGTGATGTGGGATGTGCAGCAAGGGTAGGGGAGAAGGTGTGTCCTTGGGGGAGGTGACGTTGGATGTGCAGCAAGGGTAGGGGACAAGGTGTGTCCTGGGGGAGGTGACGTGGGATGTATTGGAAGGGTAGGGGACGTGTGTCCTGGGAGAGGTGATGTGGGATGTGCAGCAAGGGTAGGGGAGAAGGTGTGTCCTGGGGGAGGTGATGTGGGATCTGCAGCAAGGGTAGGGGAGAAGGTGTGTCCTGGGGGAGGTGACGTGGGATGTGCAGCAAGGGAAGGTGAGAAGGTGTGTCCTGGGGGAGGTGACGTGGGATCTGCAGCAAGGGTAGGGGAGAAGGTGTGTCCTGGGGGAGGTGACGTGGGATCTGCAGGAAGGGTAGGGGACGTGTGTCCTGGGAGAGGTGATGTGGGATCTGCAGGAAGGGTAGGGGAGAAGGTGTGTCCTGGGGGAGGTGACATGGGATGTGCAGCAAGGGTAGGGGACGTGTGTCCTGGGGGAGGTGACGTGGGATCTGCAGGAAGGGTAGGGGAGAAGGTGTGTCCTGGGGGAGGTGACATGGGATGTGCAGCAAGGGTAGGGGACAAGGTGTGTCCTGGGGGAGGTGACGTGGGATGTGCAGCAAGGGTAGGGGAGAAGGTGTGTCCTTGGGGGAGGTGACGTGGGATGTGCAGCAAGGGTAGGGGACAAGGTGTGTCCTAGGGGAGGTGACGTGTGATCTGCAAGAAGAATAGGGGAGATTTGGTGATTTTGGATTTATACATAATGGGGAGAAAAAATGTCCCTTTGGGTGGGATATATACATGTAGGGGAGGGGTGTGTTCCTTTGGCCGGGATGAAGTGGGATATATATATGAGGGGGAGAGGAAGTGTTCCTTTTGGGTGGGATATATACATGTTGGAGAGGAAGTGTTCCTTTGGGTGGGATATATACATGATGTGGAGGGGAAATGTTCCCTTGGGTGGGATGGAGTGGGATATATACATGAGGGGGAGAGGAAGTGTTCCTTTGGGTGGGATGAAGTGGGAAATATACATGAGCGGGAGAGGAAGTGTTCCTTTGGGTGGGATGGAGTGGGAAATATACATGAGAGGGAGAGGAAGTGTTCCTTTGGGTGGGATGAATTGGGATATATACATGAGCGGGAGAGGAAGTGTTCCTTTGGCCCTTATGAAGTGGGATATACATATGTTGTGGAGAGGAAGTGTTCCTTTGGGTGGGATGAAGTGGGATATATACATGATGTGGAGAGGAAATGTTCCCTTGGGCGGGATGGAGTGTGTTCCTTTGGGTGGGATGAATTGGGATATATACATGAGCGGGAGAGGAAGTGTTCCTTTGGGTGGGATGAATTGGGATATATACATGAGCGGGAGATGAAGGGTTCTTTTGGGTGGGATGGAGTGGGATATATACATGATGTGGAGAGGCAGTGTTCCCTTGGTTTGGTTGAAGTAGGATATATACATGAGGGGGAGAGGAAGTGTTCTGTTGGGTAGGGGGAAGTGGGATATATACATGATGTGGAGAGGAAATGTTCCCTTGGGTGGGACTGAGTGTGTTCCTTTGGGTGGGATGAATTGGGATATATACATGAGGGGGAAAGGAAGTGTTCTGTTGGGTAGGGGGAAGTGGGATATATACATGATGTGGAGAGGAAATGTTCCCTTGGGTGGGATGGAGTGTGTTCCTTTGGGTGGGATGAATTGGGATATATACATGAGGGGGAAAGGAAGTGTTCTGTTGGGTGGGGTGAAGTGGGATATATTCATGAGGGGGAGAGGAAGTGTTCTGTTGGGTGGGGTGAAGTAGGATATATACATGAGGGGGAAAGGAAGTGTTCTGTTGGGTGGGGTGAAGTGGGATATATTCATGAGGGGGAGAGGAAATGTTCTGTAGGGTGGGGTGAAGTGGGATATATTCATGAGGGGGAGAGGAAGTGTTCTGTTGGGTGGGGTGAAGTAGGATATATACATGAGGGGGAGAGGAAGTGTTCTGTTGGGTGGGGTGAAGTGGGATATATTCATGAGGGGGAGAGGAAGTGTTCTGTTGGGTGGGGTGAAGTGGGATATATTCATGAGGGGGAGAGGAAGTGTTCTGTTGGGTGGGGTGAAGTGGGATATATTCATGAGGGGGAAAGGAAGTGTTCTGTTGGGTGGGGTGAAGTGGGATATATTCATGAGGGGGAGAGGAAGTGTTCTGTTGGGTGGGGTGAAGTGGGATATATACATGAGGGGGAAAGGAAGTGTTCTGTTGGGTGGGGTGAAGTGGGATATATACATGAGGGGGAGAGGAAGTGTTCTGTTGGGTGGGGTGAAGTGGGATATATTCATGATGTGGAGAGGAAGTGTTCCCTTGGGTGGGGTGAAGTGGGATATATACATGATGTGGAGAGGAAGTGTTCTGTTGGGTGGGGTGAAGTGGGATATATTCATGAGGGGGAGAGGAAGTGTTCTGTTGGGTGGGGTGAAGTGGGATATATACATGAGGGGGAGAGGAAGTGTTCTGTTGGGTGGGGTGAAGTGGGATATATACATGAGGGGGAGAGGAAGTGTTCTGTTGGGTGGGGTGAAGTGGGATATATTCATGAGGGGGAGAGGAAGTGTTCTGTTGGGTGGGGTGAAGTGGGATATATTCATGAGGGGGAGAGGAAGTGTTCTGTTGGGTGGGGTGAAGTGGGATATATTCATGAGGGGGAGAGGAAGTGTTCTGTTGGGTGGGGTGAAGTGGGATATATACATGAGGGGGAGAGGAAGTGTTCTGTTGGGTGGGGTGAAGTGGGATATATTCATGAGGGGGAGAGGAAGTGTTCTGTTGGGTGGGGTGAAGTGGGATATATACATGAGGGGGAGAGGAAGTGTTCTGTTGGGTGGGGTGAAGTGGGATATATACATGAGGGGGAGAGGAAGTGTTCTGTTGGGTGGGGTGAAGTGGGATATATTCATGAGGGGGAGAGGAAGTGTTCTGTTGGGTGGGGTGAAGTGGGATATATACATGAGGGGGAGAGGAAGTGTTCTGTTGGGTGGGGTGAAGTAGGATATATACATGAGGGGGAGAGGAAGTGTTCTGTTGGGTGGGGTGAAGTAGGATATATTCATGAGGGGGAGAGGAAGTGTTCTGTTGGGTGGGGTGAAGTGGGATATATACATGAGGGGGAGAGGAAGTGTTCTGTTGGGTGGGGTGAAGTAGGATATATTCATGAGGGGGAGAGGAAGTGTTCTGTTGGGTGGGGTGAAGTGGGATATATTCATGAGGGAGTGAAATGAGTTCTACAGGAGGAAGTAGGGGAGAAGGTGTTCCTTGGGAGGCAACACAAGAATGTTTCATGCCAGTTAGCAATTTTCCAACATTTTCGAGACAGTATATTTTTTATGTGATCAGCTGGGTATCTTTGTAAACTTGAAGTATGTCTGCTTAGGTCATATAACTTGTGATAAACATATGAACTTGGCATTGGAGGATGTTTACCATATCTGTTCCAGTACTGCCCAGAGGGAGAGTTGTTTGACTACATTGTGTCCAAGGACAGGCTGGATGAGGATGAAGCTCGCATCTTCTTCCGACAGATTGTCTCTGCAGTGGCTTACATCCACTATCAAGGCTATGCACACCGGGACCTCAAACCTGTATGTTACTTGTGTCTCATTGGTTACAATCATCCTTGTGACACTTTTGCAATAGTGACCACCTCCGTGGTCTAGTTGTAGAGCATCCACCCAGAAAGTGGAAGGTCAGAGGTTCGATTCACGGCCGTGTCATACCAAAAGATGTTTAAAGGTGGTACTTGTTGTTACCCTGCCTGCTTGGAGTCAGTATACTGTGTCTGAGTGGAGGTTTCATGTTAAACTGTGGCATGGTATCTCAGGGGACTAGAACTATAAAATTATTCAAGACTAGTGGACTGGTACAAGTAGTTTTCCATCTCCTGCCTGCCCTGACCTTTCATTCCGACGTGAAATAATAAAACTGTGAAAAATTGTGCCCCGATGTGATAAAAAGGAAATACTACCATTGCACATTCATAAAAAAAACAGGTCAGCTCAATCTTTCTTCAGATACAATCATAAAAATTTATTCCAACTATCTCTGTCATAAATTAATTTAAAGACTGGTACCAAATGTTTTAAACTTTAAAGTGTCATAAAGTAAGTTACACAATTAGTGAAACAGTCTTTAAACAAAATAAATTCATTTTATTTTTTGACCATCCGCTCTCTTGCCGATTTAGGTTGGAGATGAGAAAAACATAAAATAATATGAATTTCCTAAACTAAACTAATCTTCCAACAGGGCCTATTTCATGTATTAAATGAATGGTCATTTCTTGATTTGTGTTTCTGTCTGTCATGTCTACCTATCAATTAACTATCAATAATCTAGTGTGTTATTACTATCAATTTCCAGTAACGCTGATCATAATTTGAATTGTCATCATGATATTGCCATCGGATCATGGACAATTGAAATGCATCTATAGTCATGATAGTGCTGTTAGTTGCTACACCATACTAATATTGTAGTACCATTTTGTTTACTAGGAAAACTTGCTGCTTGATGAGGATCAAAACCTAAAACTGATTGATTTTGGCCTGTGTGCTAAACCAAAGGTAAGTTGCTGATGCCATATACAGTATTTCCTTTGCATCGAGGGGTAAGATTTTGAAATTTGAGTCATGCATTAATAGGCGGTTGCTGTGGTGGACACACAACTTCTCATGACCCAAGTTATTTTCCATGTAATTTCTTCATATTGGACGTCCAATTTTGTCCTGTTTGCAATGTCGTCACTCATCAAGAGTTTGATGTGCAGTAAATGTATTATTTCCCACTCCCAAAATCATGTTATGCATTTCTTTTTTTTTCTTTTTTAGGAGTATACTTTCAATATCATTCAGGAATAATCTATATTACTGCATACTATACCATACCTGACACCTTAAAACATTATTTACGATGCCTTATAGTTCTGAGATCCGAATCTTATATCTGGTAGCTGGCAATAAACTTGGAAAACATTTTATGAATTGCCTATGCTGTAATAATGGCATCCAAGAAAACTTCAGATGCTTGGGATCTTTGTACAATGAATTGCTGAAGATCCTGGTAAGAGAAACTAGCATTGAACTTGTGGAATTCTTCATCGCAATGAAAAATAGTTGTATTAAGAGATTCGACAGAAAATGGAAGGTATTATCAGCCTACTTATTATGATTTCTCAGTCAATCAATATATGTACATACCCATATCTGAGCATGTTTTAAGATTCTATGAATTGCTACACATATATACCTCATGTACCAATGTTACATTTATGTCTACTGAATTGAAATAAAAATATCTAAAAAAAAACCCCAAAACCCCCAAAAACTTGTGGAATTCAAATTTGACCAGAAGATTCTAAGTCTACTTGACATAGATTTTTATTATATTTTAGGAGTGCTTCACTCCATACTGTCTACTTTCAGTGGTTGAAAATATAACATCATATGGTCTGGGGAATATATTTGTCTGCAGTTGTATGAATCTGATGAAATGTATAAGTACCTTTTTTTAACTGTTCCCAACCAACGCAGGGTGGGATGGAGCGCCACCTGTACACATGTTGTGGGAGCCCCGCGTACGCTGCACCGGAGCTCATATCTGGCAAGGAATACCTTGGGGCTGAGGTAAGGTGAAAGAAAGAATATGAAACCCTTAAGTTATTTTGTCCATTCATTTGCCATGACAAGTTGCATTGGTTGTTAATCTCTGCTTGGTATGTGAATGTTGGTCACTCACCACATAACCTTGCTTTGAACACAATAGATATTTGGTGTTAACATTCATTGAGAAGCTAAAATCAGTCATAAATCACTTTTGTCTTTGATTTCACATTAATTTAATTATGCTTGTAGTTAGTGCATATGTCCTATCGTCGTTCCATTAACAGAACCAGAATGTGTCTCTCCACCCGGTCACGAACTAGAGTTATCTTCCCTCGTGCCTCTCATATTTCCTAACATCACATGGTTTGCGAGCTGGCCATTTGTATCGGGCTCAATATTGGTTCTTCTGGATTACATTTGTGTTGAACGTTTCTTTCATTGGAAGGTTATTACATACATACAATAATGCCTCATTCTGGTGGACATTTTGGGCATACCTCACCTGGCCCAAAGAAAATCTAGAACAATCACATTCAACATACAAGAGACAGAGCCTACTCCATGAATGACTTTACCACTGTCAGGTATGCTTTTACAACTTGCAGACTCTCTTCCCTGGAAGGGTAGGTTAGATAATCAGTGGCTCATAATATACGCTACTGGGTAATTGGCTCACCTTTAAAATGTCTTCACAAGCTAAAGATACCCATAAATTGAGAGCGGGTTCTGGGAGGCTTACTGTGGACAAGAAGGTGCTCATGGCAATAAACAGTGATTTGCGCAGAGGTCTCAAGCTACTCTCTCATGTGAGTTCTTATCTCACAGCAATCATCAAGGTAATGGACTACTTTAAAGTATCAGTTCCAGTATTGTCAGCAGGTCCAACATATTGATGCATGTTTGTGGTTCTCTTTCGGTTTTGATTGGACTGGCCCATTTGGAAGACTCCACGTGACAAAATTATTCGAACAACCCTGTACTCTGTTCTGTGAAGCACGCCTTGGAAGTCTGCACCCAGAAGAAGTGTGTTTCAAAGGTGTTTTGTTGAACGATAACATTCAGATTCTCCTTCAAAAGCAGGCTGTAAAAGAAATCCCATGGTATCAGCTTAAGCCAGGGTTTTACTCCAGGATTTCTCTTTGTACCCTAGAAGATTTCCAACAACATGTGCAAGATTCACAACTTGAAGGTCTTCAGTTAACAGCAATTCAATGTTGAAAATGCTTTTTGATCAGTTCTGATCTCCAGACAACTCCACAGTGAGACACTTCATCAACAAGATGGGATCAACTCACTTGTGTCACCTACTGAACACAATGTTTCAGTGTTATCAGTTTTTTGATAGTGCCGTTGAAGGCCAGAACCCGTCACATTCAAGGCATCACCATCTCGTGGGAAGGTCTTCATGTCAGAATTCTACAGAAACTTCAACTCAGATCATTAGTCTGCTTGTGATCGCACCTTACAGTTGACTTTGGTTCCCAGGACTATTATAGCTCCAGGTCAATTCTGGTTTCTTTGTTGGGAAAGATAACCCATCCATTCAATCACAAAGTAGGCACATCAGTATATTGTTGATTATGGATTGGAGAAAACACGCTTACGAGGTTTTGGTAGACAGAGCATGCCCTGGGGAGAGGGAAAAACCAAGGGGGCAAAGCCCCCGCGGTTTTTCCCAACCCTCAGGGCATACTCTGTCTACCAAAACCGAGGCAAAGAGTTTTTCCATACTTATAAACCGTCTAAATTGATTAAATGTTATAACGAGCATCTATAAATGAGGCGCTTCATTATAGCGCTTCCTTGAAGACGTTATATCATAACTTGCACATGAAATTCGCTGACTTGCCAGGCGTTCAAGAGCCCTTGGATGTGTCAACAACAAAACACAACTAAAATACTTACTTTTAAATGAAAGTGAAATCTTCGGTTTCTAAATGTTTGTGTTGCAATATTCCACTTCTTTTAAACTTTTCAAAACGAAAACTCGCAATTTTAAAGGTGTTTTTTGCTTTACAAGATTTTCAACTTTAAACAATCCAACTGTTACATAGAGGTAGTTGTAACGTAACGGCTAGCAGTTACTGCACGTGCAAATTGTGCAGCATTGATAAGCACTTGTTTAAAAGCACGTGTTTTGAAACCTTGCTGTCCTTTCACCAGAGACTCTGATGTGGAAAGATGAGCGACGACGACGACGACGACGACTTTCATTTTGTTACGCAGTCTTCATTCAATGAAGAAAGCGATGACTTTTCTTATCGATTTGGAATGGATGAAATTTGAAAGTTAGTCATTAGCGTCCATAATAGGTTTTACTTTCAAAGTAAAACCTCTTAATAGGTTTTACTTTCAAAGTAAAACCTCACAATAGGTTTTAATGCCTATAGAAAGAACTCTCTTACTTAATAGAGATCCCAATGAATAGGTTTATAATTATTGTACACTCAGCTCTAAGCAATGCTTCTGTATTAAGCCCACAGATCGTCTTTATAATCCCCCCACTGGGTGTTACCAGGTATTTCGATTATGTGGCAATAAATATTCTAAGTGATTGTTGGGTTCTAGTTTATATGCTTCAACTTGAAGTTGTGTTCCTCCAGGGCTCGTCGTATAGTAATCTGTACTGGTCCTCAACTACAAAGCCTTGGATGTAAGAGTAAGGAAGCTACAGGTTATAGGATTAGTCAAGTTGCAATCAGGATAAGAAATAATTTCAATAAATTAGAATATTTATGATATTGGTATAATTATCCTGATGCACCACCTCTCAGGCCCACCTGACCTTTATCTGTCTGAAGTTTCCTGTAGTTTTCGATGTGATGAAAAGTGATGCACCACCTCTCAGGCCCACCTGACCTTTATCTGTCTGAAGTTTCCTGTAGTTTTCGATGTGATGAAAAGTGATGCACCACCTCTCAGGCCCACCTGACCTTTATCTGTCTGAAGTTTCCTGTAGTTTTCGATGTGATGAAAAGTGATGCACCACCTCTCAGGCCCACCTGATCTTTATCTGTCTGAAGTTTCCTGTAGTTTTCGATGTGATGAAAAGTGATGCACCACCTCTCAGGCCCACCTGACCTTTATCTGTCTGAAGCTTCCTGTAGTTTTCGATGTGATGAAAAGTGATGCACCACCTCTCAGGCCCACCTGACCTTTATCTGTCTGAAGCTTCCTGTAGTTTTCGATGTGATGAAAAGTGGGCTAAGGGAGGTAACTATAGTGGGTGACCTTGTGGAGAGTTCCCCCTAGTGGAGAGACACATTTTAGTTTGGGTTTAAAGGATTGAAGATAGGACATTTGCACTGTTGTGTCAGGTTAAGTATACCAATATCATATATATACTAGGTTATTGTGGGGATTCCAGATTGGTAGTGGTGCCCAGCAACATGTGTTTGTCATATGAAGCGAGACCCGTGAAGATCCGGTTTTAAATATGTCTTCAGCAACCCATGCTTGTCATAAGAGACGACTAAAGTGATCGGATGGTCAGGCTCGCTGACTTGCTTGCTGCATGTCACCATATTCATGCTCATGCTGTCAATCAATGGATTGTCTAATCAAGACTCGATTATTTACAAATCGCAGTCAAATAGCTTGAATATTGCAGAGTGCAGCGTTAAACAACAAAAAAACAAAAACAAACAAAGATGAATTGACTTAATGTGGGCAGGCTCTGTAATTGAGCATCTGATTGTACACGACAGTGTGAAGTGTTGCTCATTTTCTCAATCATGAGCTTGTCTGGTCCAGACTCAATGTCATATAGTTTGAATATACTGAGTGCTGGGTTAAACAACAACCATACCAAGGTATCATCCACTGCAAGATAAGTTTTAGTGTTTGAAGACTGACATGACTTTGAAGAGTGTGAATGTACCCTCCAGGCGGACCTGTGGAGTATGGGTGTGCTTCTGTACGCACTGCTGTGTGGCTTCCTGCCCTTCGATGATGACAAGATACCTACATTGTACAGAAAAATACAGGTAGTACATCATTCCCACTTGGTTTGCAGAAACTTAAAATATGCTTGAATTTCACCCTGTTAAAAATAATTGCTTCATTTACCACTCTGGGAGAAAAATGCTAGGAAATATTGGGATTGTATTAAACCTTGAAAGTGCTATAATTAATGTGAAACAAATTTTCCTTCAAAATATTTACCGAAAATAACTATTGACCTAATTTCTCTGTTGCTCACTTGATTCACCAATGTTACAACTTACTCCTGTGCATTTCGCAGAGAAAGAGGCCAAATCACGTAATGTGATAGCCAAGTCTTGTCTCCCCAACAGCATAACTCTGACGTGCTGACATCCAGTGCCTATCTCAGCCCATTACAGTAGGAGTGTATTCTGACCTGATGACCACACCAGCTGGCCACATCAGGTTCACTGCATGTGACTTGTGTGAGCAGCTCTCCAAGGTTGACAGTTAAAGTTGTAGGAAATATATAGCATCATGCAGAGGTCAACGGTAATTTAATTATATAATGCAAACATTCATAATCTATTATTGCTGCAACAATTAATTTAAGCATGTAATCTAACAACAACTCAAGTTTCACTTTACATGTATATATTCCCATACCTAACGTAGTATGGAGGATAATATCAAGAGGTCAATAACGTAAACAATATTTCAATAAGAAACAGAGCTGGAAGCTCAATCAAAACAGGAACCTAAACACAAGTGTATAAACTTAGAACTTCTTCTCAGAAGGACTCTTTTATGCTGATCCTCATGAGCTGACAAACTACTTAATAAACCAGTAACTGCAAATGAAATTCTCACTTGTATAAAATAGGTTCAAAGAAAGCAAAAATCATGGAGAAGAAAATATACACGCGCACACACACTTACTCACACACGCCAACACACATATATATTTACAGACAGTTATATACTAATAACTTTATATACTGATATTTCTTAGTGAATACTGATTTCCATAACAAGTTCCTCCTCGGTTAAAAAAGGTTAGGGTTTGTTTAGATTTAATTATGTCATAAATTCTGCAACAGGGGCGGGGGATATAGCCACGTTAGTGGCAAGCTCTTCTTATGTCAGCTGCTTTATTATGAGGAACACTATTGATGATGAAAAACACTACTCACTTCACTGTATGAAACTATCTATCTATCTATCTATCTATCTATAAAAAAAGTGTTTATTTATCAATGATAGTTACTGTGATAAAACATTTCATCTTGGTAGAAGTACTCCTTGCATTGAAGCAATCTAAGAGGTAAATTAGGTCGTTGTTCATTGCAGGCTGGTCAGTATAATGATAAAATAGGTCAGAGTATCAGGAAGGTCTATCATATCAATATCATTTAGCTAAACGTGGATGTTGATGCTGGGGCATTGCAAGTAAACACTTTGTTTAAATAAAGTGTTGGATATGTATGGGTGAATCAAGATTTTGAAGGTGTTAAATCATTTTAAAACATGTTAAGGGTGCATGGAGACTGACAGTCAGATCAATGAATCCATTGATGTATCATTCAGTACAGACTTGGAGCAAGGGTAATCAGCATCATGAAGCTAGAGTTCAGCTCTTTGTTTATAGTAAGGTGAGACTTGTGGACAGTGGACATTAGCATGTGTGCTGACCATGGGCTGGTGACTGCTGATGAGCTGTTGACAGTTTTATTACTAAACAAGATCCGTTTGGACAGCAGCGTTCCTTGTGAAATGCACAGGAGTAAACTGGGTTTCTCTCCAGCATAGTTAAGTCATATTGTGCATACTAGGGCTGGGACAGTTAACTCGGGTACTCAGGTCAGGGGCTGAGTAGGCCCTGGATACCCACAGGACTACCCGTACCCGTGGTTAATCATGTGATATATTGTTTAATGGCAAAAATTATCTAGAACTTCAACAGTTACACTATAAGTGACTAATGTTCGAATTTCTTTCTGACTATGCACCCATTCCTTCTGGCTTTATATGTTTGAATAGAGATAAAACTTAGTCACCTTCCATGTATGCATGACCAGATCGTTTTCTATGAGTATCTAAATACATTTTGCCAGGGCTACGGTCAAATTACATTGTATTCCCAACCGGACATTTGTACCTATCTCTTGAGACCTACAGCGTGTACCCGGATAGGGTCGGGTAATAGTAGGGTGGGTACCGGGTAGTAAATTTGGACTCGTCCGAGCCCTAGTGCATACCATCATTTAGTTTGATATTGGAAGCAGAACGAGAAATTCCAGTGATGACCAATAACCAAAGAAGCCCTTGTCCTTAGCTGATAAATTTGTTTTCAATAGGTTAATGAGAAATGCATGTTAAACTGAGCACATTGCCAATGTGTCGCAATAAATAAGCTACTGTAACTCTTTGTACAGAAAAAAAGTTTGCTTATGGAACTAACTTGAAGCTCTAAATCTGTTGAATTAATTCCGTTGGTTGTTCTGTATTTGGTTGAATGAGAAAAAAGTTTTCTCCTTGAAAAGTGATAAACCTTTCTGTGTTTGGACCCCCCAAATGAGTTTGACACCTGTTCTCACTATTGTCTTCATACTCATGACAGTAATAAACAGAATCGAGTGTAAAATCTTAACCTTTACATATTTTGTACAGAAGAAAAGGTATTTCTCATGGGTCTGTCATCCAATGAACAAGTCATGGGTTCTGTCAAACTACCAGTATCAGAAACGCTATCAAGTGATATTTGCATGTTATTTCTGCTCCCCTGAACTTTAACACATCCAAACTAGCTACATCAGATGTTCATGAGATGTGCCATGTGTCACTGCAAACAGAGCGGCAAATATGACGTGCCTGACTGGCTGTCCTTGGACTCTGCGGACCTCATCAGCCAGATGCTGCGCGTGGACCCGAAGCGGCGCATCACCGTGCAGCAGCTCCTTCACCACCCCTGGATGACCAAGGGCTTCAACATCCCCGTAGAGTGGAACACCAAGTACAAGGTAGGCTTCAACATCTGTAGAACATCCAGTATAAAGTAGGCTTCAACATCTGTAGAACACCCAGTATAAGGTAGGCTTCAACATCTGTAGAACACCCAGTATAAGGTAGGCTTTAACATCTGTAGAACACCCAGTATAAGGTAGGCTTCAACATCTGTAGAACACCCAGTACAAGGTAGGCTTCAACATCTGTAGAACACCCAGTATAAGGTAGGCTTCAACATCTGTAGAACACCCAGTATAAGGTAGGCTTCAACATCTGTAGAACACCCAGTATAAGATAGGCTTCAACATCTGTAGAGCACCCAGTATAAGGTAGGCTTCAACATCTGTAGAACACCCAGTATAAGGTAGGCTTTAACATCTGTAGAACACCCAGTATAAGGTAGGCTTTAACATCTGTAGAACACCCAGTACAAGGTAGGCTTCAACATCTGTAGAACACCCAGTATAAGGTAGGCTTCAACATCTGTAGAACACCCAGTACAAGGTAGGCTTCAACATCTGTAGAACACCCAGTATAAGGTAGGCTTCAACATCTGTAGAACACCCAGTACAAGGTAGGCTTCAACATCTGTAGAACACCCAGTATAAGGTAGGCTTCAACATCTGTAGAACACCCAGTATAAGATAGGCTTCAACATCTGTAGAACACCCAGTATAAGGTAGGCTTCAACATCTGTAGAACACCCAGTACAAGGCAGGCTTCAACATCTGTAGAACACCCAGTATAAGGTAGGCTTCAACATCTGTAGAACACCCAGTATAAGGTAGGCTTCAACATCTGTAGAACACCCAGTACAAGGTAGGCTTCAACATCTGTAGAACACCCAGTACAAGGCAGGCTTCAACATCTGTAGAACACCCAGTATAAGGTAGCCTTCAACATCTGTAGCACACCCAGTACAAGGTAGGCTTCAACATCTGTAGAACACCCAGTACAAGGTAGGCTTCAACATCT
Organism: Haliotis rufescens; assembly: GCF_023055435.1. NCBI lineage: Eukaryota > Metazoa > Mollusca > Gastropoda > Lepetellida > Haliotidae > Haliotis > Haliotis rufescens. The sequence continues at coordinate 1,940,679 of NW_025964357.1, forward strand.
GTAGAACACCTAGTATAACGTAGGCTTCAACATCTGTAGCACACCCAGTACAAGGTAGGCTTCAACATCTGTAGAACACCCAGTACAAGGTAGGCTTCAACATCTGTAGAACACCCAGTACAAAGCAGGCTTCTACATCTGTAGAACACCCAGTACAAGGTAGGCTTCAACATCTGTAGAACACCCAGTACAAGGCAGGCTTCAACATCTGTCGAACAGGGCCAGGGGTGAGGAAGGTTAGCCTTCAGTTTACTTCACCAAAGTTTACTAAACTTGTTCTCTGTTTGGAACTGCATTCCTTAAAAATAGGCATGATTATTGATTGCTGTTAATTCTCAGCATCCAATAATATCCAAAATATATTGAATACTCTTGCCTGTCTTTGTATTGCATTTTAAGAAAATGTCTCTGTGAAATGTGATAATTAGAGCATATCTATCATTGCGAAATATTTTTAATTCATCAGCGGACATTGGACGATGACTGTATAACAGAACTAGCTGTGCACTATGGGAAATGTAAGATGGAGATGGAGACACAGGTGTTACAGGTAAGTCCTCCCTACACCCACCCACTGCCACATACAGTGTACCCCCTACACCCACTGCCACATACAGTGTCCTCCCTACACCCACCCACTGCCACATACAGTGTCCTCCCCACACCCACCCACTGCCACATACAGTGTCCTCCCTACACCCACTGCTACATACAGTGTCCTCCCTACACCCACCCACTGCCACATACAGTGTACCCCCTACACCCACTGCTACACACAGTGTCCCCCCTACACCCACTGCCACTTACAGTGTCCTCCCTACACCCACTGCCACATACAGTGTCCTCCCTACACCTACCCACTGCCACATACAGTGTCCTCCCTACACCGACTGCCACATACAGTGTCCTCCCTACACCGACTGCCACATACAGTGTCCTCCCTACACCCACCCACTGCCACATACAGTGTCCTCCCTACACCCACCCACTGCCACATACAGTGTCCTCCCTACACCCACCCACTGCCACATACAGTGTCCTCCCTACACCGACTGCCACATACATTGTCCCCCCTACACCCCATGCCACATACAGTGTCCTCCCTACACCCACTGCCACATACAGTGTCCTCCCTGCACCCACTGCCACATACAGTGTCCTCCCTACACCCACTGCCACATACAGTGTCCTCCCTACACCCACTGCCACATACAGTGTCCTCCCTACACCGACTGCCACATACAGTGTCCTCCCTACACCGACTGCCACATACAGTGTCCTCTCTACACCCACCCACTGCCACATACAGTGTCCTCCCTACACCCACTGCCACATACAGTGTCCTCCCTACACCCACCCACTGCCACATACAGTGTCCTCCCTACACCCACTGCCACATACAGTGTCCTCCCTACACCCACTGCCACATACAGTGTCCTCCCTTCACCCACTGCTACATACAGTGTCCTCCCTACACCCACTGCCACATACAGTGTCCTCCCTACACCCACCCACTGTCACATACAGTGTCCTCCCTACACCCACCCACTGCCACAAACAGTGTCCTCCCTACACCCACCCACTGCCACAAACAGTGTCCTCCCTACACCCACTGCCACATACAGTGTCCTCCCTACACCCACTGCCACATACAGTGTCCTCCCTACACCCACTGCCACATACAGTGTCCTCCCTACACCCCCTGGCACATACAATGGCCTCCTACACCCACCCACTGCCACATACAGTGTCCTCCCTACACCCACTGCCACATACAGTGTCCTCCCTACACCCACTGCCACATACAGTGTCCTCCCTACACCCACTGCCACATACAGTGTCCTCCCTACACCCACCCACTGCCACATACAGTGTCCTCCCTACACCGACTGCCACATACAGTGTCCTCCCTACACCCACTGCCACATACAGTGTCCTCCCTGCACCCACCCACTGCCACATACAGTGTTCTCCCTACACCCACTGCCACATACAGTGTCCTCCCTACACCGACAGCCACATACAGTGTCCTCCCTACACCCACTGCCACATACAGTGTCCTCCCTACACCGACAGCCACATACAGTGTTCTCCCTACACCCACTGCCACATACAGTGTCCTCCCTACACCCACTGCCAAATACAGTGTCCTCCCTACACCGACTGCCACATACAGTGTCCTCCCTACACCCACCCACTGCCACATACAGTGTCCTCCCTACACCCACTGCCACATACAGTGTCCTCCCTACACCCACCCACTGCCACATACAGTGTCTTCCCTACACCCACTGCTACATACAGTGTCCTCCCTACACCCACCCACTGTCACATACAGTGTCCTCCCTACACCGACTGCCACATACAGTGTCCTCCCTACACCCACAGCCACATACAGTGTCCTCCCTACACCCCATGCCACATACAGTGTCCTCCCTACACCCACCCACTGCCACATACAGTGTCCTCCCTACACCCACTGCCACATACAGTGTCCTCTCTACACCCCATGCCACATACAGTGTCCTCCCTACACCCACCCACTGCCACATACAGTGTCCTCCCTACACCCACTGCCACATACAGTGTCCTCCCTACACCGACTGCCACATACAGTGTCCTCCCTACACCCACCCACTGCCACATAGAGTGTCCTCCCTACACCCACTGCCACATACAGTGTCCTCCCTACACCGACTGCCACATACAGTGTCCTCCCTACACCCCATGCCACATACAGTGTCCCCCCTTCACCCACCCACTGCCACATACAGTGTCCTCCCTACACCCCCTGCCACATACAGTGTCCTCCCTACACCCACTGCCACATACAGTGTCTTCTATAAGTTTCATTATGTGACAGCACCATTCAGTTCCTTTTTGCATTGGTTGGTAGTGATAATGAGTGTGATGCTACTGGTGGCTCTCCCCTATAGTATTTCCTCCATCTGTGTGTTTTGTCCCCCAGTGGAAGTACGACTACTTGACGGCCACCTACTTCCTGTTGCTGGAGAAGAAGATGCGTGGCCGCCCTGTCCGCCTCCTCCAGAAGCCCACCATCTCCTCCACCACACCTGCCCCCAAGAAGGTAGCCCCACATACAGTGTATAACAGTGCTACAACGGTTCAGTAAAAACTACTGTACCCATGAAGATTCGGGGTAGAATAGGTCTTCAGCAACCCTTGCTTGCTGTAAAAGGCGACTATGCTTGTCGTAAGAAGTGACTAACGTGACATTGTGGTCAGGCTTGCTGACTTGGTTGATGCATGTCATCGTATCTCAGATGTGTGCTCATGATATCAATCACTAGATTGTCTGGTCCAGACCTGATTATTTAAAGATCTCCATATAGCTGGAATATTGCTGAGTGCAGCATTAAACAACAAAGAACAACTAAAACAGCAACAACTAGTACTCCTGTGATTTTTATGCATAACAAGTAGTAGCTTCTGGGAGATATAGAAAATGTTGAAGGTCAGAGGAATGATCATTATAAAGTACATAATCTAACTGAAGGTGATGGAAATTTGGATAATTTTTTATTTTCTTATCTGTTGCGATTTATGTGATTTACGTTTTTGATAACTCTGGATATGTTTGTAATCCATTATGTTACTTTCCTCTAAAATTTTGATTCAATTTTGTGTAGATTAATTTCCTTGCCTTGAAACTGACATTAGTCGATATAGATACAAAGTCTTCTGTCTTTCTATTAATTTCAGTTATTTCAGTTATGATAATGGTCATTAGATTAAATATTTTTTAAACTAAATCAAACATAGATCGGGGAGAAAATGTGTGAACAGCTGATTGCTATTTCTGGCTTACTTTATGAGACAAAATACACATGTAATCATAATCTCTGTGTATGAAACATTGTCTGGCATACAGTTCACAGTGTCCTTGAATTTGGTAATGTTTCATCATAAATTTCATGTTTTCATTAACCAAATTTGCAAACGGCAAAACAAGCATACAAACTCCTATTGCTGCCATGACCATAATGATATGTGCAGTTCAGCAGTGAGCAGGTGAAGGGAAGTAACTGCACACTATATTGGATGGTGTCTTTTTTAAGTATTGTAGCATTTTCACTGCGGGGGTCGTGTGTTCGAGATGCAGAATATTAAAGGATTTGTTTTATTTTTTGAAAATGGAAATAAAAATGAAACATGCAGCAGACTTTGTGATGATGCTGTGGTGCCTGAGAACCCAAGACTTTTTTTTTTAGCCTCTTGAGATGTTAAAACATGCATTTGTCATGATTGTCATGTGAGCATGTGACTTATAATGTCATGATACATCTTTTCAGGGTAAGTTTTTAACTTGTGCGACTTTAAATTAAGTTTGAGGCAATGAGAATTTAACACATATGGGTCAAAGCAGTGATGACTATAAGCCATGACTGGACTTTAAGTTTGACTCTATGAGGGATTTGACATATCCCAGTTCCAGACACTGGGTTCCACGATGATGTATAGAGATCATATGTATATCCTCCTTGTTGCAGGCATACACATACAGCTCTGAGGATGAGAGTGATGTCAACCACTCTCCATTCATCATCACCCCGAAGGAGAAGACAGAAGAAAGCAGACAAAATGCATACAACTGTCAACAACACGCCAAAGAAAGAGTCAAAGGGCGAGCCCGAGAGAGGCTTCCGTTTTCAGACAGTGGTGATAAAGAAGACAAGGAAAACTTCCTCATCCCACAAATTCCAAACTCTCCTCGTGTCAAACATCAGAAGACCCCAACTGCAAATGCTGTGTTAAAGAATGTTGCAGCCAAGCCACGATCTCCCCTCATGTCCAAACAGTTGCACATAGCATCCCTGGATGACAGCAGTAAGTCACCCCTAGCAGGCTCCAAGGAGCCACTGATTATGACAGCACCTAAATCAGCTCCACACAATCAGAAGAAACATCAGTATGACTGTGCTGCTCTGTTTAAAGGTACAAATGTATTTATCAATTGGTGGTCATCCGTGGTGCATTCTGTCACTTTGTAGTGAGCATGTCCCACTCCCTCACTGCTTATAACCTACACAACAACAATGGTGGCCTGCTTGTATGCACTTTTGTTATACATAAACGTAACAAACCAATCAAAACATTCATATCTAAAAGCTTATGCAAAATGCTTTAATATACCAGTTTTTCATCAAAGCATCTTGTGAAGCAGAAACAATCTCATCTGGCCGGTGTAAATATTACTGTGTCGGACGGATGATAAGTAGACTTTGTGAGGATTTCTTCAAGTAAAGAATCTTCTGCTTTAATAATCATTGTGCATATTTTAATTATTTTTATACTTATCCTGCATTACTCCTTAATACACTTACTGCTTGTACTTGACAGAGAAAGAGCTGTGCGAGGTCATGCTGAAGAAGAAGTTGTTCCAACTGGTTGAGTGGCTAACCCTATCACACAGCTCCCGTGTGACATGGAAGGGGTGACGTCACTGATCAGCACATTACTCTTGTCACCCATATAGTGGACACCTGTTTGAGTCAGCTCTAATCCACTTGGATCCTTTGCATGTCTTGCGACACTATTATTCCTTGTGATCGTACCCTTGCTGATATTTTTGTTATTAAAGTGCTGGTGTTTCGCTTGCTCCTTTATCCAGACACAGTGGGAGCAAGTCATCCCGTTCCACAGACGCTGTTCCTGGAGCCGCTCTCCAGTCCAGCGCCATAGAGATTACTACTCCGACTCAGCCTATGACTGTTCCCTCTCAGATGTCGACTCCCACCTAGGCCTCAGCCAGCTTCTCAGATCACCTGTTGTAGCTCCATCACCAGACCCAGACATGGATAAAAAGGACACAGCGATTGATCAACCACATGAGAGCTAGCTCACATGCGTGCAGCGTTTGTGGAGATCACCAACACCCGTTGACTCAGTTACCTGGCGTTCACTGAGTGGGACTCGGAGTGTTCAAGAGGGATATACTACGTCAACCCTGGTCTTCCACCTGCCTCTTCAACGGCCAAGTCGACCCCAATTCTTGTCTGAATTTCTTCTGTTCCTGCGCCACATGCGTCATCTGAAGGGCAGCACCATCACAACCTATCTGTCTTGGCAGTTCTGGAAAATCAAAAGATGACAAAGAATCCGGAAATCCAAGCACTTTTATGCCACTTTTGTCTGGAAAGCCAAGTTAAGACAGTCTTCCTCTTGACTCTGGCAACAGCGGCACGAGTGAGCAAACTACACGCTCTCGACATCACCCGTCTGAGATTTGAGCGCAGAGTGCATGGAGCTGTTCATCTTGGGCTGTGCTGAGACTTAGCCATAGCCAAGAATCATCTCCCTGGACACCAAGATAGATCCTTCATCATCCCACCCCTATCTTCGATAGTGGGGGTGGAAGATGAACAGGAACTTCTATGTTCCGTGTGTGCTCTGCAATGCTTCTTTTGACGATCCAAGAACTGTCAAGGACAACGTCACAGCTACCCGAATGAAGAATCACGTCGCAGGTAGAAGTCAGCAGCAACGTGAACGCCTTGTCGCTTTGCTCTATCACGGAACTGGATTCTCCAAGAACCCAAATGAGATCCAGGCGGTCTCCTCTACCATGGCCCTTTACAGTAATTGCTCCATGGAACGCTGCTTATGGTGCTTGGACACAGTCTTCACCAGCCACTACCTGCGAGATGTCGACTTAGAAGATGTGGAAGGTGTCCACAGTTTCGGCCCTTTGGTGGTTGCCCAGCAGGTCACCGCCCCATGACGCCACTAATGCTTGAACATGTGTGGAGCAGACCTTTTGCCCTCTCTCTGGTGCGTGTCACCCCAGACTAGAAGGTTACATACTGCATGCTTTGGCTCTGTATGACACTTTCTAGACTTTAAAAGCTGTTTAGTTTCTATTACTGCAATGATACCTGGACATCACAAACACCTGACTCTCCCCTTCCCGCTGACAGGAATTGTCACTCGATACCGGACATCACTGTTGCTGCTTGGTTGGAGTCAATGGAGAGTTTATCAGTATCACATCTGAAAGTATGCCCTCCTCCGTCCGTGAAGTTGCATTAAGGAGTATGCGGGATAAGTTTTAAAAATCTACTAAAACCCTAGATATTTTTTATATTTGTATACTTATCCTGCATTACTTCGTCTAAAGTGGCCCAACCATCGCAGAGCTGCCTTCCCACGATGTCTTCAGATGCTCTGTTTTTAGCAGTAATGTGCTGATCAGTGATGTCCCCACCTCCATGGTCACAAGGGAGCTGTGTGATAGGGTTAGCCACTCAGCTAGTTTAAACAACTTCTTCTTCAGCAAGACCTCACACAGCTTTCTCTGTCGAGAACAAGCAGTAAATGCATTAAGGAGTAATGCGGGATAAGTATACAAATATAAAAAAAAATTTCTAGGATTTTACTAGTACTGTATTCCAAGATTAACAAACTCCTGTGAAACTCCTATTTTTGCCACTCCTAGTGTTGCAAAGCTGCTGCACCTACAGTGACTGCCAATTGATGCATGTACCGTATTTTCTTGAGTATAGTGCGCACCCATGTATAATGCGCACCCCCCTCTAGCCGATTCAATATTTTTTGGGGAAAAAAATTAAATACCAAGCGCAGAAAAAGAATTACATCGGACCCCTTTAGCAAAGTCCGGCAAACGAACAGGTGATGAGAAACTTGGTCAGTACAAATTCGAAATTTTGACAAAAAATCACCAGACATGTTGATTTACCGTTTAAGTTGTATTTTTTTGTTCTGCTAGGCATTGTTTTATTTCCAGGGATTAAGATTACCTTGTGTATTTTCTCGCCGGACACAGCAATCAGCTGTACACACGTTTTCTTGGAATCTACCGGTGATTCGGTCAAGACACACCCAATGATATAACTTTACAGGATTTTAATGCAAGAATCGGCAAAAATTGTATCTGAAACTATTTTTTTATCAGGAATAATATATTCTAATATCTTGTTAATTTAGATGCAGCTTTTACTAAATATATTTAAAATAATAATAACTCTAAGCCAAGCAGCTGATTGCTATTGCCGGGTATTATTTTTTACATGGAACCAGTCTGACAAGTCACCGACAAGGCTCCCATGCACGTGATTGCGCGATCGCGAGAATTATGTGTTGACATAGAATCGTCCAACAAAAACAAAAATGACTTTTAAAGAATCACAGTATGGCATTTATGATATATGTATCCATTCTCTGTCAACTAAAGTTTGTTTCAAGGCTTCAATAGCGGTAATCTGACCGTGGTTGCTGTTAATAACGGTGAGTTGTGGGATCTTCCGATCGCTTCACACGATTTCACCAAAATTAATTAAAACAATATTAAAAGGAATTTTGAATAAAATTAATAAAATAAGTTACAAACATAAGTCCAGATATACAAAGAACACTTTTTATAGCCAGACAGTGTAATTACATGACTAATTTGCGTACTTCAGTATGGATTTGTTGACATGGTATTTCCGGTGTTAAGTGCTCGCGGTAATGTCTTTCCATGGGGGAAAAAACATCAAAACTCATTAATTCGTGTATAATGCACACCCCCTTCTACACAGCTGTGTTTTTTGAAAAAAAGTGTGCACTATACTCAAGAAAATACGGTACATCACATATAGAGCTGCATGTTGTCATGTATCAGTAGACAGCTATTAAGCTTTAGTTACCTTGCTTTCATTGGATTTGTCACACTTTCATGTTCCTTGTTTAACTAATAACTTACTAAATATTGGAAACCCCTTTGCTAGTCTGCTGTCTGCAATGCAACTTCTCTGCCCTAGTCGCATATCTGAAAATATTTTGTTTGTTTTTTCAGTTTTGTTTATAGACCAGATTAGATGTGATATCAAGGTGATGGGGGCCTGTTAAATGATACATGTTTTGTTTTAACATTAATGTTCAAACTGTTTCGTTTCAAACAGCAATCTTCATGATATAGTGCTAGAAATACAGTCACAATGATGAGTTAACATTAAGTATCTAATTATGTTTTGAATGATCTCTTTCTTTAAATCTGTTCTTTGAATAAATCTTTATTAAATTTCACATTTTATTAAGTGTGCCAGTCACTTCGTTCAGGCAGGCATTATTTTCACCCCTGTGCTGTACCAGGTTCCAGGTAAGGAAGGGCTGATCTCGCCTTGCCTGATTCCAGCCCTTCTGTTAGGTCTCTGTTGTTGATGCAGCTGTCTACTTTCAGTGTGTACACCACTCAAGCCTATTGACAACTCCTACATGAACACAACACTATCCCCATCCCGGTCCTATGACTCCCAGCTGAACAACATAACGGTGGACACCGGAATACACACTCCCATCAGTGCATCCAAGAAGTGAGTGCAGCAAGGCCGCCTCAACTCACCTGTAGTTCTCAGTAATTCAACAACAAAGTTTATAAGGTTCTCTTAGCAACCAACTGTGCAGTGCAAATTATTTTATTGCTTAAAAATTCAGTGTAAAGTTTTAAGTACATTTCTTGATGTCATAGGGGAGACAACTGTTGTGAGACAGGCCCCATGTGTATGCCCAGTATGTGTGATGTATGGACCTCCCTCTATTCCCCCAGAGCGGCATCAGTGGATGAGGGCCTATATAAGGCTGGCATGTCTACCCCCAGTAGTGCACACAAGTCCAAAAAGTCCATGTTCGGCAGTCTGGAGAAGGTCTTCAACATGCTCACACCAAAGAAACAACGGGGCAGTACTGCAGATGGGCCCAGGAAAGTGAAGGTATTGTATCTAGTTTGTATTTCCTCATAAAATAAAGAATGATTTTGTATTGTTTTCACACTAAGGAATTTGATATCGGTTCTGTTAAGAAAAACTTTGAAAGGTAATTGCACAATTGAATACACAAGCAGATTTTCTGACCCTGAAATGGAATTCATCCAATCTGGCCCAAGCATTATGTCTAACCGTCTTACCTAGATACAAAATTTTAAAAAGTGCCCAGTATCTGTGTTGTATATGACTTTATATTTATGATAAGCTGCAGAGAACAAGATCATCTAACGGCTGTTTCCCTGTCTTATCATTCTATGGAATTGTTGCAGGCACTCCACAACGTGTTCCGAACATGTCAGTTCAATCCTGACTATGTGCTGAAGAGACTGAGAGCCATCATAGAGGAGAAGTGCATCCCCTACAAGCAGAGCGAGTCAGTCCCCACGTTATTCTGTAGAATCTAGCCTCATGAATGTACTGCCTGCTGCACAGGTCTTAAGACGGAACATATTCTGTATGAGTGATGCTGGGAGTCCCACGCAGTAATAGTACTAATAGACAACTAGGTTTAACAATAGAAATCTCTAGTGGGTAGTATCTGCCTGGAGAGTGGAAGGTCAGTGGTATGATCCCCAGGACATGTCATACCAAAGCAGATTAAAAGATGGTGCTTGTTGTTACCCTGTCTGGTGTTTCGCATTTAGTGGATAAATCAAGGACTGGTCAGTATGTAGTCAGCATAATGTGTCCATGTTAAACTGTGGCATGGTATCTCAGTGGGTCAGTTCAATAAAACTGGTATTAGTCGAGGCTAGTACAAGCAACCAAACACATACATGTATGTCGCTATATAACTGCAATAATCTTGAACAGGACATTAAACCCCATTTCACCTCACCTCACAATATAGACCACACAGCACATGTGCAGAAGCAGGACTTCATATTGTGGGTATCACATAGATTGTCACTACACCCATGTATCATGGCTGGTGTCAGTACATGCTGGTTATTGTAGTGCCATGCTGGCAGCACAATGCAGAGGAATATTAATGAGTCCTTGCACCTCTAGTTGGGATGGGCTGCGTTTGGGGTTTGTGGCAGCTAGCCTTGGTTTATGTAGTAGTTATTCTTTAGTAGTTATGTCAATGTTTGCAGCCTGTACAATGTGTTTGGTGTCTGTATTGCAGCTACGCACTGCGGTGTACTGTGATGGATGACTGGGGTCGAGTGAGACTAGCCTTTGACATGGAGGTGTGTGCCATGCCCAAGTCACCATACATCGGAGTGTGTCGCAAGCGAGTCAAGGGTGATGTCTGGCATTACAAGAAGCTCTGTGAAGATATTCTTACATCTGCTAAGCTGTGATAAGGTAACAGAACTGAAGATATTCTTACATCTGCTAAGCTGTGATAAGGTAACAGAACTGAAGATAGTCTTACATCTAATAGCTGTGATAAGGTAACAGAACTGAAGATATTCTTACATCTGCTAAGCTGTGATAAAGTAACAGAACCAAAGATAGTCTTACATCTAATAGCTGTTATAAGGTAACAGAACTGAAGATATTCTTACATCTGTAAGCTGTTATAAGGTCACAGAACCGAAGATATTCTTACATCTAATAGCTGTGATAAGGTAACAGAACTGAAGATATTCTTACATCTGTAAGCTGTTATAAGGTAACAGAACCGAAGATATTCTTACATCTAATAGCTGTTATAAGGTAACAGAACTGAAGATATTCTTACATCTGTAAGCTGTGATAAGGTCACAGAACCGAAGATATTCTTACATCTAATAGCTGTGATATGGTAACAGAACTGAAGATATTCTTACATCTGTAAGCTGTTATAAGGTAACAGAACCGAAGATATTCTTACATCTAATAGCTGTGATAAGGTAACAGAACTGAAGATATTCTTACATCTGTAAGCTGTTATAAGGTCACAGAACCGAAGATATTCTTACATCTAATAGCTGTGATAAGGTAACAGAACTGAAGATATTCTTACATCTAATAGCTGTGATAAGGTAACAGAACTGAAGATATTCTTACATCTGTAAGCTGTTAAAAGGTAACAGAACCGAAGATATTCTTACATCTAATAGCTGTGATAAGGTAACAGAACTGAAGATATTCTTACATCTAATAGCTGTGATAAGGTCACAGAACTGAAGATATTCTTACATCTAATAGCTGTGATAAGGTAACAGAACTGAAGATATTCTTACATCTGTAAACTGTGATAAGGTAACAGAACTGAAGATATTCTTACATCTAATAGCTGTGATAAGGTAACAGAACTGAAGATATTCTTACATCTAATAGCTGTGATAAGGTCACAGAACCGAAGATATTCTTACATCTTATAGCTGTTATAAGGTAACAGAACTGAAGATATTCTTACATCTGCTAAGCTGTGATAAAGTAACAGAACCAAAGATAGTCTTACATCTAATAGCTGTTATAAGGTAACAGAACTGAAGATATTCTTACATCTGTAAGCTGTTATAAGGTCACAGAACCGAAGATATTCTTACATCTAATAGCTGTGATAAGGTAACAGAACTGAAGATATTCTTACATCTGTAAGCTGTTATAAGGTAACAGAACCGAAGATATTCTTACATCTAATAGCTGTTATAAGGTAACAGAACTGAAGATATTCTTACATCTGTAAGCTGTGATAAGGTCACAGAACCGAAGATATTCTTACATCTAATAGCTGTGATATGGTAACAGAACTGAAGATATTCTTACATCTGTAAGCTGTTATAAGGTAACAGAACCGAAGATATTCTTACATCTAATAGCTGTGATAAGGTAACAGAACTGAAGATATTCTTACATCTGTAAGCTGTTATAAGGTCACAGAACCGAAGATATTCTTACATCTAATAGCTGTGATAAGGTAACAGAACTGAAGATATTCTTACATCTAATAGCTGTGATAAGGTAACAGAACTGAAGATATTCTTACATCTGTAAGCTGTTAAAAGGTAACAGAACCGAAGATATTCTTACATCTAATAGCTGTGATAAGGTAACAGAACTGAAGATATTCTTACATCTAATAGCTGTGATAAGGTCACAGAACTGAAGATATTCTTACATCTAATAGCTGTGATAAGGTAACAGAACTGAAGATATTCTTACATCTGTAAACTGTGATAAGGTAACAGAACTGAAGATATTCTTACATCTAATAGCTGTGATAAGGTAACAGAACTGAAGATATTCTTACATCTAATAGCTGTGATAAGGTCACAGAACCGAAGATATTCTTACATCTTATAGCTGTTATAAGGTAACAGAACTGAAGATATTCTTACATCTGTAAGCTGTGATAAGGTAACAGAACTGAAGATATTCTTACATCTAATAGCTGTGATAAGGTAACAGAACTGAAGATATTCTTACATCTAATAGCTGTGATATGGTAACAGAACTGAAGATATTCTTACATCTAATAGCTGTTATAAGGTAACAGAACTGAAGATATTCTTACATCTGTAAGCTGTTATAAGGTAACAGAACCGAAGATATTCTTACATCTAATAGCTGTTATAAGGTAACAGAACTGAAGATATTCTTACATCTAATAGCTGTGATAAGGTCACAGAACCGAAGATATTCTTACATCTAATAGCTGTGATAAGGTCACAGAACCGAAGATAATCTTACATCTAATAGCTGTGATAAGGTCACAGAACTGAAGATATTCTTACATCTAATAGCTGTGATAAGGTCACAGAACTGAAGATATTCTTACATCTAATAGCTGTGATAAGGTAACAGAACTGAAGATATTCTTACATCTGTAAGCTGTTATAAGGTAACAGAACCGAAGATATTCTTACATCTAATAGCTGTTATAAGGTAACAGAACTGAAGATATTCTTACATCTAATAGCTGTGATAAGGTCACAGAACCGAAGATATTCTTACATCTAATAGCTGTGATAAGGTAACAGAACTGAAGATATTCTTACATCTAATAGCTGTGATAAGGTAACAGAACTGAAGATATTCTTACATCTGTAAGCTGTGATAAGGTAACAGAACTGAAGATATTCTTACATCTAATAGCTGTGATAAGGTAACAGAACTGAAGATATTCTTACATCTGTAAGCTGTGATAATGTAACAGAACTGAAGATATTCTTACATCTGTAAGCTGTGATAAGGTCACAGAACTGAAGATATTCTTACATCTGTAAGCTGTGATAAGGTAACAGAACTGAAGATATTCTTACATCTGTAAGCTGTGATAAGGTAACAGAACTGAAGATATTCTTACATCTGTAAGCTGTGATAAGGTCACAGAACCAAAGATATTCTTACATCTAATAGCTGTTATAAGGTAACAGAACTGAAGATATTCTTACATCTAATAGCTGTGATAAGGTAACAGAACTGAAGATATTCTTACATCTAATAGCTGTGATAAGGTAACAGAACCGAAGATATTCTTACATCTAACAGCTGTGATAAGGTAACAGAACTGAAGATATTCTTACATCTGTAAGCTGTGATAAGGTCACAGAACCGAAGATATTCTTACATCTGCTGAGCTGTGATTACACAACAGAACCCAAGATAATCTTACATCTGATAGCTGTCCAAAACGTTTCCTAAGTGTTTGAGCTGAAACGTTTACATTCTTTGATTTTCTTCTGCTACACATGTATATGTAGTTCCTACTTGAGTTGAGCAACTGAGATTTCTGTTGTCGTATAGAGTACATCTTACTCACAAAGCATGAAATGTATTTGCAAAATACTTATCATTGAACTGCTAAAACAGAAATTACCTAAGTCAAGTTTCTTTAGAAAAGATGTGTTTTATTTGGAGAGTCATTACATCCCTTGTCCTTGAGATCTCTGCTATAATTAGCAATTACTGTCCTCGCTCCTATTTTCAAATTGTTCTTTGTCTATCACTAAATCATTTTCAAGAAGAGATGTAGAAATGTATTCCAAACTCAAAAGGAACTTATGTTTCATATACAATTTTTTAGACAGATGTATCGGATAATTGTTAATGTAGTGATATGTCAGTTAATCTTAACACTACATACACAGATTTGAAAAACTTTTTAGTATTTTCATGGATATGGATGACTATAAAGACTTGTTTACGTTTACAGGTTTTGAAAGTCCTCCAAAGAAAGCCACAGTTTATGCTGTGTAGATTGTAAGAGTGCTTCATTCCGAAACTACACCCATCCTTGATTATGTGATGGTATTGAAATACACCCATCCTGGATTATGTGATGGTGATGTGATATATATTGTGACTAAAATGTAAATTTGTGCTATTTTAGAAACATAATCTCGATCAGTGCCATGATGGTGAGAAAAAAAAGAACATTTTTCTCTCCTGATTCTTGATTTGTCGGGTATTTTATCTGCATCACAGTGAGCATCTACAATGTTAGGACTGCAGTCATGTCTGGCAAGTGGAGGCTAGCAGACGCTAGCTATGTTTGCAAACATCGCAAAAAGGAAGTCACAAGATTTTATTGAGTGAAGTTTTCATAAAATACAAATTGGATCCTCTGGGCCATATTGCAGCCATCCCTGACATGCAACAGTTGACTTGGGCCCCTTCACCTGTTTTGGACATCTACCGGATATCACCTGGGTCAACCGGCTGACCTCTGCTCATTAGGTGAAGAACACATGGCCTGTCTGACACTAGGGAGATGAAACAACAGATTTGTATTTGGTATAAACATGTAGCCCTACTTGCAATAGTGATGGTTGCAGATAATTCCTCCTGAGACATTCGCACTGCAAGATTCACACGCACACAGCCAGCCAGACTGTTAAGGAATAGGAGTTGGTCTTTGAGCTGGAATAGCCTTGTGCGAGGGTGTCCAGGTGATATTGTTAGTGATGTACATATATCTGTGTAAAGGACTTGATTGCCTTAAGTTAGAGGGCTTGCCTCACGTCCTTTAAATCATGTGCTGTGTGTCAGTTATTTTAATCTCTGATGTTTTTATGGCTGCATTTATCCTGTTTATATGACTGTTTTAGATTCTGTTATTTTAGCTGGGCACATTGTGATCTGCTCATTTTATGCTGTATATTTTAATGGGAGGTATACACAGATATTAAAGTCACTGACAAATATGTAGCAATACGTACATACAGTAAACTTCGGTTATAGCTAACTCAAAGGGACCTTTAAATTTAGTATAAATGAACTTCGTTATGAGCGCATATATACATTATATATATATAATAGCATGTGGACTAGACAAAGAAAACAGTTCGTTATATCTGCCTGTTTGTTATAAACGTTTACTGTATTGTACTCAGGGTATCTAAAACATCACATCTCCCTTTTATGCCAGTCCCTACTGTAGGTCAACACATGTTTCTTGTTATTTGCAACATGTACATAAAAATTCTACTTCAAATACTGTTCATGACTGACAGAGTTGCTTCCCTTCCCTCAATACACAACAAGAAAAGTTTTTTAAGTAATGCGGACTTTGAATAAATTAAAACCTCTGGATCTGGTTCTACTCAAATGTATCTTGAAAAATTCACTAAAGTAATATTATAGTCGTATTTCCTTTATTTTGTATTTCTCGTAATGTAAGGCTTGGCAGCCGTTCTTGTTTTATATTCCTCTATTCACTCCACAACTGCTGGATTTCTGTTCTATATTTTCAGCACTATAAGGCTAATTCTTTCTGGTATTGTCTTTGAAAGATTTCTCTGGCTGAGTATCTGTGATATTCTGTTTGAATGTAATAAAACTGATGTGTAACAGGTACCTTTTGATTAAGTGCTATCTACAGCCCTGAGCAGTCAAATGTAACACTATTACAGTTTTATGATGCCAGCTTCGTTATCAGCTGCAGGGTTCAGTGCAGACACAGTCTTCAGATGTAGTGAAACTCCACCTTAGTAAGCCTTATGATATTTTAATTCGGGTGTATTATAGAAAGATTTGTATCATATTGAAGAATTATTAATTTAATAATGGAGTTGCCCCACAACATGTAACTCCCACCCAAACGCTTCTAGTGACTACAGTTGTATTGGCAGGTTGTAGGTGAGTGTGGTGATCACCCCCAGCAGGCGCCGCGGCACTCTCACTGTAGGGAAAACACATGCCAGCAAAATCAATATTCATGAATGAATGCTTTTTTAATTGAGTACAGCAAAACAAAACCATTTAACATGCAAAGCAGATATCAATTTTCTGCAGGTAAAAGTTTCACCAAGGGTTGACACTTCATTTATCTTAACTGGTACATTTGTTCCAGATAACACTTTTGTTATCAGTTTAGATTGTTTAGTTGTTGAGGTGAGTAACTCGGATCACTGAGAACTATATCTCTATGGGTAAGCACATGCAATGATGATATATTTTTAGATACTAAAAATCTGAAGATTGTCAGTTGTAGAACACACAAAATCAATTTCTTTTAAAGTTATTTCAAATGTATTGGTGAAGTGATCAACAGGTTCACATTTCAAAAAGAAAATTCAGTTTCATTTTTATGTTGAAATGTCTTGTGTTTGTTAATATTACCAGTACTATAAGCATTTTAGTGACCTAACAGCCATTTTTGCAAAACTCTGCTTATGCTGACGTATTACAACTGTGAAATACATGACCACCAGATACAAAAAGTCAACAAAGTTAGGGAGATGTTCTCCCACGATCAAGCTCCTCAGAAATAGATGTATCTTGTAATATTTGGAAACAATGACATGGGCTCCCTTATGGTTAAGAAGAAACAATTTTCCTGAATATTATTGAATTACTGAAGGCATATATGTTGAAAGAGCACATATAGATAAAATGTGATGCATACTCAGGAATATGTATGTTACTGACATTTTTCGTCATTTTAAGAAAGTTACCAATCTTGGCAATTCTTTCAAACGTTTTTACAAATGCTGTCTGCAAATATATGTGCATTTTGCAATGTCAGATTTATGTCGGTGTGCCCCAAGTCGAATTCCTGTATATACAACTGTCTGTCTGTCTGTCTGTCTGTCTGTCTATTGCTCTGTTTTCACTGTACATAGCAGTTGTATAGTCACTGTGACCACCTTGAGGTGCTATCTATACACTTATATGAAATAAACCATAGAATATTGTCCGAATTGTATTGCCTGTTATTTGACTGGCCTGGTAGGTTTGTTTTATGGAATGTTCCCGCCATATGAAGTGTGTTGAGACTGCTCTCTCCAATTAATAACAATTTGCACTCAAAGCCGCCATCTTACATAATATCGTGGTTAGAATAGGGCTTCAGCAACCCATGCCTGCCGTTAAAGGTAGCTGTGCTTGTCTTAAGAGGCGATTAACGAGAACGGGTGGTCAGGCTTGCCGACTTGGTTGATGCATGTCATCTTGTCAATCACTGGATTTTCTGATCCAGACTCGGTTATTTACAGACCACCATCATATAGCCGGAATAAAGCAGGGTGGGGCGTTAAACAACAAACCAAACAACTGAAAACAGCTGCACATTAAACAGCATTGATGCCTGCCTTGAACGCCCGTATCATTGGGGTAGATGTAAACCTGGCTACACGTCTACTACCTAGTCTAACTATTTATTTCGGTTCTGCTGGTAAGAACTGATCTGTTAGTCATTTACTCTCCACATGACCATGTGTACTATTGTGTAGGTTGCAACTTTATACATGTAACACAGTACATGTTTACTTCCATGGTCAAAATGTTTTTTTGTATGTTTGTTAATCCATGCATATGAAGATTGTAGTCTGAGGGGGCGGTTCAAATATTGATTTACTACATATTGACCCTACATATACTCTGCAAAGAGAGAAACGCAACAGTGATATTTAGATTATATTTTCTTATATCATAAATCAACAGATGGTAATCGATTGTTCAATTGTCATATATTGACCCAGGATGACACACATGTAACAGTAGATTTTCAAGGTGAAGGCCATCTGTTCTCAATATCTTGTATGGCTTCCATTAGAGTCCAAAACTGACTGGCATTGTGGTCACATGGTAGCAATCAGATCTCGAATTGTGACTTGGGGAATGTTCACTCACTCTACCTGCAGTGTTTGTGCTAACTGTCAGGTTCTGTTGTTGTTGCTGACGTGCTCGCAGTCGTTGATCCAGTGCATCCCATAAATGTTCGATTGTGTTTAAATTTGGAGATCTTGAGGCTCGTGGCAGGACTTGGATGGTGTGGTTCTTGAAAACGGCTGTTGTCAGTCTTGCCGTGTGACGTTCGCTTGTTGCATCATGGGAAGGACGTGTGACCGATGACTCTCATCCGTATAACGTTGTGCCGTTAAATTCCCTTGCACCAAGTCTGTTGTACCAATGTAGGCGATAGCTGCCCATGTTATCACACTACCACCACCAAATCTGTCCACTTCCTGTATGTAGTTTCGTACATAACGTTCTCCGCGACGCCTGTAAGCACGACGTCTACCATCGGCACGGCAAAGCATACACCAAACTTGTTTCCATCGCAGTTGTTGCCATACTCTGTGACCTTGACACGCAGCCGACGACGCAGGTTCGTCAAAATGACGCCTCGAACTGGTCGTCCAGCGCTTGCACCTTCAGCGCTTAAACGGTTCCTTATTGTCTGGGCTGATAGTCTACGCAATCCTGGTATTGCCGTAGTTGTAGAGAGGGCCGAGGTGTTTTTTTCACGTAAGTGACGTAGCCGTATGGATCTTTCCTGTGCTCTTGTGGTGATACGTGGTCGACCTGATCTGGGAGGTCTCATGGGTCTCGTAAGGGTGCCACGGTCTTTG
This sequence comes from Haliotis rufescens, assembly GCF_023055435.1. NCBI lineage: Eukaryota > Metazoa > Mollusca > Gastropoda > Lepetellida > Haliotidae > Haliotis > Haliotis rufescens. The sequence continues at coordinate 1,960,195 of NW_025964357.1, forward strand.
TCTCTTTATGTGCTTGGTGCCAAGTGGAAAAACCTGGCAATGGCTGAAGATGATTCATCTTTTTGCAGTCGGCCGATGACATTGCGTTGGGCTTCCATCCGTCGTGTCATGTTTTCACTGTTCACTTGCTGTAAGATTATGATGGCACGCAAATAAAAAACCCAACGTTATCACAGCCGAGCAAGTGATGTTGCACGTGGTGTGTTTCGGTGCCAGGCTCTCCCGTGGTTGTGTTTTTGCGATTTTTCCACAAAATGTCAGCAGTACATTATTCTTTACACACCAATCGATCCCAGGTCATGCAGAACATTTAATGACCAACTCATTTTTGGAATTAATTTTGTATGGATGTCGGCAACACTGTCAGATATGTACGTTTGTCCTACTTTTGCGTTTCTTTTTTGCAGAGTATATTTTACGTTGGACTGAAACCCTGATGCAAAAACAGCTTCCAACGGATATGTTTGACATTACATTTTCAATAAGGTTTTGTAACTAGATAACCTTTTTTTAAAATGTTACAACAATCTTAGAGGTTTTTGGAACACACCAATGCCAGTATATTTCCAAGAATAATTGTGAAATAATGACATGAACATGAATACACTGTAGCTTGTACAAACGTGTGCATCATTCTAATCTTCCGCTCACATGCATATGATAGTGTCTGGAAGTTGAATTTTGCTTTATATATTTTGAATTATAAGTTTGCTTAATCTCTAAACGTACATGTCTGTGGGTTTAAGAAAATGGTAGGACTCCATAACCGCCCGATACTGCACTGGCACCTAGAGACACCAAGAAACAAATGTTAATATTTGAAACACATAAACAATGGTGATTTCGGTTTATCCACAACACTGTGTTTTATCACGGCCTATTTAGGTTAATGTGTTAGAAAAGCCGTAAAAAGATTATGCATGTTTAAGTACGAATATAGTGCTGAAAAACCAAGAACCATAATCAAGACGTATCTAGGATCGTACACACGGTCATTGGATTCTGGCCTAACTAAAGGGACCCTACTCTTCACGCCCATGTTGGCTTAATATGACATTATATGTAGTGATGTCACAAGGTAGGCATCTATCGGTGTGAATCAGTTGGTTCATATGCGATTGTTTAACATAATTATAATACTGATACGTATACGTATACACTGCTGTAAGGCACACATTCTCACTCAAACGAGGGTACAAATTCTTGTCACACATACTAAACATACTACTTTTTAGTTTTCAGTAATTTTCATAAAAGCTCTCACTGTTTTATACGACCATTAACAATTTAGTTTTTCATTATCAACAAATCACAATAGCATTTAAAATATTTGAATGATGTAAAATGCTGAAAATATTCTGTTCTGCGATGCTTTATTTTTGCCTATCTACATAGATAATATACATTATAGATGAACTAAATAGAGCGACTTGGGTATTTGATATGCGTGAGACTGAATGACTGAGCTGGGCGCGGAGGACCTGGCATTCGTACATACATACACTGAACACTTCATGTGACCATCTTCAAAATCAAGCACCTTCAAATTTAAAAGTGGGGTGCTGAGTCGGAAGGCCTAGTGGTTCGACAGCCCTACCCCACATGGGTACAACGTATCTAACCCATTTCTGGTGTCCCCGCTTTGATATTGCTGAAATATTGCGAAACGCGGCAGAACATCCAACTCATTCATTCAATGCGTGAACATTTTGTGGACTCTACGGTCTGTACATTGTAGGTAGATTATGTATTATGACAGTAGATTGACAATGACAAAGAGTTCATTACCCAGGACACTGGCGCATGTTTACTGATGGGCGACGTCTGAAGGCAAGTCACTCACCTGGACTAGCACAGCATCTATACCGGACTGTCTAGACTAACATTTCGTCCAAGAAATAAAGTTATCTTATTTATAATTATATATATCTACAAAATGCAAAATCAAATCAAAATGGAGCCCAGAACAATGCTTAATTTCAAAGCTGAGGCAAACTAGACTTACCAAATGATTCTAGACTTGAGTTGGATTCCTTTCTTAATTTATACTCTATGGTTTTGGAGGCAGACCAGACACTGCCCCCGCTGGTAGGCTACTGCACGTGCATACAGTCTCATGACTGTTAACTGAATTGTAACTCTACTAGGGGTCACTGGCTTGAGGTTGAAGCAAGGCCTCATACTGGCAACCGTGCACCAGCGTCCAAAACAAATAATAGTGATTGGGAAAATGGTGATTTCTTCAGAGATTTTCATAAGGTAAAGGACCGACCATTCGATATTTGTTTTCACAAAATGCAGAAAGAGTTTTGATCGGACGCGATGATATACGTGTTTTGTCTTGTGTCCCCATAGATAGTGATGCTGTTCATTTGAAGAGTTGCTGATGGAGCTCAGGTGGAGTCCCTCGTGGCGTCACTGAGGCAGCCTGAAAGCACCGGCAAGTGTTATTTTCACTGGAGTATCAATTATATATGTTCATTTTAGACCTGATAATAGTCGCTTTTTCCCGATACACCTGAGATCAAGCGTGCGAACAGAATACTCATCGCAAGGATGACCTCTGTTGAAATAGACTTGGTTGATACATGTCATTGTATCCCAATTGCGTGGATCGATGCTCATGATCTTAATCACTGAATTGTCTGGTCCAGACTCGATTATTTACAGATCGCCGTCATATAGCTGGAATATTGCTGAGTGTGGCGTTAAACAAACAGTAAAATAGATCCATTATCTAATTGATGGGACATAACGCCATTACACTCATACCGCTATCAAGCGGTACATGGGTGTTATAAATACACATAGTCACTTTGTACAGCAAATATATTCTAAAACAATAGATGACGTCACGCCGAACAGATTATGAAGCATTCCGTTATCAAGGACTCGGGGAAACGATTGTTAATTAGTGTTCGCTTTTTCACCACAGATTGTGGCCCTCTTTGGGCACAGTTGCTCTGTGACATTCAGACATACTCTCTCCCTCGCCCCTCTGGGATGTTCAGTCGGTCGCTTGTGGGGCGGAGAGAACCTGTTTGCACCCAGTAAACGATTTGAATTTGGAGCAACGATAAAAAGACACAAAACTACATCTTAAAAAATCCATCTACAACAACGAAACTATTAGTCTAAACCGTTTTCTTCAGACAATGTTGACAATAATGTGAAAGATAATCTTAAAACTACGGAAACACGTTAACAACATTTTATTTGTTGTTTAACGCCGCACCCAGCAATATTCCAGCTATATGACGGCGGTCTGTAGATAATCGAATCTGGACCAGACAATCCAGTGATTGATGTCATGAGCATCGATCCAAGCAATTGGGATACGATGACATGCATCAACTAAGTCAGCGAGCTTGACCAGCCGATCCCGTTTGTCGCCTCTTACGATGAGCATAGTCTTCCATGGGTTGCTGAAGACCTATTCTACCCCCGGACAAAACATTCTTGTACATTGGGTCACAGGATACTTCCCATCCCTCAGTAGCATCTGCAATTCACCGCATTCTAATGAAGATACGCTTCCTTCATAACGCAAGGCGTCATAGAATGTACTGTTATCCACACCAAACTCCGATAGAAGAATAGTGTGTGCAGCTGGTATTTGTTCCTATTTAACATGCGTAACGATGTCAGCTGCCTGTGCCTTTATACATTTGCCTATATTATTTTAAACATATTTTACTGATAAAGTCAAAAGGATAGGACAAACAGTGCATCACTTCCTGGTTCCCCTCCCAACATCAATACATGGTCACCAGGCAAAACACATGCCATGTAAGTAATATAATATTGTATATGTAAAGGTATGTATGTAAAAGCAAGTTGAAAGTTGCAGCAATCTGCATTACTTTGACACAAGCATGTCATTTTCTACATGAAGTGCGCATACGATCTTGTTCCAACGATCTTATCATAATATCAAGGAACAGAAGGTCCGTTAACGTGAAAGCTATCTATCCCTGAAATTAATAGTTTGTTCCAGTTTTGTAATCATTGTAAAATAAACATATTGTAATATATTGTAGTATTAGCTAGTGGATGACTTTGATTGTTGATTTCATACATTGCTATGAGCATTTGGCAGCCAGTTTAAGAATAAAAAACTTTCTCGATTTGACGACCTGGTCCCACATGCACAAAGCGACCTTAGTTCTACGACTATTATATAATCCAATGTTAAAGTAAGGGAGTTTAAAGAAGAAAGACAAGTTCTATGGATGAACAACTTCTTTATTACAATTAGTGCGACGTTTCGGTGTAGATCCTAACACCTTTATCAAGCTTGAGTTGTTCATCCATAGAACTTTCTTCATCACACCAACTTCTAAATGTCACTGAAAGAAGTTAAGGGAGTTTAGATAGCCATAAGGTAAGACTGCTTTGTGTAAACGTGTCCTGTTGCTAATTTCCCTGCTTCAAGTTGCGACAGTTCCAGTTTGTATAACAACAACAACAACAACAACATGTTGCAATAGCATTTGTATGGCTTTTTCCTATGCTGAATATCATGCTCAATGCGCATTATTACCCAGGTCAAAGGATCATTGTGCACTCAAATTGCATTCTCAGCTCCCTGTGAAATATACAGTCCAAGCGGCCTTTAAGGTTAACGCCAACATCATCCTACCTGGTACCCATCCACTGCTGGGTGAACAGAGGCATATTTCAAACAAACTCCCTTGCCCAAGCAGACACCACCTGTGTTACATGTGCTTCACTGTGGGGCGGGACCGAAACCCAAGAAACTCTCAGGAGTCAAGCTGCCGAGACGAGGTCACCCATCCAAGGACTCTCTATGGATAGGACCATGTGGCACCACGTGGCCTCAATACATCACAACTGTCTTACATTCTGGCGTTGTGGTTTGAATTTATATGTTGAAGTTCATGGTTTGGATGAATTTGTGTTAAGTCTATATGCTTTGTGTAATAAGACGCCTAAATGTTCACGGAATTCCCACCTTTCTACATTATCATTACTTCTCGCAATGCATAACTCATGTCATGTTGTCCCACCCGGAGCCAGCTTCTCCATGTACATGAGTATATAACCATTAGCCTATCCTTACAATCTTGCCCCGGTTTCAAAATTAACTCATCTCGTGAATGAGTGACATAAATATGTTGGCAGTAATGGCATACGATGCCGGATATGTGTAACACGGCCCAACTTATGTTGTAGGAGGAGGATTATTAAGTTTGCAGAGTGCGCTTCAGTGTTCAGTGAAGAAGACACTACAAGCCGATCTAACGAGCCGATCTAACAACTCATTGACCAGCCAAGACGATCAGAGGCCACGTGTTGTGTGTACTGACGGACAAGATAATATGTCGTGACATGTCCTCTCACTGTTGGCATTTCACCGAATGCGCACATCGACTTACACCACTCGGTTAACATCGGTACCTTCCGCGAGATCTTGTCAGGGAAGATTGACAGTTAAAATATTACTTTTCGGTTTGTTAATCGGTTCCTGTTAGTGCTTCTATATCTTCCCGTCTGACGGACACAAACTCCCCCAGTATAGAGAGTATATCATAGAGCGACTGTTTCTATATCTTCCCGTCTGACGGACACAAACTCCCCCAGTACAGAGAGTATATCATAGAGCGACTGTTTCTATATCTTCCCGTCTGACGGACACAAACTCCCCCAGTATAGAGAGTATATCATAGAGCGACTGTTTCTATATCTTCCCGTCTGACGGACACAAGCTCCCCCAGTATAGAGAGTATATCATAGAGCGACTGTTTCTATATCTTCCCGTCTGACGGACACAAACTCCCCAAGTATAGAGAGAATATCATAGAGCGACTGTTTCTATACCTTCCCATCTGACGGACACAAACTCCCCCAGTATAGAGAGTATATCATAGAGCGACTGTTTCTATATCTTCCCGTCTGACGGACACAAACTCCCCCAGTAAAGAGAGTATATCATAGAGCGACTGTTTCTATATCTTCCCGTCTGACAGACACAAATTCCCCCAGTATAGAGAGTATATCATAGAGCGACTGTTTCTATATCTTCCCGTCTGACGGACACAAACTCCCCCAGTATAGAGAGTATATCATAGAGCGGCTGTTTCTATATCTTCCCGTCTGACGGACACAAACTCCCCCAGTATAGAGAGTATATCATAGAGCGACTGTTTCTATATCTTCCCGTCTGACGGACACAAACTCCCCCAGTAAAGAGAGTATATCATAGAGCGAGTGTTTCTATATCTTCCCATCTGACAGACACAAATTCCCCCAGTATAGAGAGTATATCATAGAGCGACTGTTTCTATATCTTCCCGTCTGACGGACACAAACTCCCCCAGTATAGAGAGTATATCATAGAGCGGCTGTTTCTACATCTTCCCGTCTGACGGACACAAACTCCCCCAGTATAGAGAGTATATCATAGGGCGACTGTTTCTATATCTATGTGAGCATAAACGTACTTGGGTTTTATTACTACTCATTGGATCCGTCTATTCACGTACCTCGGTTTTGTTGCTACTCAGTGGATCCATCTATTCACGTACTTGGGTTTTGTTGTTACTCAGTGGATCCATCTATTCACGTACCTGGGTTTTGTTGCTACTCAGTGGATCCATCTATACACGTACCTCGGTTTCGTTGTTACTCAGTGGATCCATCTATTCACGTTCTTGGGTTTTATTGTTACTCAGTGGATCCATCTTTTCACGTACTTGGGTTTTGTTGTTACTCAGTAGATCCATCTATTCACGTACCTGGGTTTCATTGCTACTCATTGGATCCGTCTATTCACGTACCTCGGTTTTGTTGCTACTCAGTAGATCCATCTATTCACGTACTTGGGTTTTGTTGCTACTCAGTGGATCCATCTATTCACGTACTTGGGTTTTATTGCTACTCATTCGATCCATCTATTCACGTTTTGTTCCTTATTTCAAATAACAAATTATTAGTTTAGATGCCACATTCTGAACCTCGACCCCAAGGACCGCGATCCCCATTCATAACATTGATAGACCTTTACAATACCCGGTGCTATCCTCCGTTTCCCAACATTGATAGACCTTTAAAATACCGGTGCTATCCTCCGTTTCCTAACATTGATAGAACTTTAAAATACCGGTGCTATCCTCCGTCTCCTAACATTGATAGACCTTTAAAATACCGGTGCTATCCTCCGTCTCCTAACATTGATAGACCTTTAAAATACCGGTGCTATCCTCCGTCTCCTTACATTGATAGACCTTTAAAATACCGGTGCTATCCTCCGTTTCCGTTTCTTAACATTGATAGACTTTTAAAATACCGTTGCTATCCTCCGTCTCCTAACATTGATAGACCTTTAAAATACCGGTGCTATCCTCCGTTTCCTAACATTGATAGACTTTTAAAATACCGGCGCTACCCTGCGTCTCCTAACATTGGTAGACCTTTAAAATACCGGTGCTACCCTGCGTCTCCTAACATTGATAGACCTTTAAAATACCGGCGCTACCCTCCGTCTCCTAACATTGATAGACCTTTAAAATACCGGTGCTATCCTCCGTTTCCTAACATTGAAAGGCCTTTAAAATGCCGGTGCTATCCTCTGTTTCCTAACATTTATAGACCTTTAAAATACCGGTGCAATCCTCCGTTTCCTAACATTGATAGACCTTTAAAATACCGGTGCTATCCTCCGTTTCCTAACATTGAAAGGCCTTTAAAATGCCGGTGCTATCCTCTGTTTCCTAACATTTATAGACCTTTAAAATACCGGTGCAATCCTCCGTTTCCTAACATTGATAGACCTTTAAAATACCGGTGCTATCCTCCGTTTCCTAACATTGACAGACCTTTAAAATACCGGTGCTATCCTCCGTCTCCTAACTTTGATAGACCTTTAAAATACCGGTGCTATCCTCCGTTTCCTAACATGGAAAGACCTTTAAAATACCGGTGCTACCCTCCGTCTCCTAACATTGATAGACCTTTAAAATACCGTTGCTATTCTCCGTCTCCTAACATTGATAGACCTTTAAAATACCGTTGCTATCCTCCGTTTCCTAACATTGATAGACCTTTAAAATACCGGTGCTATCCTCCGTTTCCTAACATTGATAGACCTTTAAAATACCGGTGCTATCCTCCGTTTCTTAACATTGATAGACATTTAAAATACCGTTGCTATCCCCATTCTCCTAACATTGATAGACCTTTAAAATACCGTTGCTATCCTCCGTCTCCTAACATTGATAGACCTTTAAAATACCGGTGCTATCCTCCGTTTCCTAACATTGATAGACCTTTAAAACACCGGTGCTATCCTCTGTTTCCTAACATTGATAGAACTTTAAAATACCGGTGCTATCCTCCGTCTCCTAACATTGATAGACCTTTAAAATACCGGTGCTATCCTCCGTCTCCTTACATTGATAGACCTTTAAAATACCGGTGCTATCCTCCGTTTCCGTTTCTTAACATTGATAGACTTTTAAAATACCGTTGCTACCCCGTCTCCTAACATTGATAGACTTTTAAAATACCGTTGCTATCCTCCGTCTCCTAACATTGATAGACCTTTAAAATACCGGTGCTTTCCTCCGTCTCCTAACATTGATAGACTTTTAAAATACCGGCGCTACCCTGCGTCTCCTAACATTGATAGACCTTTAAAATACCGGTGCTACCCTGCGTCTCCTAACATTGATAGACCTTTAAAATACCGGTGCTATCCTCCGTTTCCTAACATTGAAAGGCCTTTAAAATACCGGTGCTATCCTCTGTTTCCTAACATTTATAGACCTTTAAAATACCGGTGCTTTCCTCCGTTTCCTAACATTGATAGACCTTTAAAATACCGGTGCTATCCTCCGTCTCCTAACATTGACAGACCTTTAAAATACCGGTGCTATCCTCCGTCTCCTAACTTTGATAGACCTTTAAAATACCGGTGCTACCCTGCGTCTCCTAACATTGATAGACCTTTAAAATACCGGCGCTACCCTCCGTCTCCTAACATTGATAGACCTTTAAAATACCGGTGCTATCCTCCGTTTCCTAACATTGAAAGGCCTTTAAAATACCGGTGCTATCCTCTGTTTCCTAACATTTATAGACCTTTAAAATACCGGTGCAATCCTCCGTTTCCTAACATTGACAGACCTTTAAAATACCGGTGCTATCCTCCGTCTCCTAACTTTGATAGACCTTTAAAATACCGGTGCTATCCTCCGTTTCCTAACATTGAAAGACCTTTAAAATACCGGTGCTACCCCCCGTCTCCTAACATTGATAGACCTTTAAAATACCGTTGCTATTCTCCGTCTCCTAACATTGATAGACCTTTAAAATACCGTTGCTATCCTCCGTTTCCTAACATTGATAGACCTTTAAAATACCGGTGCTATCCTCCGTTTCCTAACATTGATAGACCTTTAAAATACCGGTGCTATCCTCCGTTTCTTAACATTGCTAGACCTTTAAAATACCGGTGCTATCCCCCGTCTCCTAACATTGCTAGACCTTTAAAATACCGTTGCTATCCTCCGTCTCCTAACATTGATAGACCTTTAAAATACCGGTGCTATCCTCCGTTTCCTAACATTGATAGACCTTTAAAATACCGTTGCTATCCTCTGTTTCCTAACATTGATAGACCTTTAAAATACCGGTGCTATCCTCCGTCTCCTAACATTGATAGACCTTTAAAATACCGTTGCTATCCTCCGTCTCCTTACATTGATAGACCTTTAAAATACCGGTGCTATCCTCCGTTTCCGTTTCTTAACATTGATAGACTTTTAAAATACCGTTGCTACCCCGTCTCCTAACATTGATAGACTTTTAAAATACCGTTGCTATCCTCCGTCTCCTAACATTGATAGACCTTTAAAATACCGGTGCTATCCTCCGTCTCCTAACATTGATAGACTTTTAAAATACCGTTGCTATCCTCCGTCTCCTAACATTGATAGACCTTTAAAATACCTGTGCTATCCTCCGTTTCCTAACATTGATAGACCTTTAAAATACCGGCGCTACCCTGCGTCTCCTAACTATGATAGACCTTTAAAATACCGGTGCTACCCTGCGTCTCCTAACATTGATAGACCTTTAAAATACCGGTGCTATCCTCCGTTTCCTAACATTGAAAGACCTTTAAAATACCGGTGCTATCCTCCGTTTCCTAACATTGAAAGGCCTTTAAAATACCGGTGCTATTCTCTGTTTCCTAACATTTATAGACCTTTAAAATACCGGTGCAATCCTCCGTTTCCTAACATTGATAGACCTTTAAAATACCGGTGCTATCCTCCGTCTCCTAACATTGACAGACCTTTAAAATACCGGTGCTATCCTCCGTCTCCTAACTTTGATAGACCTTTAAAATACCGGTGCAACCCTCCGTTTCCTAACATTGAAAGACCTTTAAAATACCGGTGCTACCCTCCGTTTCCTAACATTGAAAGACCTTTACAATACCGGTGCTACCCTCCGTTTCCTAACATTGACAGACCTTTAAAATACCGGTGCTACCCTCCGTTTCCTAAAATTGAAAGACCTTTAAAATACCGGTGATATCCTCCGTTTCCTAACATTGACATACCTTTAAAATACCGGTGCTATCCTTCGTCTCCTAACTTTGATAGACCTTTAAAATACCGGTGCTACCCTCCGTTTCCTAACATTGAAAGACCTTAAAAATACCGGTGCTATCCTCCGTTTCCTAACATTGACATACCTTTAAAATACCGGTGCTACCCTCCGTTTCCTAACATTGACAGACCTTTAAAATACCGGTGCTACCCTCCGTTTCCTAAAATTGAAAGACCTTTAAAATACCGGTGCTATCCTCCGTTTCCTAACATTGACATACCTTTAAAATACCGGTGCTATCCTTCGTCTCCTAACTTTGATAGACCTTTAAAATACCGGTGCTACCCTCCGTTTCCTAACATTGAAAGACCTTTAAAATACCGGTGCTATCCTCCGTTTCCTAACATTGACATACCTTTAAAATACCGGTGCTATCCTCCGTCTCCTAACTTTGATAGACCTTTAAAATACTGGTGCTACCCTCCGTTTCCTAACATTGAAAGGCCTTTAAAATACCGGTGCTACCCTCCGTTTCCTAACATTGAAAGACCTTTACAATACCGGTGCTACCCTCCGTTTCCTAACATTGAAAGACCTTTAAAATACCGGTGCTATCCTCTGTTTCCTAACATTGAAAGGCCTTTAAAATACCGGTGTTATCCTCCGACATCAACACTCACATACTGTTAATGGCCGGCCTACCACATTACAAATCTCTCACTCACACGCGTTTGATACATTGCTGACACCATCTATTTATTTATTACTTATCCAATTATTTAACATAAACTTCCTGTGATACAGGATGTCACAAACCTGATACACGCGTGATAGAAAAGGAAGACAAAGTGAAACTGTGAGCTGGAATCTGCATTTGTAACGAAGTTGCTGGACTGTAGCGGTGCTAGAGTCCATGACTTCTCTGTCAATACTCCTCTAAACCTAGGACAGCATTTTATCATTGAATGATTTGCAATACGGTCTCGTGTCACAACTCGGCCATAGTGAGGATAAAAACAGATTGAAATTTTGTAAGTTAATGACTGTAAACATGGCCTGCGTGTGTCTAGACGGGGTAGACATTGTGTTGTAATAATGCCGAGTTCTGTAGCTGCTATTCAGATTAGATTTTCACGTTTTTTACTTTCTTAGTTTATTCAAGAGTTCGTTACTGCTTGATTTTACGGCGCATTAAAACACTGCGTCTGTTATTATGTTTTATAAGTCTGTTGTATTTTCAAATTAAACTTGGCCCGAAAAACATTTAGCACGCGACGATATTAGGTATATAATGAGGGAAAAAATTTTGATTACAGTTAAATAGCTGTCAAAAACATCAGAAAGCTGAATATAAGAAGATTCACTAAAGTTTTTATTTTATTATTTTTTCATCTAGCGAAGAACATATGCTGTATAATCAGCCACGTGAAGGCTATGTTTTACTAGCGATCTAGGTTAAAGCACACGGCTTTTTATGTTATTAAAACATTTAAAATTGATATAACAGCACCCAGGTAATTCCCCCGCAAAAACCTACGCAAATTACAAAGAAAAATTCATTTAAATACCCAGGAGAATGTTTTGACAGTTGGCGAGTTTTATTACGCAACATCAAGCCCAATCTTGTGGGGCGGAATTTGTGACGATAAAACGATTCGCCGTCTGCACAGTCAACGAATCGGCCACATTGCCGGAAGTTCAGAACGATTTCTAGCGATCACGTGGTATTGAAAGAGACCGTCTGTCAATCTTCAGAAAACAAACCACACATTAACGTTCTGACACGTGTCAAAAAGTGGCAATGCTTTCAAATAAATCATACAAAGCCCAAAGTCATTTAAAACCTATCAAACGATTCGCCAAATCAAACTTCAAACGCCATTTAACATACAAGAGGTTGTTTTATCTGAGAATGTCTTTTAACCCCTGCTTCCCAGGGGAGAGTTGCCCCGCGAACATGTAATGACCCCTGGCCGTCGCTGCCCCGAAATATACTACTCTCAGTCGTTTTGGTCTCACCTGTCAATCAGCAGTCGCCTTTCGTAAGAAAACATAGATCATTTCATCCATTTCCGAAATCCTAAAATACCTGAAGCTTCCTGTTCCTTCCAGCACGTGTTGTGTGCACAGAGACGGTAACGCCAGACCCACGTAAACGTACTTTGTGTTTGCAGTTTGAAACTCTTGTCCCAGCTTGTTTTACTCCCTGTTAATGATAAAAGAACAATAACGACTTTCTCTTTTATAATACGTCAAATCCACCAAATCGCAAAATATACTGAGACTTCTTGCGTCTCTCCTGTCTCATTATGCGGACACTAACTTATATTTAACAAAGTAATCTGATTTTCTTGTTGTGTTATTTACAAATATACACGACTATTTTCGTACACATGTTTTGTATGTTCCCAAATCTTAGGCATAAATGTTAACATTGTGATGTTTCAAATGATGATTATATGGATAATCGAAAGAGGGGCGGGGGGAGGTGTGTGTGTGTGTGTGTGTGTGTGTGTGTGTGTGTGTGTGTGTGAGTGTGTGTGAGTGTGTGTGTGTGTGTGTGTGCCGGCGGTGGGGCAGGAAACGGGTTTTCGCGGACACCTGGTGGCATCACGTGACACACGAAACACATGCTTATATAGTCGGGATCGTGCATTGAACTCTCCTTTCAGTGGAGATTTCTTATGGACAAGGTTATGTTATTTTATTATTCAATACTAATTATATGTGTAGAGTCGTACTTTTCATATAGCTTCTTTTTAATACTGATCTGTGGCATCGATGGTTTAATATGATTTGTTTCTACTCTAGTTTAACACGGAGGTGTTTATTAAATAAATATTAGTCTTTTCTCGTGAATCGTATTGAAGATTTACTTGTAGCATTTGAATATATAGCCCGCATTCCGCTTTAATCACTGGATCAGCGTATATTTATGGGTAGACAAGCAGAAATCAGCACGTTCCCACGGTAATTATCTACTGAAATGTCATAACATTATATATTCGATTTTAAATTAAAACAATGCTTGTAGCATACTACTTTATCTCCCACTCATCGCTTGTTTAAAAAACATTTGGCATCGACGCACGATTATCTTAACCCCTCCTTATCGCGCGTACAATTTCCCAGCGTGAGTTAATGTAACGTAAAATATAGCTGATAACAGCTGTTATCAAAAGGCGAAATTTTCTCATTAAACGTAGATGGAATAGTGATTAGAACATCTCTTTGTATGACGCCCGTTCATGAAATAGACCACTGACTATTCAATAATGATAACACTCAATTTCCCGTGGTAAATATTGCAAAGACTTTAATTCTGGATATAAAATTAGAACTAATCATGTTATCGGTAAGAGCCCTGACGGAATATCATTCCAGCTAGGGCTGACTGGACAACGCTACGGTGAGAGAACATTACCGTCCCTTGTAATCTACTGTCTCTCTTGGTTGTTTATCTCCATCAAGTTCATTCTAATTCATTTCTATTGAAAAATCATTCATTTTCTTATCAACATGAGATACCTGGTTCAATGTACTCGGGAACTAAATAGTTAAATATCATTACACATAGGAAACACTGTATAATAATATTTCTATTTAAATGCTTTCTTAGATGATAAAATATTCATTTTAATGGAGTGTCCGTGTGGAGCACCGTGTGAACTTGTGAACTTGTATTCCTGGCACCATGGCTGTATATATCGCGCATCAATCTCACCTCTCCATTGTCTCAGAAAAGTACAAAATTGTACAATCTTCTGTCTTTTGAGCCAGCTACACAAAACACAGGCAACTGTCTCCACTGGCTTACATAGATGTCTTCATGGAAGGCGTCCTACTCCAGTGTTCCAACTAACACAGATCACGTAAACCAAAGAGGCAGGTATATCAAGACACCTAACACGCAATTTCAAACTCGGCTAATATAATCCGGGCAACAATCTAAAAAATATCAGCGTAAACGGTAGTATTTAAATAATACTTTCCATCCAACCAACATAACTTACATCGGCCTTTACACCACACTGCCTACTCCCCCACCCCCACCCCCACCCCCACACAGGTACAAGTATACACATCCCTGGATCTAGATTTTTGAAACGATCTTTGCTTAGATTAATCTTAACAATTTACGTTCAAAGATAAGCTAGCTTAAGTTTAAGTTACGATACATTATCTATTATCTTAAACCTGCCGCAGATCGCACAACGATACGAAAGCTATCGTAACTCTGACAGAGAACTCATTTGTGTTAGAGATGGAAAAAGCTGGGCGTTTCCCAATGACGTCACGGGGATTTCCCAGCCGCCGACAAGAAGAACAATATAGAGAAGTGACACGGAATTCATGATCACATTGTCAGGTCACATTGTTTAACACGCGTCTATTTGAGTGACATTCTGTACAATCCTACATATGTCCTACATGTAGACGTTTTGTTCTTATTATGAAAGATGCCATGACTACCCGAACACAAATTTCATTCGGGTGCCATGCAAAGACATTTTTCAAATCCAATCAATGTTATAATCATGTAGTGTTTTGTCACCACACTATAGCTACTAGAATTGAAATAATGTGCCAAGAGGTACTTCACGATTTTCTCTTCAAATGAGGCGTACGAGGCAGGCATCAATGCTGTTTAATGTGCCGATATTATGTTGTTTGTTTATTGTTTAACGCCGCACTTAGCAATATTCCAGCTCTATGTCTGTATATATTCGAGTCTGTACCAGAAAATCCTGTGATGACATCAAGATCATCGATCTGCGCCATTGGGATTCAATGACGTCCATCAACCAACTCAGCGAGCATGACCACCCGATCCCGTCAGAAGCCTCATGCAGCTTTCACGGGTTCCTATTCCAACCTGGATTTTCACAGGTCTGTAAGCTTTTTAAGTTTGTTTTGTTATTTATATATCCAATATATTTCACGAATAAACAAAGTACTCAAATGCAAAATCAAGCTATTTGTATTTTTAGATGAGGTAATTATTTTTGTTTATCTATCGAGATCCATAATTGTTTTCAAGATTTGAAGTGACATCAATTTACGTTCACAAAGGGAGATAATTTAGGAATTCTCAGGTTATGTTGACTCATGGAACACGTCACAAGTTAACATGAACATACATATAATTTAGTCCTTTTCTATCCTTTTCAATTAAGTAGAGATATTTAACTGATTTGTCTGTTTTTATTTAAATCTTGCTGAGGAGTGAATTGCGAATTTACGAATTTACATTGTAAATGTATTAAACCTATTCCCGACGTCTGGCTTGTCTGACAGCATTGCTGAGGAGCATTTATTTGTCCGGTGACCCTAACCTTTGCAAAGATTTTATTGTCTGAATGATCTCAAGTATACATACTTTGGTAAATGACCAATACCAATCATTATTTTAAAGTCGTCCATTGAATGCAAAATTGAAAGATTATTGTGGTGAAAATATATGTCTATTTTATATTGATCAGTAAATCTCCTTCAGTTAACCTTTTTCTGCGAAAAAATATTGGAAAGTGAATTTTTGGCAACGTTCAAAATATGCTACTTTTTGACGACATTTTAAACCCAAACGAGCATGCGAAACCATTTTTTTAATTTCATTTTTGAAATCGTCAATCTAAAAAATACGATACGAAAATCTGTGCTTATGTTTTGCTGTCAAAATTTCCTTAAATTGCTATATTTAATGGAAAAAAATCTATGCCGTTAATCACCTGTTTTTAAAGAATGAAATTTTGCAACGGACAATTTTTAATCACTTGTTATCAAAGATTTTTCTTGCAATAATTAGATAATCTAGGTGTTGTTTTTAAAACAAAACAAAATACAACTACTTTTGCTGGACAAATATCATCTATACTCTTTATACAAATATACTACAACATATTTTATCATATGTATTTCCTTGTAGAATCTATAAAAAAACACACACAACCGCTCGTCCACGTGATTTTAAATGTAAAAAAACTATGAGAAACACTTATGGATTTGCACTTTGTCATATATGTAGATTGATTTAACTTTATAAAATGCGAAAATAAAGACTAAAGACAAATGCGATTCAGAAAATATCACGTCGGAACTCCGAGCTTTATGAAAGCTGTAACATTGAGCAAGGTCTCGCCCGGCGACTTGCTCCTCACTCCGATATCGGGTTCGCGGAGGTCTCTATATGCTACCGAGAGTGTACCGAAGGTGTCACGCGCTGGGGAGGAGCCTGGCCAGGCGAAAACGAAGGGTAACCGCACCCAACAAGCCCTATATTCTCTAAGCTCCAAGTGCTGTTCCCTATGCAAAATCTGGAAGCAATGCACAACCAGGTAACACTATCGTCATTATTGTGTCTACGGTTTTTGAGGATATGAGGGCGTTTTAGGTGGTTTGAATTTAATGAATTGTTTCTGAAAGATTTTATATCTTGACAGGTATTACCACCTGATCACCTGATGGAAGTATCAAATAGCAGGTATACAAACGTGAGAGTGGACTGTTTTCACCAGTTTCAACTTATCCTTGCGTTTGTTTGGCCCTTAAACAGTTACTTGATGAACGTCTACAAGACATGACTATGACCCATGAGGAGACGATTGACGTCTACAAAGCATGACTATGACCCATGAGGAGACGCTGGACCGCTACAAGGCATGACTATGACCCATGAGGAGACGATGGACCGCTAGAAGGCATGACTATGGTCCATGAGGAGACGATGGACGTCTACAAGGCATGACTATCATCCACGAGAACACGATGGACGTCTACAAGGCATGACTGTGGTCCATGAGGAGATGTTGGACGTCTACAAGTCATGACTATGATCCATGATAAGGCTTGATGGACGTATACAAGGCATGACTGTGGTCCATGAGAAGGCTTGATGGACGTATACAAGACATGGCTATGGTCCATGAGAAGGCTTGATGGACGTATACAAGGCATTACTATGGTCCATGAGAAGACTTGATGGACGTCTACAAGGCATGACTGTGGTCCATGTGAAGGCTTGATGGACGTATACAAGGCATGACTATGGTCCATGAGAAGGCTTGGTGGACGTCTACATGGCACGACTATGGTCCATGAGAAGGCTTGATGGACGTCTACAAAGCATGACTATGATCCATGAGGAGACGATGGACGTCTACAAAGCATGACTATGGTCCATGACAAGCCGATGGACGTCTACAAGGCATGACTTTGGTCCATGAGAAGGCTTGATGGACGTCTACAAAGCATGACTATGATCCATGAGGAGACGATGGACGTCTACAAAGCATGACTATGGTCCACGAGGAGACGATGGACATCTACAAAGCATGTCTATGGTCCATGAGAAGGCTTGATGGACGTCTACAAGGCATGACCGTGGTCCATTAGAAGACGATGGACGTCTACAAAGCATGACTATGGTCCATGAGAAGCCGATGGACGGCTACAAAGCATGACTATCGTCCATAAGAAGGCTTGATGGACTTCTACAAAGCATGACTATGATTCATGAGGAGACGATGGACCGCTAGAAGGCATGACTATGGTCCATGAGGAGACGATGGACGTCTACAAAGCATGACTATGATCCATGAGGAGACGATGGACGTCTACAAAGCATGACTATGATCCATGTGGAGACGATGGACGTCTACAAGGCATGACTATCATCCACGAGAACACGATGGACGTCTACAGGGCCAGTCTGTGGTCCATGAGGAGATGTTGGACGTCTACAAGGCATGACTATGATCCATGAGAAGGCCTGATGGACGTATACAAGGCATGACTGTGGTCCATGAGAAGGCTTGATGGACGTATACAAGACATGGCTATGGTCCATGAGAAGGCTTGATGGACGTATACAAGGCATTACTATGGTCCATGAGAAGGCTTGATGGACGTCTACAAGGCATGACTATGGTCCATGTGAAGGCTTGATGGACGTATACAAGGCATGACTATGGTCCATGAGAAGGCTTGGTGGACGTCTACAAGGCACGACTATGGTCCATGAGAAGGCTTGATGGACGTCTACAAAGCATGACTATGATCCATGAGGAGACGATGGACGTCTACAAAGCATGACTATGGTCCATGAGAAGGCTTGATGGACGTCTACAAGGCATGACTATGGTCCATGAGAAGGCTTGATGGACGTCTACAAAGCATGACTATGATCCATGAGGAGACGATGGACGTCTACAAAGCATGACTATGGTCCACGAGGAGACGATGGACATCTACAAAGCATGTCTATGGTCCATGAGAAGGCTTGATGGACGTCTACAAGGCATGACCGTGGTCCATTAGAAGACGATGGACGTCTACAAAGCATGACTATGGTCCATGAGAAGCCGATGGACGTCTACAAAGCATGACTATCGTCCATAAGAAGGCTTGATGGACTTCTACAAAGCATGACTATGATTCATGAGGAGACGATGGACCGCTAGAAGGCATGACTATGGTCCATGAAGAGACGATGGACGTCTACAAAGCATGACTATGATCCATGAGGAGACGATGGACGTCTACAAAGCATGACTATGATCCATGTGGAGACGATGGACGTCTACAAGGCATGACTATCATCCACGAGAACACGATGGACGTCTACAAGGCCAGTCTGTGGTCCATGAGGAGATGTTGGACGTCTACAAGGCATGACTATGATCCATGAGAAGGCCTGATGGACGTATACAAGGCATGACTGTGGTCCATGAGAAGGCTCGATGGACGTATACAAGGCATGGCTATGGTCCATGAAAAGGCTTGATGGACGTATACAAGGCATTACTATGGTCGATGAGAAGGCTTGATGGACCTCTACAAGGCATGATTATGGTCCATGTGAAGGCTTGATGGACGTATACAAGGCATGACTATGGTCCATGAGAAGGCTTGATGGACGTCTACAAAGCATGACTATGATCCATGAGAAGACGATGGACGTCTACAAGGCATGACTACGGTCCATGACAAGCCGATGGACGTCTACAAGGCATGACTATGGTTCATGAGAAGGCTTGATGGACGTCTACAAAGCATGACTATGATCCATGAGGAGACGATGGACGTCTACAAAGCATGACTATGATCCATGAGGAGACGATGGACGCCTACAAAGCATGACTATGACCCATGAAGAGACGATGGATGTCTACAAAGCATGACTATGACCCATGGGGAGACGATTGACGTCTACAAAGCATGACTATGACGCATGAGGAGACGATGGACGTCTACAAGGCATGACTATGACCCATGAGGAGACAATGGACCGCTACAAGGCATGACTATGGTCCATGAGGAGACGATGGACGTGTACAAAGCATGACTATGACCCATGAGGAGACAATGGACGTCTACAAGGCATGACTAAGACCCATGAGGACACGATGGACGTCTACAAAGCATGACTATTACCCATGAGGAGACGATGGACGTCTACAAGGCATGACTATGACCCATGAGGAGACGATGGACCGGTAGAAGGCATGACTATGGTCCATGAGGAGGCGATGGACGTCTACAAGGCATGATTATGACCCATGAGGTAGACGCCGGACGTCTACAAGGCATGACTATGACCCATGAGGAGACGGTGGACGCCTACAAAGCATGACTATGACCCATGAAGAGACGATGGACGTCTACAAAGCATGACTATGATCCACGTGAAGACGATGGACGTCTACAAAGCATGACTGTGGTCCATGAGGAGATGATGGACGTCTACAAAGCATGACTATGATCCCCGAGAAGACGATGGACGTCTACAAGGCATGACTATGATCCACAAGAAGACTTGATGGACGTCTACACTGCATGACTATGATCCATGAGGAGACGATGGACGTCTACAAGGCATGATTATGACCCATGAGGTAGACGCCGGACGTCTACAAGGCATGACTATGACCCATGAGGAGACGATGGACGCCTACAAAGCATGACTATGACCCATGAAGAGACGATGCACGTCTACAAAGCATGACTATGACGCATGAGGAGACGATGGACCGCTAGAAGGCATGACTATGGTCCATGAGGAGACGATGGGCTTCTACAAAGCATGACTATGATCAATGAGGAGGCTTGATGGACGTCTACATGGCATGACCGTGGTCCATGAGAAGACGATGGGCTTCAACAAAGCATGACTATGATCCATGAGAAGGCTTGATGGACGTCTACACTGCATGACTATGACCCATGAGGTAGACGCCGGACGTCTACAAGCGTGACTATGACCCATGAGGAGACGATGGACGCCTACAAAGCATGACTATGACCCATGAAGAGACGAAGGACGTCTACAAAGCATGACTATGACGCATGAGGAGACGATGGGCGTCTACAAGGCATGACTATGACCCATGAGGAGACGATGGACCGCTAGAAGGCACGACTATGGTCCATGAGGAGACGATGGACGTCTACAAAGCTTGACTATGATCCATGTGGAGACGATGGACGTCTACAAGGCATGACTGTGATCCATGAGGAGACGATGGACGTCTACAAAGCATGACTATGATCCACGTGAAGACGATGGACGTCTACAAAGCATGACTGTGGTCCATGAGGAGACGATGGACGTCTACAAAGCATGACTATGATCCACAAGAAGACTTGATGGACGTCTACACTGCATGACTATGATCCATGAGGAGACGATGGACGTCTACAAGGCATGATTATGACCCATGAGGTAGACGCCGGACGTCTACAAGGCATGACCATGACCCATGAGGAGACGATGGACGCCTACAAAGCATGACTATGACCCATGAAGAGACGATGCACGTCTACAAAGCATGACTATGACGCATGAGGAGACGATGGACCGCTAGAAGGCATGACTATGGTCCATGAGGAGACGATGGACGTCTACAAAGCATGACTATGATCCATGTGGAGACGATGGACGTCTACAAAGCATGACTGTGATCCATGAGGAGACGACGGACGTCTACAAGGCATTACTATGATCCACGTGAAGACGATGAACGTCTACAAAGTATGACTGTGGTCCATGGGGAGATGATGGACGTCTACAAGGCATGACTATGATCCACGAGAAGACGATTGACGTCTACAAGGCATGACTATGATCCACAAGAAGACGATGGACGTCTATAAAGTATGACTATGGTCCATGAGAAGGCTTGATGAACGTATACATGGCATGACTATGATCCATGAGGAGACGATGGACGTCTACAAAACATGACTATGGTCCATAAGAAGACGATGGACGTCTACAAGGCATGACTATGGTCCATGAAAGGCCTAATGGACGTATACAAGGCATGACTATGGTCCATGAGAAGGCTTGATGGACGTATACAGGGCATGACTGATCCATGAGAAGGCTTGATTGACGTATACAAGGCATGACTGTGGTCCTTGAGAAGGCTTGATGGACGTATAAAAGGCATGGCTATGGTCCATGAGAAGGCTTGATGGACGTCTACAAGGCACGACTATGGTCCATGAGAAGGCTTGATGGACGTATACAAGGCATGACTATGGTCCATGAGAAGGCTTGATGGACGTATACAAGGCATGACTATGGTCCATGAGAAGACGATGTACGTCTACAAAGCATGACTATGGTCCATGAGAAGACGATGGACGTCTACAAAGCATGACTATGATCCATGAGAAGGCTTGATGGACGTCTACAAGGCATGACCATGGTCCATGAGGAGTCGATGGGCGTCTACAAGGCATGACTATGATCCATGAGAAGGCTTGATGGACGTATACAAGGCATTACTATGGTCCATGAGAGGTTGATGGACGTCTACAAGGCATGACTATGGTCCATGAGAAGGCTTGATGGACGTATAGAAGGCACGACTATGGTCCATGAGAAGCCTTGATGGACGTATACAAAGCATGACTATGGTCCATGAGAAGGCTTGATGGACGTCTACAAGGCATGACTATGGTCCATGAGAAGGCTTGATGGACGCCTTCAAAGCATGACTATGATCCATGAGGAGACGATAGGCTTCTACAAGGATGACTATGATCCATGAGAAGGCTTGATGGACGTCTACATGGCATGACCGTGGTCCATGAGAAGACGATGGGCTTCTACAAAGCATGACTATGATCCATGAGAAGGCTTGATGGACGTCTACACTGCATGACTATGACCCATGAGGTAGACGCCGGACGTCTACAAGCGTGACTATGACCCATGAGGAGACGATGGACGCCTACAAAGCATGACTATGACCTATGAAGAGACGATGGACGTCTACAAAGCATAACTATGACGCATGAGGAGACGATGGACGTCTACAAGGCATGACTATGACCCATGAGGAGACGATGGACCGCTAGAAGGCATGACTATGGTCCATGAGGAGACGATGGACGTCTACAAAGCTTGACTATGATCCATGTGGAGACGATGGACGTCTACAAGGCATGACTGTGATCCATGAGGAGACGATGGACGTCTACAAAGCATGACTATGATCCACGTGAAGACGATGGACGTCTACAAAGCATGACTGTGGTCCATGAGGAGATGATGGACGTCTACAAAACATGACTATGATCCCCGAGAAGACGATGGACGTCTACAAGGCATGACTATGATCCACAAGAAGACTTGATGGACGTCTACACTGCATGACTATGATCCATGAGGAGACGATGGACGTCTACAAGGCATGATTATGACCCATGAGGTAGACGCCGGACGTCTACAAGGCATGACTATGACCCATGAGGAGACGATGGACGCCTACAAAGCATGACTATGACCCATGAAGAGACGATGGACGTCTACAAAGCATGACTATGACGCATGATGAGACGATGGACGTCTACAAGGCATGACTAAGACGCATGAGGAGACGATGGACCGCTAGAAGGCATGACTATGGTCCATGAGGAGACGATGGACGTCTACAAAGCATGACTATGATCCATGTGGAGACGATGGACGTCTACAAGGCATGACTGTGATCCATGAGGAGACGATGGACGTCTACAAGGCATGACTATGATCCACGTGAAGACGATGGACGTCTACAAAGTATGACTGTGGTCCATGAGGAGATGATGGACGTCTACAAGGCATGACTATGATCCACGAGAAGACGATGGACGTCTACAAGGCATGACTATGATCCACAAGAAGACGATGGACGTCTACAAAGTATGACTATGGTCCATGAGAAGGCTTGATGGACGTATACATGGCATGACTATGATCCATGAGGAGACGATGGACGTCTACAAAACATGACTATGGTCCATAAGAAGACGATGGACGTCTACAAGGCATGACTATGGTCCATGAAAGGCCTAATGGACGTATACAAGGCATGACTATGGTCCATGAGAAGGCTTGATGGACGTATACAGGGCATGACTATGATCCATGAGAAGGCTTGATTGACGTATACAAGGCATGACTGTGGTCCTTGAGAAGGCTTGATGGACGTATAAAAGGCATGGCTATGGTCCATGAGAAGGCTTAATGGACGTATACAAGGCACGGCTATGGTCCATGAGAAGGCTTGATGGACGTATACAAGGCATGACTATGGTCCATGAGAAGGCTTGATGGACGTATACAAGGCATGACTATGGTCCATGAGAAGACGATGTACGTCTACAAAGCATGACTATGGTCCATGAGAAGACGATGGACGTCTACAAAGCATGACTATGGTCCATGAGAAGGCTTGATGGACGTCTACAAGGCATGACCATGGTCCATGAGAAGGCTTGATGGACGTATTCATGGCAGGACTATGGTCCATGAGGAGACGGTGTACGTCTACAAGGCATGACTATGGTCCATGAGGAGACGATGGACATCTACAAAGCATGTCTATGGTCCATGAGAAGACGATGGACGTCTACAAGGCATGACTATGGTCCATGAGGAGACGATGGACGTCTACAAAGCATGACTATGGTCCATGAGGAAACGATGGACGGTTAAAAAGCATGACTATGGTCCATGAGGAGACGGTGTACGTCTACAAAGCATGACTATGGTCCATGAGAAGGCTTGATGGACGTATACAAGGCATGTGTATGGTCCATGAGGAGACGATGGACGTCTACAAAGCATGACCGTGGTCCTCACCTCACATAAAACTATTTTCAGATAGGATTTACTAATCCTGAAGACAAAGTATTTATTTGCCGTATTTGTTATCCAGTTATCCAGTTATCTATACCTGCCAATTATTTAATAAACTACTTGCGCTTTAATATGATTTGGTTCTGACATGGTGTGTTGGTCATATATTGTTGGACAAGGTCTGTATAAACATATGTAGTAGAGAGTTTCATTTTCTATGACAACCAGACGTTATCAGTGCATCTAAGGTGAACACCTGACACAAGCAATTAATAACCCCTTTCAAATAGTTTTATTCATTTACCAGTTATCGACAAACGTTCATCAATTTAGATCACAAAACAGTGTGGCATTTAAAAAGCCTCAACTGAGGAACAGTTGTTAGAACATTTTGTCACAGCAAGCAGAGATCATGTTTATTGCATGTAAATATCATGTACATTTCCGGCCCACTGCTCACAGTGAATATATTCCAGATCTGACGCTGCCCATTGAGATTGATACCAATCTCTATATGGTGAAAACTACATTCAAATTAATCATTAGTAATTTTGAATAGAGATAAGGCCGGGCGGCCTGAGAGCTGCAATGAGGTTATTGTAGGCTGTCAAGTTCCTGTCAGATGCTTTTGTCAGTGACACCCTGCAGCTGTTAGGCGATCATGTAGATGTGATACTCAACTGCTATCGACCACTGATCACAAGCGATGCATCATGAAGTCGGTCATCACGTGTAGCCACTCTCAGTTGATAATTAGCCTGGCTGTATCGGATCTCCTGGGTAAATGTCAAACAAGTGCATTAAGGTGTGGGTTGAAATAATAAGCTGTAGCTTTCCTCCCCAGGTAAATGGCACTGGTCCCCGATACTGCATGACAATACCTGTTTCTCTACGACCACTGACATCACCATGGTAACACGTCTGGGATAACGCTGTCATCGCGATATCGAGTGACCATGAGTAAAAGGATGTACCATACCAGTGGGACATCGAAGATGAATATTATTGTATAAGTATTTTTCCCAAAAGCATAAATCTAGCAGAATTACGTATACAATGAAGAAAAAGATTACAATCCGTCAAATTTGTTAGCACCTTTTTAAAGTTGAATCCCATTTGATGCGGGTATGTGTATTAGTTTATCTTTCAAATTTACGTTTCACTTGAGTGTAGACAAGTAGAAAGAGGACACTTTCATGTAAATACTCGAACTATTAAAGACTCTGTCACTTAAGACACTGACGTTAATCATTGTTCTGCAGATACTGAGGTTAATCACTACTGTTCTGCAGATACTGAGGTTAATCACTACTGTTCTGCAGATACTGGGGTTAATCACTACTGTTCTGCAGATACTGAGGTTAATCACTACTGTTCTGCAGATACTGAGGTTAATCACTTCTGTTCTGCAGATACTGGGGTTACTCACTACTGTTCTGAAGATACTCGGGTTACTCACTACTGTTCTGCAGATACTCGGGTTACTCACTACTGTTCTGCAGATACTGAGGTTACTCACTACTGTTCTGCAGATACTCGGGTTACTCACTACTGTTCTGCAGATACTGAGGTAAATCACTACTGTTCTGCAGATACTGAGGTTACTCACTACTGTTCTGCAGATACTCAGGTTACTCACTACTGTTCTGCAGATACTCGGGTTACTCACTACTGTTCTGCATATACTCAGGTTACTCACTACTGTTCTGCAGATACTGAGGTTAATCACTACTGTTCTGCAGATACTCAGGTTACTTACTACTGTTCTGCAGATACTGGGGTTACTCACTACTGTTCTGCAGATACTCGGGTTACTCACTACTGTTCTGCAGATACTCGGGTTACTCACTACTGTTCTGCAGATACTGAGGTTAATCACTACTGTTCTGCATATACTCGGGTTACTCACTACTGTTCTGCAGATACTGAGGTAAATCACTACTGTTCTGTAGATACTGGGGTTACTCACTACTGTTCTGCAGATACTCAGGTTACTCACTACTGTTCTTCAGATACTGAGGTTAATCACTACTGTTCTTCAGATACTCAGGTTACTCACTACTGTTCTGCAGATACTCAGGTTAATCACTACTGTTCTGCAGATACTCAGGTTACTCACTACTGTTCTGCAGATACTCAGGTTACTCACTACTGTTCTGCAGATACTCAGGTTACTCACTACTGTTCTGCAGATACTGAGGTTAATCACTACTGTTCTGCAGATACTCGGGTTACTCACTACTGTTCTGCAGATACTGAGGTTAATCACTACTGTTCTGCAGATACTGGGGTTACTCACTACTGTTCTGCAGATACTCGGGTTACTCACTACTGTTCTGCAGATACTGGGGTTACTCACTACTGTTCTGCAGATACTGAGGTTAATCACTACTGTTCTGCAGATACTCAGGTTACTCACTACTGTTCTGCAGATACTCAGGTCAATCACTTCTGTTCTGCAGATACTCAGGTTACTCACTACTGTTCTGCAGATACTTTGGTTACTCACTACTGTTCTGCAGATACTCAGGTTAATCACTACTGTTCTGCAGATACTCAGGTTACTCACTACTGTTCTGCAGATACTCAGGTTACTCACTACTGTTCTGCAGATACTCAGGTTACTCACTACTGTTCTGCAGATACTGAGGTTAATCACTACTGTTCTGCAGATACTCGGGTTACTCACTACTGTTCTGCAGATACTGAGGTTAATCACTACTGTTCTGCAGATACTCAGGTTACTCACTACTGTTCTGCAGATACTCGGGTTACTCACTACTGTTCTGCAGATACTGGGGTTACTCACTACTGTTCTGCAGATACTGAGGTTAATCACTGCTGTTCTGCAGATACTCAGGTTACTCACTACTGTTCTGCAGATACTCAGGTCAATCACTTCTGTTCTGCAGATACTCAGGTTACTCACTACTGTTCTGCAGATACTTTGGTTACTCACTACTGTTCTGCAGATACTCAGGTTACTCACTACTGTTCTGCAGATACTGAGGTTAATCACTACTGTTCTGCAGATACTGAGGTTAATCACTACTGTTCTGCAGATACTCAGGTTACTCACTACCGTTCTGTAGATACTCGGGTTACTCACTACTGTTCTGCAGATACTGGGGTTACTCACTACTGTTCTGCAGATACTCAGGTTACTCACTACTGTTCTGCAGATACTGAGGTTAATCACTACTGTTCTGAAGATACTCGGGTTACTCACTACTGTTCTGCATATACTCAGGTTACTCACTACTGTTCTGGAGATACTGGGGTTAATCACTACTGTTCTGCAGATACTCAGGTTACTCACTACTGTTCTGCAGATACTGAGGTTAATCACTACTGTTCTGCAGATACTCAGGTTACTCACTGCCGTTCTGTAGATACTCGGGTTACTCACTACTGTTCTGCAGATACTGGGGTTACTCACTACTGTTCTGCAGATACTCAGGTTACTCACTACTGTTCTGCAGATACTTTGGTTACTCACTTCCTTTTCTGCAGATACTCAGGTTACTCACTACTGTTCTGCAGATACTCAGGTTACTCACTACTGTTCTGCAGATACTGAGGTTAATCACTACTGTTCTGCAGATACTCAGGTTACTCACTACCGTTCTGCAGATACTCGGGTTACTCACTACTGTTCTGCAGATACTGGGGTTACTCACTACTGTTCTGCAGATACTGAGGCTACTCACTACTGTTCTGCAGATACTGAGGTTAATCACTACTGTTCTGCAGATACTCGGGTTACTCACTACTGTTCTGCATATACTCAGGTTACTCACTACTGTTCTGGAGATACTGGGGTTACTCACTACTGTTCTGCAGATACTCAGGTTACTCACTACTGTTCTGCATATACTCAGGTTACTCACTACTGTTCTGCAGATACTGAGGTAAATCACTACTGTTCTGCAGATACTGAGGTTAATCACTACTGTTCTGCAGATGCTCGGGTTACTCACTACTGTTCTGCAGATACTGAGGTTAATCACTACTGTTCTGCAGATACTCAGGTTACTCACTACTGTTCTGCAGATACTGAGGTTAATCACTGCTCTTCTGTATACACGGGGGTTAACTACGGCTTTTCTTTTGACAACGAGGTTAATCATTGCCCTTTAGTAGACAATGAGATTAATCACTGCTCTTCAGTGGACAATGAGATTAATAACTGCTCTTCTATATAGATCTGAGATAGTTCATTGCTTCCCAGTATACATTACCTTTAATCACTGCTCTATTCGATAAGGGAGGAGGAGTAATGCCTCACTTGTGATATTTAAGTGAATCTACTAAAAGAGTGTGATATATTCCTAACTGTTGTTTTATAATTATTTCATATTGCATTTGTATTACCCCTAACTTATAATAAGTAGTAACTTGGTATTTTTAATAGACATTTTAAATAGACAATACATTAAACATGTAGCAAGTCCTCTGACTTGGTTGTTTAAGCATATTTTATTGTCTGAATGTACAAAGAGATAATAAAAGTGACAGGCAAAGGTGCCATCCTCTATCACAGTTTCACACACTATTTAAGTATGTTCAGTATGTGTAACATATGCTTATATGTTTATATGTATGTATTTATGCGTTTATATCCTATGTATGCTCTACACGCATACTTACATAAATTTACATCCATACATAATATCAACACCTTGTGCTGCAGATATATACAGTGTTGCATCAGTGACCACATTCACCTGTATGGCGGTTGTTGATTAAATATTAAATCTATTAAGTCCTTGTGACAATTATGCAATGCTTATTGTTTTCATTTTCACGCCAGTTGGTACCACAAATAATGTTAATTTGAGCTCTATCTACATGCAGACAATTACAGTTAGTTTTGCGTATAGGGCATAAATACACACGTGGGGAAAAGTATATTGCTTTGTGTTCACGTGTAAAAAACGTCATGGGTGTAATTTAACATTTACAAACAAGAAAGATTTCTCCCAAGCAACAAATCAGGACAGGCAGGATCTCATGCATAAACATGCATAATCTCATGTGTAGCAAGGCAGGATCTCCTGCATCGTAAGGTATAGTAAGGCAGGATCTCATGTATAGACAGGGAGTATACCATGTATAGATAGGCAGGATCTCATGCATCGGCGGGCAGGATCTCGTGTATCGATAGTCAGAATCTCATGTATAGACAGGCAGGATATCATGTGTAGACAGAATGGATCTCGTGTATCAAAACGCAGGATCTGACGTATAGACAGGCAGGATCTTATGTATAGAGAGGATGGATCTGATGTATAGACAGGCAGGATCTGATGTATAGACAGACAGGATCTGATGTATGACAGACATGATCTGATGTACAGACAGGCAGGATCTGATGTATAGACAGACAGGATTTGATGTATAGACAAGCAGGATCTGATGTATAGACAGGCAGGATCTGATGTATAGACAGACAGGATCTCATGTGTAGACAAGGAGGATCTCATGTATAGACAGACATGATCTGATGTATAGACAGACAGGATCTGATGTATAGACAGGCAGGATCTGATGTATAGACAGGCTGGATCTCACGTGTAGACAGGCAGGATCTGATGTATAGACAGGCAGGATCTCATGTGTAGACAGGCAGGATCTGATGTGTAGACAGGCAGGGTCTCATGTGTAGACAGGCAGGATCTCATGTGTAGACGTGCAGGATCTCATGTGTAGACAGACAGGGTCTCATGTGTAGACAGGCAGGATCTCATGTGTAGACGGGCAGGATCTCATGTGTAGTCAGGCAGGATCTCATTTGTAGACAGGCAGGATCTCATGTGTAGTCAGGCAGGATCTCATTTGTAGACAGGCAGGATCTCATGTGTAGACAGGCAAGATCTCATGTGTAGACAGGCAGGGTCTCATGTGTAGACAGGCAGGATCTCATGTGTAGACGGGCAGGATCTCATGTGTAGTCAGGCAGGATCTCATTTGTAGACAGGCAGGATCTCATGTGTAGACAGGCAAGATCTCATGTGTAGACAGGCAGGGTCTCATGTGTAGACAGGCAGGGTCTTATGTGTAGACAGGCAAGATCTCATGTGTAGACAGGCAGGGTCTCATGTGTAGACAGGCAGGGTCTTATGTGTAGACAGGCAAGATCTCATGTATAGACAGGCAGGATCTGATGTATAGACATTCAGGATTTCATGCATAGACACGCAGGATCTCACGTGTAGGCAGGCAGGATCTCATGTGTAGACAGGGAGGATCCCATGTATAGATAGGCAGGATCTCATGCATCGACGGTCAGGATCTCATGTATCGACAGTCAGAATCTCATGTATAGACAGTCAGGATCTCATGTATAGACAGGCAGGATCTCATGTGCAGAAAGGCAGGGTCTCATGTATAGACAGTCAGAATCTCATGTATAGACATGCTGGATCTTATGAGTAGACGGGCAGGATCTGATGTATAGACAGGCAGGATCTGATGTATAGACAGGCAGGATCTGATGTATAGACAGGCAGGATCTGATGTATAGACAGGCAGGATCTGATGTATAGACAGACAGGATCTCATGTGTAGACAAGGAGGATCTCATGTATAGACAGACATGATCTGATGTATAGACAGACAGGATCTGATGTATAGACAGGCTGGATCTCACGTGTAGACA
Organism: Haliotis rufescens; assembly: GCF_023055435.1. Lineage (NCBI taxonomy): Eukaryota > Metazoa > Mollusca > Gastropoda > Lepetellida > Haliotidae > Haliotis > Haliotis rufescens. Next base: position 1,991,568 of record NW_025964357.1, read on the forward strand.
GGCAGGATCTGATGTATAGACAGGCAGGATCTCATGTGTAGACAGGCAGGATCTCATGTGTAGACAGGCAGGATCTGATGTGTAGACAGGCAGGGTCTCATGTGTAGACAGGCAGGATCTCATGTGTAGACGTGCAGGATCTCATGTGTAGACAGACAGGGTCTCATGTGTAGACAGGCAGGATCTCATGTGTAGACGGGCAGGATCTCATGTGTAGTCAGGCAGGATCTCATTTGTAGACAGGCAGGATCTCATGTGTAGTCAGGCAGGATCTCATTTGTAGACAGGCAGGATCTCATGTGTAGACAGGCAAGATCTCATGTGTAGACAGGCAGGGTCTCATGTGTAGACAGGCAGGATCTCATGTGCAGAAAGGCAGGGTCTCATGTATAGACAGTCAGAATCTCATGTATAGACATGCTGGATCTTATGAGTAGACGGGCAGGATCTGATGTATAGACAGGCAGGATCTGATGTATAGACAGGCAGGATCTGATGTATAGACAGGCAGGATCTCATGTATAGACAGGCAGGATCTCATGTATAGACAAGCAGCAGGATATCATGTGCAGACAAGCATGATCTTTTGTCTTCCGACAGCATGACTAACTCGCTGTTATCTTCCTCGTTTGTAGAACACAACGTCTGGTCCGATTAAATTGAGATTTCAGATATCCAGTCTATAAAGATCTGTCACCTTCAAACTTCCAACCTCCCATATTGCCAGTAAACGTAAGGGATGTGAGGGATGGAAGGGGGGGGGGGGGGGGGGGGATGTTGGCATGGATGCACCTGATTACATCGTAGCCACACACACACACACACCCAACCACCCCCCACCCCCCACCCACCACCCCCACCACCCACCACCACCCCCACACACACACACAACAAGTCCCCCCTCCTGTTCCGCTTCCTCCGCAAACAAAACAATACCCTACTGGTTGTGCTCGTTTTCAGATACCGTGTATAATTACATTTGTTTAACATTTTGGAACAGGTGACTTAAACAAGTTAATTACATATTAGAGCTGTGGTTTGTTGTTAAACATGACAGTAAATGTAGGGTTACACTCGCGTGGCTTCTGGCACATAATTTTCTCCCAAGCTTCGTGCTGCAGATCTAGTTGTTCGGCACCGACACTGCTTCAACCCTCGATACTCCAGTTGTTCCCCTTGGACACATTGAAATAATCAGATTTACACTCTACACATTTACTTTTACACTTTGAAAAACCGTCACATGTTTCGGGTGCTTGTTTATATCTGTTTATGCAAAAATATGTATTGGAATGATTCCTGACACAAAGACTAATATTTGAGACTAATTTTGACGTGGGTTCGAACTTGTCACAGTCGCAACGGCATATGGATTCATTGTGGATCGGCGTTTGCGCATGCCCGGCAGATGTGCCACGCTCTGTGATAGTCGGATGTAGCCAGCCTAGGTTGTTCATTGCAAGATACATCATGCACACATGTACATGGGGCCAAAAGTGATGCTAGATGTTCAGGTTGGGACAGAGCATTCACCGAGGCCTTGTGTTGTAGTTCTACACACTGTCTCATAATATCCTAATATTATATACAGACGCAGTTTTTATATAGATAATAAACAGACGCGATGTTGATATAGATGATAAACAGACGTAATGTTGATATAGATAATAAACAGACTCACTTTTGATATAGATCATAAACAAGTATAATGTTGATATAGATCATAAACAGACGTAATGTTGATATAGATAATAAACAGACTCACTTTTGATATGGATCATAAAGAGATGCAGTGTTGATATAGATCATAAACAAATATAATGTTGATATAGATAATAAAGAGACGCAATGTTAATATAGATAATAAACAGACTTAATGTTGATATAGATCATAAACATATATAATGTTGATATAGATAATAAAGAGACGTCATGTTGATATAGAAGATAAACAGACGCAATGCTGATATAGATCATAAACAGACGCGATTTTGATATAGATCATAAACAAATATAATGTTCATATTGATAATAAAGAGAAGTAATGTTGATATAGATAATAGACAGTCGTAATCTTCATGTGGATATAGGTAATAAACATAATCAATGTCGATATAGATCATAAACAAATATAATGTTGATATAGATAATAAAGAGACGTAATGTTGATATAGATAATAAACAAACGTAATGTTGATATAGATAATAAAGAGACGTAATGTTGATATAGATGATAAACAGGCACAATGTTGGTATAGATCATAAACAGAGGCGATTTTGATATAGATCATAAACAAATATAATGTTGATATAGATCATAAACAGACTCAATGTTGATATAGATCATAAGGAGACGTAATGTTGATATAGATAATAAACAGACCCAATGTTGATATAGATCACAAACAAATAAAATGTTGATATAGATAATAAACAGACCCAATGTTGATATAGATCACAAACAAATATAATGTTGATATAGATCATAAACAGACCCAATGTTGATATAGATCATAAAAAGATGTAATGTTGATACAGATCATAAAAAGATGTAATGTTGATACAGATCATAAACAGACTCAATGTTGATACAGATCATAAAGAGACGTATTGTTGATATAGATCATAAACAGACTCAATGTTGATACAGATCATAAGGAGACGTAATGTTGATATAGATAATAAACAGATGTAATGTTGATATATATAATAAACAGACCCAATGTTGATATAGATCATAAACAGACCCAATGTTTGTATTGATCATAAACAGATGTAATGTTGACACAGATCATAAACAGATGTATTGTTGACACAGATCATAAACAGATGTAATGTTGATATAGAAGATAAACAGACGCAATGCTGATATAGATCATAAACAGACGCGATTTTGATATAGATCATAAACAAATATAATGTTCATATTGATAATAAAGAGAAGTAATGTTGATATAGATAATAGACAGTCGTAATCTTCATGTGGATCATAAAGAGATGCAGTGTTGATATAGATCATAAACAAATATAATGTTGATATAGATGGGGGGCACGGGCGGCCCAGTCGTCTAAGGCGCCGCGATTCGCTGTGCAGAGTTGCGTCCCTTCGGCACGCCAGAAACCTATGATTGTGGGTTCGAATCCCGGTTCGCCCCGATTATGTTTCTAGGTGTGTCAGCACCATACCCGTGCGCGTGGGTTTCACCGAAGTGGTAAACGTCTGAGACCTGCATCACTTCGGGCTTTCCTCTCACATTAAGCTGACACGCCGTGATATGACTGGAATACTGTTAAAAGCGGCGTTAAACCAAACTCACTCACTCACTTGATATAGATAATAAAGAGACGTGATGTTGATATAGATCATAAACAAATTTAATGTTGATATAGATAATAAAGAGACCTAATGTTGATATAGATCATAAACAGACGCGATTTTGATATAAATCAGAAACAAAAGTAATATTGATATAGATCATAAACAAATATAATGTTGATATAGATCATAAACAGATTCAATGTTTGTATAGATCATAAACAAATGTAATGTTGATATAGATAATAAACAGACTCAATGTTGATATAGATCATAAACAAATATAATGTTGATATAGATAATAAAGAGACGTAATGTTGATATAGATCATAAACAAACGTAATGTTGATACAGATAATAAAGAGACGTAATGTTGATATAGATGATAAACAGGCACAATGTTGATATAGATCATAAACAGACGCGATTTTGATATAGATCATAAGCAAATATAATATTCCTATTGATAATAAAGAGAAGTAATGTGGATATAGATAATAAACAGACGTAATGTTCATGTGGATCATAAAGAGATGCAGTGTTGATATAGATCATAAACAAACATAATGTTGATATAGATAATAAAGAGACGTAATGTTGATATAGATCATAAACAGACCCAATGTTGATATAGATAATAAACAGACTCAATGTTGATATAGTTCATAAACAAATAAAATGTTTATATAGATAATGCCGAGCGCCAGACAGGGTAACAACAAGTACAATCTTTTAACGTCTTTTTGTATGACGCGGCCGGGATCGAACCTCGGACCTTCCGCTCTCCGGGCGGACGCTCTACCACAAGTCAATATAGATAATAAAGAGACGTCATGTTGATATAGGTAATAAACATAATCAATGTCGATATAGATCATAAACAAATATAATGTTGATATAGATAATAAAGAGACGTAATGTTGATATAGATAATAAACAAACGTAATGTTGATATAGATAATAAAGAGACGTAATGTTGATATAGATGATAAACAGGCACAATGTTGGTATAGATCATAAACAGAGGCGATTTTGATATAGATCATAAACAAATATAATGTTGATATAGATCATAAACAGACTCAATGTTGATATAGATCATAAGGAGACGTAATGTTGATATAGATAATAAACAGACCCAATGTTGATATAGATCACAAACAAATAAAATGTTGATATAGATAATAAACAGACCCAATGTTGATATAGATCACAAACAAATATAATGTTGATATAGATCATAAACAGACCCAATGTTGATATAGATCATAAAAAGATGTAATGTTGATACAGATCATAAAAAGATGTAATGTTGATACAGATCATAAACAGACTCAATGTTGATACAGATCATAAAGAGACGTATTGTTGATATAGATCATAAACAGACTCAATGTTGATACAGATCATAAGGAGACGTAATGTTGATATAGATAATAAACAGATGTAATGTTGATATATATAATAAACAGACCCAATGTTGATATAGATCATAAACAGACCCAATGTTTGTATTGATCATAAACAGATGTAATGTTGACACAGATCATAAACAGATGTATTGTTGACACAGATCATAAACAGATGTAATGTTGATATAGATTATAAACAGACTCAATGTTGATATAGATCATAAGGAGACGTAATATTGATTTAGATTATAAACAAATATAATGTTGAAATAGATCATAAAGAGACGTAATATTGATATAGATTAGAAACAAATATAATGTTGATACAGATCATAAACAGATGTAATGTTGATATAGATCATAAACAGATGTAATGTTGATATAGATTATAAACAAATATAATGTTTATATAGATCATAAAGAGACGTAATATTGATATAGATTATAAACAAATATAACGTTGATATAGATCATAAAGAGACGTAATATTGATATAGATTATAAACAAATATAATGTTGACACAGATCATAAACAGATGTAATGTTGATATAGATCATAAACAGACTCAATGTTGATATAGATCATAAAGAGACGTAATGTTGATGTAGATAATAAACAGATGTAATGTTGATATAGATCATAAACAGATGTAATGTTGATATAGATTATAAACAAATATAATGTTTATATAGATCATAAAGAGACGTAATATTGATATAGATTATAAACTAATATAACGTTGATATAGATCATAAAGAGACGTAATATTGATATAGATTATAAACAAATATAATGTTGACACAGATCATAAACAGATGTAATGTTGATATAGATCATAAACAGACTCAATGTTGATATAGATCATAAAGAGACGTAATGTTGATGTAGATAATAAACAGATGTAATGTTGATATAGATCATAAACAGATGTAATATTGATATAGATTATAAACAAATATAATGTTGACACAGATCATAAACAGATGTAATGTTGATATAGATAATAAACAGATGTAATGTTGATATAGATTATAAACAAATATAATGTTGATATAGATCATAAAGAGACGTAATATTGATTTAGATTATAAAAAAATATAATGTTGATATAGATCATAAAGAGACGTAATATTGATATAGATTATAAACAAATATAATGTTGACCCAGATCATAAACAGATGTGATGTTGATATAGATCATAAACAGACTCAATGTTGATGTAGATGATAAACAGATGTAATGTTGATTTAGATTATAAACAGATGTAATGTTGATATAGATCATAAACACACGTAATGTTGATATAGATCATAAAGAGACGTAATGTTGATATAGATCATAAACACACGTAATGTTGATATAGATCATGAAGAGACGTAATGTTGATATAGATCATAAACAAACCTACACAGATATGTGTTGTTCCCATCGTGAATGCTGCATCGCATCTACAACAGCACACAGTGTGGAAGGAAACACGTGTATGCATGCATCACGAAATACAACTTACTTTAAGGTAACTTTAGAAATAGAACAAACTTATCTCTTATGTCTTATTCAAATAATCCGAAATTTGACAGATTCCTTTAAGTCAGGGTCAGGACTATTAATATATTCATTTTAGTACATCATCATTAAGGAATCTACTTTTTCAGACTGATCATTATAATGAGTATATAAGAGTTGGCTGTCAGCAGGCGCTACACACTGTGACTGAATCCTGAATGTGTAGGCTGTTGTCTAGCAGTGTCGGGGTAATGGCCTGGTACTGTTTGAGATGTGCTACATTTAACAGAACCGCATAAATTGTTTAAAACTGCAAGACTTCAACTTGCTCTTTGTTGTTTGGATGTTCAAATGTGTTTTGCTTCAGAGATATCAAACTAATTGTGGCGAGGGAATAAATGAAGCTGTTTGTTTTGAAATTTAAATAGGTTCATCAACCAATGTCTTCCATGTACGTGTACAGAAGCCGCTGTCTTAAATCTCACTAGAATGCATGGGTTTGATTAAGTGTGCATGCATATTAATCACGATTGTTATTCTGTACGGGTTATTACGTCTGATCCCAAGTCTATCTAATTTAATCAAACACATTATCACATAATTCTGACAAAAACTCCACACGAACTTTGATGTAACATCAATTCCATGAAACAGAAAAAAGTTGGCCATTAATCACAAGAATCACAAATTACAAGTTATCTGCCCTTGATAAGCGACACCTATCCTGGGAAATGTCTACAATAGTTGGAACGACGGATTCGGGGGTTTTGAGTTTGATTTATTCCCGACAAATGTGAGAGGATGGTTTCAGCTTTCTTGACTGCTGATAATGCGACTCCGGTCGTCGAGGGGAGCGCACTATCGATTGAAAGCGATAAATGGGGAGGAAGACACGCATGGCTTGTTACACCAGCTCCTTACAGGTCATCCAGGAAAGTTAGGGCAAATTTCTTCATTTTCAGATAGGTTTTTTTTCAAATTATTTTCTTTGGCTTTGACGTTGTGATTTATATGTTAAGTTTGATGACTTAATTCACTTTCAGTCACGAATGTTTAGGCAGTTGGCGTGTTTTCCTGGTATAATTAGAAGAACTGACTGCTCAGTAAATTGGGCTTCAGATGTTTTGTGTGAAATAAAAAACACGAATATTCCACGTTCCCTATTCACAGAATTATTTACGTTGTCGAACATTGCAAATGATACGTTAATGTATAGATTGTAATCATAAGAAGTCAACAAAGTAAACTAATTGAAATTTAAGGTCGGATTCATGTGACCAGTAGCCCCGAGCACACCAAACACCTCTAGAAAACAGGAGATAAAACATGGAGAAGACTTTCGGGCAAATGTCATTCACGCACCTGTTGACAAAACACACAAATGTCGGAATCAAATATTCCTTATGTTACAATAAATGTTTACAAAAATATAAAACAGGTTTTTTTACGAGTTGCTACAAACTAATTTATTTCTTCAATGTATTGCTCATCTGCTTCTCGTTTGTCATGAACGGAGGTGAAATATGAAATTCTCGATTCCCTCTGACATGTTGGCTTTTTTCAATGCTCGTGCATTTTTGCACATGTTATAAGAAAACATTTCCGATTACATTAAAGATAACGCCAATGCTAAACACACACACAGCACAAACCATAATCAATTTCCTGCCAGTTTTAGATGCTCTGTATTGGGAAGATTTATACAACGCTAAGACTTGAGTAACGGTCATTAATATGTGGGCTTTGATTTACCTCAGCAAATACTGAGTAATACCACAATACTCAACTGATTATTCTTCCACCCATTACCCCCAGCCCGATACAGTGAATGTAAGCTACTAATTGAAGACGTGTACAATAGATATACTGATAGTGAATGTAAGCTACTAATTGAAGACGTGTACAATAGATATACTGATAGTGAATGTAAGCTACTAATTGAAGACGTGTACAATAGATATACTGATAGTGAATGTAAGCTACTAATTGAAGACGTGTACAATAGATATACTGATAGTGAATGTAAGCTACTAATTGAAGACGTGTACAATAGATATACTGATAGTGAATGTAAGCTACTAATTGAAGACGTGTACAATAGATATACTGATAGTGAATGTAAGCTACTAATTGAAGACGTGTACAATAGATATACTGATAGTGAATGTAAGCTACTAATTGAAGACGTGTACAATAGATATACTGATAGTGAATGTAAGCTACTAATTGAAGACGTGTACAATAGATATACTGATAGTGAATGTAAGCTACTAATTGAAGACGTGTACAATAGATAAACTGATAGTGAATGTAAGCTACTTATTGAAGACGTGTACAATAGATATACTGATAGTGAATGTAAGCTACTAATTGAAGACGTGTACAATAGATATACTGATAGTGAATGTAAGCTACTAATTGAAGACGTGTACAATAGATATACTGATAGTGAATGTAAGCTACTAATTGAAGACGTGTACAATAGATATACTGATAGTGAATGTAAGCTACTAATTGAAGACGTGTACAATAGATATACTGATAGTGAATGTAAGCTACTAATTGAAGACGTGTACAATAGATATACTGATAGTGAATGTAAACTACTAATTGAAGACGTGTACAATAGATATACTGATAGTGAATGTAAGCTACTAATTGAAGACGTGTACAATAGATATACTGATAGTGAATGTAAGCTACTAATTGAAGACGTGTACAATAGATATACTGATAGTGAATGTAAGCTACTAATTGAAGACGTGTCCAATAGATATACTGATAGTGAATGTAAGCTACTAATTGAAGACGTGTACAATAGATATACTGATAGTGAATGTAAGCTACTAATTGAAGACGTGTACAATAGATATACTGATAGTGAATGTAAGCTTCTAATTGAAGACGTGTACAATAGATATACTGATAGTGAATGTAAGCTACTAATTGAAGACGTGTACAATAGATATACTGATATTGAATGTAAACTACTAATTCAAAGCGTTTACAATAGATATACTGATAGTGAATGTAAGCTACTAATTGAAGACGTGTACAATAGATATACTGATAGTGAATGTAAGCTACTAATTGAAGACGTGTACAATAGATATACTGATTGTGTATGTAAGATACTAATTAAAGACGTGTACAACAGATAAACTGATAGTGAATGTAAGCTACTAATTGAAGACTTGTACAATAGATATACTGATAGTGAATGTAAGCTACTAATTGAAGACGTGTACAATAGATATACTGATAGTGAATGTAAGCTACTAATTGAAGACGTGTACAATAGATATACTGATATTGAATGTAAACTACTAATTCAAAGCGTGTACAATAGATATACTGATAGTGAATGTAAGCTACTAATTGAAGACGTGTACAACAGATATACTGATAGTGAATGTAAGGTACTAATTGAAGACGTGTACAATAGATATACTGATTGTGTATGTAAGATACTAATTAAAGACGTGTACAACAGATAAACTGATAGTGAATGTAAACTACTAATTGAAGACGTGTACAATAGATATACTGATAGTGAATGTAAGCTACTAATTGAAGACGTGTACAATAGATATACTGATAGTGAATGTAAGCTACTAATTGAAGACGTGTACAATAGATATACTGATAGTGAATGTAAACTACTAATTGAAGACGTGTACAATAGATATACTGATAGTGAATGTAAGCTACTAATTGAAGACGTGTACAATAGATATACTGATAGTGAATGTAAACTACTAATTGAAGACATGTACAACAGATATACTGATATTGAATGTAAACTACTAATTCAAGACGTGTACAACAGATATACTGATAGTGAATGTAAGCTACTAATTGAAGACATGCACGGCACATATACTAATTGTGTATGTAAGCTACTAATTGAAGACGTATACAACAGATATGCAGATAGTGAATGTAGCTACTAATTGAAGACATGTTTTTTTTTTCAGATACATAAAACGAGTGAATGTAGCTACTATTTGAATACATTTTATGCAGACACGGAAAGAGTGAATGTAGCTACTATTTGAATACATTTTATGCAGACACGGAAAGAGTGAATGTAGCTACTATTTAAGGTGGCCTGAAATGGGGTTTAACGTCGCGTTCAAGATTATTGCACTTATATAGCGACGTAGCTACTATTTGAAGACATGTTTATGCAGATATACGGATATAGTGAATCTGGTTACGAATTTAAAACATCTATAGTCATAAAAAAGAACTAGTATCCAGGTTTGTGGTGTGAGAAGTAATATTTATTGCCCATCTAAACCCTTTCATTTTGGAAACAGGACAACAGTGGACATGTGTCAGTTACAAAGGCGAAGGTCAAAGAGACCTCAATATCACACGTTTTCCTTATTAGCATCATAACATGGATGGGTCACACGTTTGGGAATGTTAGCCCACTCGGCCTGTAGATCATGTTTCGGCTGTTGTAGCGTCTTCTGTTTTTTTGCTGCGATCCATCAATCTCCCAAATAAAAATAACTGTGCTTCACATAAAGTTCAATAAAAATATATTTATTCTGAAATTAAATAATGCATTTTTCAATACATATAATGACGTCACGTCAATAAGACAACCATATTTGGTTGGTGCATCTACGGAATCGATACCAAACTGACACATTAACAGTTCGGACAATTATTGAGTGTAGACCAACTAGTGGCTGAACCCCAGACACGCCCAGGTTGGTGTAGACAGCACCGGAGTTTCAGAATCTAAGACTGGGACAGTATGCTGTTCACAGACGGGTCCAGTTTCATCAGCCCGGATGGTCGCGCAAGGGTGTACATGCGTCCAAGAGAACGTTTTAGCGACGCTTGCGTTACTCAACGTCATTTGGGGGTGGAAGTGTAATGGTATGGGATGGCACCACAACTCGTAGGAGAACACAACTGATCATGATCAATGGGAATTTATATAGCGTACGCTACCGGGACGATATCGCTCGAGATCACGATCTACCACTTGTGCAAATGCAGGGACATAACGTCACGTTACAGCAAGATAATACCCGCCAAAACGTTTTGAGGCAGCCTAAAATTGCTTTGCTGTTATTGTCGGCTGTTTCTGTAGAGCTTTCCCTTTTAGAACATGCCTGGAATGAGATAGGTCGACGCCTACGACTGGACTACGACAGATCTAGCCAGTAACGCTAGCTCAGTTGGGACAATCGTTGCTTGACATTTGGAACAACTTCTCCCAGGCTATTTTCAATCATCTGGTGTCTTCATGCGCCACCGCTGCCTCGCCTGCATCAACGCAAATGATGGTCACGCTCGACGTTGACATAGTTAAATGAGTTGTTACACCACCCCTCTGCTAGGGCGTGTCTCTGTCTCCTGTTACCATTGATCAGACGAATGACTAAATATTGAGTTGTTATCTTCAACAACATAACATATACACCACTGTATATGCAGCACAGTTACTTTTTGTTCCGTCAGTATATGTGAGTGTATTCACAATGCTTCACATGCAGAACGTGCACATACACCGGTGCCATGGGTCTCATGTTTTACTGTATTGTAACGTTTTTGGTTATGTATTTGGTTACCCATACGTTTATTATGGAGTTCATATGCAGATAAACTCACTTTGGGTGAGTGAGTATATTTTTACGCCACTGTCAGCAATATCCCAGCAATTTCACCGCGAGGGACAGCAGAAATGGGCTTCAAATATTGTACCCATGTGGAGAATAGAACCCGGTTCTAAGAATGGCATCAAGTGGCATCTTTTAGCGTCTTTTGGTGTGATGCGGCCAAGGGATTGAACCACTGACCTTCCACCCACTGAGCAGAAGCGCTATCCACTACACCACGATGCGGACTGGTGTATTAGTGAGACAATAGCATAAAAATGACAACACATTGAGATGTGCTTCTGAGACATTTATTAAACTCGGGACAATTGGGGTCACTTTATGTGGAACTAATAATACCTGAACCAACATGAAAAAGAACTGATAATATGGCCAGACAATGCTTGGTTAATTAAGCACTTTTCTTTACTATTGGTGATAATGATTGTCTACAGCAGTCACTTGTTGACATATTGATTAATTGAGACGACAATCCACTTTCACTTAGAGTCGCCAGGAAACACGTACTTATAATGACGATTTGCGATTATATTTCCAGACAAAAAAAACAGACAGGAGGTTTACCGACTTAAATACACCTGCAGTATTAATCTTAACACTTCCAGTTATCGCCCTTTGACAATAGAGACGCAAAATACCCACCCTGGGAGTTACACAAGTTCAATGAAGTGATGGAATTTTAACAGTCCGGGAGCATTACTTTGTCGACGTGCACGAATTATGAGAGTGATGGTATTTGGTAGGAATAAATGGAAAAACAATTACTGTAACATCGACAAGTACTCGAATTTCGCATAGACATTTGTGTGATAGGTATTGTGAGTTAGCGAGGCATTGCATCGGGTCAATTAAATGAAGCCCTTTTTCTTCACGGAACACCTGTTGAGCAATACATCGATTGCTGGGGCTACGTCAAGCGTTAAAATTTGTTTTAATCCTCATAAATGCACCAACGTTGTCCGTTCGATTACAGACTCATGAAAAAGCCATCAAATACCATTTTGTCCTAGATACATTTTCCGCGACGAGACAGGGAGGAAAGGAAGGGATATCACATTTGATGCAACATCTTGCAAATGGTTTTATATGACGCTCGCCTCAAACATACGTCGGGATAAGTAAGGCAGCATTCAAGTTTTATATATGTCTGTATTATCATTTTTGTGAAAAGACGGTCTTAATGGAGAACATTAGACGTAACTAAATTGTCCTGAACCGGTTGCCCCTAAACGGTGTAGCTGCATCTCGTCAGGGCGTCTTTGATCATGCTGCATAGAATTTGATATTGTTTGATAATGTTTGATGTTTTTTGGTAATGTTTGGATATAAAGACCAAATAAAACAGATTGACTCTGAAGATACATGCCAGAAAGTTGTTAATAATGGAATGACTGTGGATATACCCAACGTTCATAAGATCGGAATGTTTGCTTGGTGTTTGTTCTACAAGTATATAAGCCAATGTCAGTTTTTAAACTATGAAATTATAGAGAAATGAAAAGATGAGCGCAGTCATATTCATTGGAAATGTGCTTCGAGTTAACAATTATCATTTTTCCAAAGACCTTCAGCTTAGGCGGGTAGAGTGCGTCAGTGAGGCTTGAACCTTTAGCGGCACAGTCATTTACAAATGAATTATATTGAATTTCTGTTTAGAAAATACAACTTTGTCATTTTGCAATGACATGAAAGGTGTGTGAGTGTGTACACGTGCAGATGGTGTAACTCCCGATAGCAGTTATCTGTTCTCCTGGTACATCTACCCTTGGGTGTGTCAGCAAAGTTTCAAACGCCTAAGCAAGGCCATAGTTAACTTTTTTTGACGGGGGGGGGGGGAGGGGGGGGGGGGGGGGATGGGGGGATATTTGTACAAGTACCAACTTGTATTTTTATGATTCAAATAATACTGTTAGCTATATGAAAAAAAAGGGGGGGGGGGGGGGGGCGCATCGGCTGGGTACGGCACTGCTAAGACCTGCTTCACTGCGGTCTTTCCTCTCATTAAGTTGAAATGCCGTGGCATTACTGAAATACTGACCAAAGCGTTAAACACAACTCACTCTAATACTTAGTAAAGTCAAATAAAATCAACTGCGAAAACATTACAAATATTCTGATCAGTAGATTTATTATGCCAATAGTTTGATGTTTGTGATGATCGCAATGCATCATGCTATTTGACGCAGAGGTTCAATAGCGTAAATGACTGACGTTTTATATTATAAATTACAGTTTACTATAAATGCGATTTTTATATTTATATATTTTAATATTTCAAAATTTTGTCTAAGAATGCTTTACTTTAGAATCTGTCGTTGTGGAAAGTTGTGCTCTTTATCTGATATCGTGAAGTTTGTGTGTAACTTGATATCACGTGATCTACCGCAAACTCTGCGCAATGCTCTATGCCGAACTGTCGCCGCCGACCAGTAAATCATCGACAGATCAAAATGCTGGCAGTTTTTGCGTCGCTTGCTGTGAAGCGGTCATAGCTTTCCATCTCATTTATTTCCTGGCCTTCCAACATTGAAAACCGAACTAAAAATCTCATTATTTTATCTGACAGAGAAAACAAATCACGACGCCGCGATAGCACAGGCACCATCCCTCGGGAGAACGTCCCTGGTAATTTTTCATTTGACGAGAATTTTAGAAAGGCCAGGCGAATTAATCACTTTCGCTAGATCTACGTTTCCCCTGACCCTAAACTTCGAACAAAATTGATTTGGTAATCTGTCTTCTGAGAATGGGAGAATTCATCATCGGCAGAACAATTTGATGACATTCGTGGGTAAAATGTCTCTTTCGTAAAAATGACTGGTCCCTACAGAAATGGCGGCTGCCCCGGGTGACGTCTCCGAACACCAATAGAGCCCTGGAATGATGATCTGGGGAGATAGCTCGAAATCTGAGTATTAAATGATATTTGTACATGCTCTGATATTTTTTCAATTTGAGATATTACGTTTTAACGCCATGCCGTTTCCGGTTTTCCACTACAACTTAAATACGACACCACAGACCATTAAACATAGCACCAGATTTAAGTTGTATTAGTATATATATATATATATATATATATATATATATATATATATGTAATACTATCTCTCAACGGTTGTCTTGTAGTGGTTTCATTGCTATAACAACAACATTTTATAATCTGTCTGTCAATCAAAAGGGTTACTTTATACTTCACATTAAACACATATTCTCAATAACACCATGATTCAACCTGTGTGACAGTGATGTGCCCACGCTGTTACAGGCCAAGCATCTACACGTGACACGAACAACACAGATTGCTATATCCCTGACACTTTACCTTACACGTACAATACATACGTTGAAGGATCAGGAGACAGGGGGCGCATCGTGGACATCACTCCCTCGTAACACTCCAAATCAACCTGAGTGAGTATGTGATACGATGTTATTTCCCCCTGCATCACCAATAATGCCACTGTTCCCGACAGTCTGCTAAATACCCAGGTAACTCAAAATATATCATTTGCACTTCGTATGATTATTTATTTATAAACTTCTAAACTTAATTCTAATCCGCACACTGTTGGCTATGATTGAAAGGAGCAGGCATGAATATCTGCAATGGTCGAATTGAGATACGCTTTGAAAGTGTACAAAGATATTAGCCTTTCTTGACACAGGTAGATACGATGGAAGCTTTGTGGATCACTTAGTGTAATTCACTAGTGTTGCACAATATGAAATACGTAGAATGCCCGCCACTACGTCTGGGTTAGAATGAAGCAACTGCTGTGTGTCCTCCCCGTCTATATATACACATTACACCAATACTGCAATGATAAACAGTGATTCAAATGACCGTGAACATCCGGGGTAGAATAGGTCTTCAGAAACCCATGTTTGCCGTAACGGGCGATTATGCTTGTCGTAAGAGGCGACTAACGGAATCGGGTGGTTAGGCTCACCGACTTGGTTCATGCATGTCATCGTATCCCAGTTGCGTAGACGGATGCTCATGATATCAATCACTGTATTATCTGGTCCAGACTCGATTATTTACAGACCGCCGTCCTAAAGCTGGAATATTGCTGAGTGCGGCGTTAAACAACAAACACACAAACATGATAGCGTGAGCCATTCCATACAAACGTACAATAATGTTGATATTGAATCAATTTGTGTTTATCATTAAAAACATTTCGTCAATAATAGTCAATGACCAACACAGGGACACAGAAAGTGCAGTTATCGGGTTATTGAATAAATAATATTTCAATACATTGAGCGTTACATATCTACAATATAGGTGTGTGGATGCATTAATTCCACCGAGTCATGTAATGACACCTTTTCAGAGTATGAAATGTTTGTAAACACTGTTATTTTGTTTTCTTAAGAAATTAAGTATTACCTAAGCTCAAGATGTGAGGGAGGGTAAATTACGGTAAGTATCGATAAGGGCTACAGGGGGTTCGATTGAAACATGTTCGGTTTAAAAAGTGAATTTTTTAAGAAGTATTGAAGCACTGAGCCGTAGATTTGAGTTCACTTTCTTACGATAGCCCGTTGTGTATGTATGGTTAGCAGATGTTGATGGTGTTGGCACTAACATTTAGGATGAGGATGTTAGTTGTAATAGTTTTAACTGATGTGTCGTTGTGTCTTCGTTGCCAGGTCGTAATTGTTACGGCATAAATTTACCAACCTAATTTCATATAAAGTAAAGGGATACCTTTCAGCACGCATTTTCAAATTCCGTAAACATTTAATTATCCCAGTCGTGCGCGGACGCACTTGCCATTATTAGCGATATACCTTCGACTGTTAGGCCAGACAGGCAAACTTTACCGCATCGATTTTTCTGGGTCAAAGATCCCCCAAATTTCTCCGTTGCGGAACCTTGCCTCAGTCTTCCTCATCATTTGCAGCGCAATTGAACACTGGCTATAATGGCTAACCTGGAAAAAACAGCACACTTAACGATAATTGCCACCAGAATATACCCCGGGATCGATGTTGTTTTGGCTGACCCCTTACCGAAATCATAGATTATCGGGCGCGCAATATTCCATGGTCTATTAAGCTAAATACACCGCGCTTCGTGAGATTAGCGCAAGTGTTTGTACGTTTATTGTTCAAACACCCCACCGTGACGACTAATGACAAAATGACAGCGCCCCTTCCTCCTAAATGTTTAAATTTACTTACGCCAATGTTGTTTCGACCACGTTGCTGCGCCGCTAATGATGTGCTACATCGCCTGGCACAGAGAGATTTATCAATATTGATTCTGACGTCATTCTTGATAATGGTGATTAGAAACATTCAAGGATTGACCGTTTGCTACCTAACATGAAGTGCATTTGTACCTTCCAGTTGAACATCTATCCTGGGACAAACGTGTTGGTTCATTGTACTATGATATTGTCTGTGACAAATATCATGACATAAAAGGAGCCATTTTAATACGTTTTTGGACATTTCTGGGCGTACATGTTTCCAGGCTGATTAGCTGCCTTTATACAATGACCTATTTATTTTCGCCATAGATGACGCGTTTGAATTAGTCAGCAGGTCCTAACCATATGGATCGCCTCCGTGGTCTAGTGGTAGAGCGTCCGCCCGGAGGGGTCGATTCCCAGCCGCGTCATACCAAAAGACGTTTATAAATGGTATTTTTTTTACTCTGGCTGGCGCTCGGTAAGGGCTAAAACAAGGACTGGTCGGCTCGGAGTCAGTACACTGTGTCTGAGTGGGGTATTCATGCACACACACACACACACACACACACACACACACACACACACACACACACACACACCGTACTGAAGATTCAAAGGCTTGGGTCAATTATCAGCAAATGACATTAATGGACTCATTTTCCCAACATTTAATTTCAATTGGCAGTCAAAACTAGACACACGACTGTAAAGGTGAAAAATATTTTCAAAAGCACAACCCTTTGAAACGACCGCATAATAACGAAATTAACAAGTGAACGCAAAATGTCAAATGGTCACAAGCCTCCCGTTCACATATGTCGCAGAGATCCGCGACCTGGTCACGTGACAATAACCTTTGTTTACGTCAGCACGTGCGGCGAACAGACGACACAAATAAACAATAGTGGCGAGCGATCAAAGTGGTACATTTAGTTTCGTATAATAGCTGAGAGCTATTCTTTCGTCCACATGGCAAGGAGAGAGTAAAAACATAATACCCGAATTACTGCCACACGTGCACGGCACGAGACGTCGGAATCATGCGCCCTTCACGCAGAAAATGTGCTCTTAACTGACACTGAACGCATGTTTACGCATGCGTGTCGACGAAGATATATTAGTGCCGGCTGGGTGCGACACACGCTGACGTCATCAACTGAGTGTTATGAGGGGCGGGGAAGTTGACTCCGGCATTTTTTTTGTCATGTTGGCCCGGGGTGGATGTGTGTTTCTACCCTGGCGGAACAACTGCTACACCACTAGCATCACTATAGCTAGCACAACACCACTAGCATCACTATAGCTAGCACAACACCACTAGCATCACTATAGCTAGCACAACACCACTAGCATCACTATAGCTAGCACAACACCACTAGCATCACTATAGCTAGCACAACACCACTAGCATCACTATAGCTAGCACAACACCACTAGCATCACTATAGCTAGCACAACACCACTAGCATCACTATAGCTAGCACAACACCACATGCACCGGTAATATTATAGGCTAATTATCCAGCATCATAGCAAGATCTTTTTCAAACGAAACTGATGTATCTAGTGATTTAATTACCATAATTTGAAAATAAAAATGTGACATGAGCTTATACGTTTATCTAGACAAGCAGCAAATGAAGCAGGGCTCCAAATATTACAGATATATTCCCAGTGGTTTGGTTTGTTACGACAGGCTGAATTATAATGAAGGTGGGTCTACTTCCTGTGGAAGATTTAAGAAATGCTCGCACAATACGCCGAGAGATGGTAATGTATATACAATATAATCAGTATGTGTATATACTGCATATTTCACTCTAAACAATACTATGACCATTGTTGACGTTAATGATCCTCAACGATGCTACAGTGCACAAAGCTGGTGTCCCCCGCCGTGGAATTGAGGGAATATTGCTAAAAGCGGCGTAAACCATTCTCACTCACACACTGTGCCCAATCGTTACCAATATGGTCAATACCAATAGCAATACTAAGGAATGTATATTTACCATCCACACCCGGCCTCCACTCTTACTTAACTATACCACTCACACTTTACCCAACACACACAAATGAAATGAGATAAAGGCGTGTAAATATCCAAGCCAAAATGCTTACAAAAGGAATCAGAAAAAATAAATACGAAAACTGAAACAAGCGAAAATGGAGATAAACAGATATCCAAAAAGATAACAGTGATTCGTGTTCTTTTCCAAATTTTGTTTATACTAGAATAGGTTCTATAGGAATACATGAATACACGTGTTTGTAAGTAAGTCGGTAAAAACTATTACATACCTAGAGCCACTCGGCTACCTCTATTACTACATTGACCACTGCAATTTAGACGTCTCCATCGCCATGTCAGCGCAGGTAGGACGAATACGGGTTCATTGCGATGTATCTAAGGTTCCACAAAACACAACACCTAACCAACTCGGTTGCTCATTTCTGTGGATTATGCACTCAGCATTGAATAGTTTTGTCTGAGATTTGGGGAAGTCGGCATAAGGCCGCACAAACCGGGACGGGATAATGTCTTCCCGTCTCCCAAGTTCAATATCCAATTACAACGAGGAGCGAACCTTAATTAAGCCTGAGTCTGAGTTAATCATATCTGGTCGACAATACGACCACTACACTACCCCAAACCATTAACTCTCCTACCCTCCGTTTTCAGACCCGCTTTTCAAAATTGAGTATCTTTTGATCGGCAAATTACAATCGTAACTCTATCAACATTTGCCCTTCCAAGCCCGTCAAACGTGCTCCCCTTGGGTCTGAACAGGGAGTGCAAGGGCCTGGTAATCCCCAACCCTGCCCGTACTCTCACTAGATTAATAGTGCTTTAAATCCCGCTGAACTGCCGACCATTCAGATTGACATATCGCTTGACTCTCGTAATTTTCTTTAGTGGTCAGAAATACATCACTGCGAAGAGGGTAGCCTTGCTCGGAGTTGATCCGCCATGACAGGTGCGCCCCTATTCTCAGTCCCAGATACCCGTTTGTAGGTGAAGGCGGGTGATTATAAGACACCTATATGACAATGCGGCTCTAATTCTGATTGAAGAATTAGCAATACAGCTATAGAGAGCTTAAGATGGTTTATGAGGTATTAGCCCAGCGGGATAGGTCATTTGACTGTGGTTGGAAGAGGCCAATATTTGTCACACAATGGACTTGGTCCGAGTTATAATTTACCTACCCTCTTACAAAGGACGGACGTTATTATGTGGTGATCGGGGACTTAAACCAAACGAGGTTCTTTAGGTGAAGGTAATTAACTGGCAATTTCACTTCCACGTGAATAAACTGCATTTTGTTCATTGACAGATGCTTAGAAAAAAGTCTGATTTATATCTGCGATTATTTGTAGAAGTTTAAGGGTTAATGTTGTTAAATTTTCCCGGATTAACTTGGAATTGATGACTTGTACTTTCTCCGTGTCAAAACTACACGATCCGTATCAGAAGCAAGAACCCCAAGTAGATAGGAACACATGGAAGAGATAATCGGAAAATGGTTGCTAACAGACACATACGGAGTTCAGTACGAACATTTGTCAAGTTTAATTTGCAATCCAATTCTCATGACATGAAATGCATGTCTGTGTGTGGTCGGTGCTGTACGTTAGTCGTATTGCCAATGCTGATTGTTTGCTACTTTGATACTCGTCAATTCTACTCGTCATTGTTACTTTGAACTGGGGTGGACCAGTGGATGATGCCTTCTCTCCAGTGTCCTCCGTCATCATGACTATTGATTGTGAATAGTGATGAAAGTGGCGTAAAACCCTACTCACGCACCTTACTGAATTTAAGAATTCCGTGCACTTTACAAAGTCATATAGTTTTAACAAGGATAGCATGGGATCATTTGATATTGCAATGGTCGGTACTAGTGGACAGAACAAGAAACATCTGCCGAAAATAGTTGGGAGATTCCGTAGCTTTCCCGAAGATGACTGTTAGCTTTTTGGCAACGCAATGACGCATAAAAAAAAGACATTTCGCAGCATCTTGTATATTGTGAGCCCATGCAATGACAGGCCAAACAATGTCATTTCTCGATATATTGTGCACCAATCTAATGACACACCAAACAATGTCATTTCTCGGCATATTGTGCATCAATGTAACAACAGGCTAAACAATGTCATTTCTCGGCATATTGTGCATCAATGTAACAACAGGACAAACAATGTCATTTCTCGGTATATTGTGCATCAATGTAACAACAGGCTAAACAATGTCATTTCTCGGCATATTGTGCATCAATGTAACAACAGGCTAAACAATGTCATTTCTCGGCATATTGTGCATCAATGTAACAACAGGACAAACAATGTCATTTCTCGGCATATTGTGCATCAATGTAACAACAGGCTAAACAATGTCATTTCTCGGCATATTGTGCATCAATGTAACAACAGGACAAACAATGTCATTTCTCGGCATATTGTGCACCAATGTAACGACACACCAAACAATGTCATTTCTCGGCACCTTGTGCACCAATGTAACGACACACCAAACAATGTCATTTCTCGACATCTTGTGCACCAATGTAATGACACACCAAACAATGTCATTTCTCGGCACCTTGTGCACCAATGTAACGACACACCAAACAATGTCATTTCTCGATATATTGTGCACCAATCTAATGACAGACCAAACAATGTCATTTCTCGGCACCTTGTGCATCAATCTAATGACACATCAAACAATGTCATTTCTCGGCACCTTGTGCACCAATGTAATGACACACCAAACAATGTCATTTCTCGATATCTTGTGCACCAATGTAACGACACACCAAACAATGTCATTTCTCGGCACCTTGTGCACCAATGTAATGACACACCAAACAATGTCATTTCTCGGCATCTTGTGTACCAATGTAACGACACACCAAACAATGTCATTTCTCGGCACCTTGTGCACCAATGTAATGACACACCAAACAATGTCATTTCTCGGCACCTTGTGCACCAATGTAATGACACACCAAACAATGTCATTTCTCGGCATCTTGTGCATCAATGTAACGACACACCAAACAATGTCATTTCTCGGCACCTTGTGCACCAATGTAATGACACACCAAACAATGTCATTTCTCGGCATCTTGTGTACCAAAGTAATGACACACCAAACAATGTCATTTCTCGGCATCTTGTGTACCAATGTAACGACACATCAAACAATGTCATTTCTCGTCATCTTGTGTACCAAAGTAATGACACACCAAACAATGTCATTTCTCGGCATCTTGTGTACCAATGTAACGACACACCAAACAATGTCATTTCTCGGCATCTTGTGCACCAGTGTAACGACACACCAAACAATGTCATTTCTCGGCATCTTGTGTACCAATGTAACGACACACCAAACAATGTCATTTCTCGGCATCTTGTGTACCAATGTAACGACACACCAAACAGTGTCATTTCTCGGCATCTTGTGTACCAAAGTAATGACACAACAAACAATGTCATTTCTCGGCACCTTGTGTACCAATGTAATGACAGGTCAAACAATGTCATTTCTCGATATATTGTGCACCAATGTAATGAAACACCAAACAATGTCATATTTCGGTACCTTGTGCACCAATGTAACGACACACCAAACAATGTCATTTCTCGTCATCTTGTGCATCAATGTAACGACAGGACAAACAATGTCCTTTCTCGGCATCTTGTGCACTAATCTAATGACAGGACAAACAATGTCATTTCTCGGCACCTTGTGTACCAATGTAACGACACACCAAATAATGACATGTTTCGCGTCTAGTGCACCAATGTAACGACACACCAAACAATGTCATTTCTCGTCATCTTGTGCACCAATGTAACGACAGGACAAACAATGTCATTTATCGGCATCTTGTGCACCAATGTAACGACACACCAAACAATGTCATTTCTCGAAATCTTGTGCACCAATGTAACGACACACCAAACAATGTCATTTCTCGACATCTTCTGCACCAATGTAATGACAGACCAAATAACGACATTTTTCGCGTCTAAAGCAGCAATGTAACGACACATCAAACAATGTCATTTCTCGATATCTTGTGCACCAATGTAACGACACACCAAACTATGTCATTTCTCGACATCTTGTGCACCAATGTAACGAAACAACAAACAATGTCATTTCTCGGCATCTTGTGTACCAATGTAACGACACACCAAACAATGTTATTTCTCG
This sequence comes from Haliotis rufescens, assembly GCF_023055435.1. NCBI lineage: Eukaryota > Metazoa > Mollusca > Gastropoda > Lepetellida > Haliotidae > Haliotis > Haliotis rufescens. The sequence goes on from NW_025964357.1 coordinate 2,014,888, forward strand.
GCATCTTGTGTACCAATGTAACGACACACCAAACAGTGTCATTTCTCGAAATCTTGTGCACCAATGTAACGACACACCAAACAATGTCATTTCTCGGCACCTTGTGCACCAAAGTAATGACGCACCAAAAAATGTCATTTCTCAGCATCTTGTGTACCAATGTAACGACAGGACAAACAATGTCATTTCTCGGCATCTTGTGCACCAACGTAACGACACACCAAACAATGTCATTTCTCGGCATCTTGTGTACCAATGTAATGACACACCTAACGATGTCATTTCTCGACATCTTGTGCACCAATGTAACGACACACCAAACAGTGTCATTTCTCGACACCTTGTGCACCAATGTAACGACACACCAAACAATGTCATTTCTCGGCACCTAGTGCACCAAAGTAATGACGCACCAAACAATGTCATTTCTCGGCATCTTGTGTACCAATGTAACGACACACCAAACAATGTCATTTCTCGGCATCTTGTGCACCAATGTAACGACACACCAAACAATGTCATTTCTCGGCATCTTCTGCACCAATGTAACGACACACCAAACAATGTCATTTCTCGAAATCTTGTGCACCAATGTAACGACAGGACAAACAATGTCATTTATCGGCATCTTGTGCACCAATGTAACGACACACCAAACAATGTCATTTCTCGAAATCTTGTGCACCAATGTAACGACACACCAAACAATGTCATTTCTCGGCATCTTGTGTACCAATGTAACGACACACCAAACAATGTCATTTCTCGACATCTTCTGCACCAATGTAATGACAGACCAAATAACGACATTTTTCGCGTCTAAAGCACCAATGTAACGACACATCAAACAATGTCATTTCTCGATATCTTGTGCACCAATGTAACGACACACCAAACAATGTCATTTCTCAGCATCTTGTGCACCAGTGTAACGACACACCAAACAATGTCATTTCTCCTCATCTTGTGTACCAATGTAACGAGACATCAAACAATGTCATTTCTCGGCATCTTGTGCACCAATGTAATGACACACCAAACAATGTCATTTCTCCTCATCTTGTGCATCAATGTAACGACACACCAAACAATGTCATTTCTCGACATCTTGTGCACCAATGTAATGACAGACCAATGAAACGACACACCAAACAATGTCATTTCTCGACATCTTGTGCACCAATGTAATGACAGACCAAATAATGACATTTTTCGCGTCTAGTGCACCAATGTAACGACACACCAAACAATGTCATTTCTCGACATCTTGTGCACCAATGTAACGAAACACCAAACAATGTCATTTCTCGGCATCTTGTGTACCAATGTAACGACACACCAAACAATGTCATTTCTCGGCACCTTGTGCACCAAAGTAATGACGCACCAAACAATGTCATTTCTCGGCATCTTGTGTACCAATGTAACGACACACCAAACAATGTCATTTCTCGGCATCTTGTGCACCAATGTAACGACACACCAAACAATGTCATTTATCGGCACCTTGTGCACCAAAGTAATGACGCACCAAACAATGTCATTTCTCGGCATCTTGTGTACCAATGTAACGACAGGACAAACAATGTCATTTCTAGGGATCTTGTGCACCAATGTAACGACACACCAAACAATGTCATTTCTCGGCATCTTGTGTACCAATGTAACGACAGGACAAACAATGTCATTTCTCGGCATCTTGTGCACCAATGTAACGACACACCAAACAATGTCATTTCTCGGCATCTTGTGTACCAATGTAATGACTCACCTAACGATGTCATTTCTCGACATCTTGTGCACCAATGTAATGAAACACAAAACAATGTCATATTTCGGTACCTTGTGCACCAATGTAACGACACACCAAACAATGTCATTTCTCGTCATCTTGTGCATCAATGTAACGACAGGACAAACAATGTCCTTTCTCGGCATCTTGTGCACTAATCTAATGACAGGACAAACAATGTCATTTCTCGGCACCTTGTGTACCAATGTAACGACACACCAAATAATGACATGTTTCGTGTCTAGTGCACCAATGTAACGACACACCAAACAATGTCATTTCTCGTCATCTTGTGCACCAATGTAACGACACACCAAACAATGTCATTTCTCGGCATCTTGTGCACCAATGTAATGACACACCAAACAATGTCATTTCTCGGCATCTTGTGTACCAATGTAACGACACACCAAACAATGTCATTTCTCGACATCTTCTGCACCAATGTAATGACAGACCAAATAACGACATTTTTCGCGTCTAGTGCACCAATGTAACGACACACCAAACAATGTCATTTCTCGACATCTTGTGCACCAATGTAACGACACACCAAAGAATGTCATTTCTCGGCATCTTGTGCACCAATGTAACGACACACCAAACAATGTCATTTCTCGAAATCTTGTGCACCAATGTAACGACAGGACAAACAATGTCATTTATCGGCATCTTGTGCACCAATGTAACGACACACCAAACAATGTCATTTCTCGAAATCTTGTGCACCAATGTAACGACACACCAAACAAAGTCATTTCTCGGCATCTTGTGTACCAATGTAACGACACACCAAACAATGTCATTTCTCGACATCTTGTGCACCAATGTAATGACAGACCAAATAACGACATTTTTCGCGTCTAAAGCACCAATGTAACGACACATCAAACAATGTCATTTCTCGATATCTTGTGCACCAATGTAACGAAACACCAAACAATGTCATTTCTCGACATCTTCTGCACCAATGTAATGACAGACCAAATAACGACATTTTTCGCGTCTAGTGCACCAATGTAACGACACACCAAACAATGTCATTTCTCGACATCTTGTGCACCAATGTAACGACACACCAAAGAATGTCATTTCTCGGCATCTTGTGCACCAATGTAACGACACACCAAACAATGTCATTTCTCGAAATCTTGTGCACCAATGTAACGACAGGACAAACAATGTCATTTATCGGCATCTTGTGCACCAATGTAACGACACACCAAACAATGTCATTTCTCGAAATCTTGTGCACCAATGTAACGACACACCAAACAAAGTCATTTCTCGGCATCTTGTGTACCAATGTAACGACACACCAAACAATGTCATTTCTCGACATCTTGTGCACCAATGTAATGACAGACCAAATAACGACATTTTTCGCGTCTAAAGCACCAATGTAACGACACATCAAACAATGTCATTTCTCGATATCTTGTGCACCAATGTAACGAAACACCAAACAATGTCATTTCTCGGCATCTTGTGCACCAGTGTAACGACACACCAAACAATGTCATTTCTCCTCATCTTGTGTACCAATGTAACGAGACATCAAACAATGTCATTTCTCGGCATCTTGTGCAGCAATGTAATGACACACCAAACAATGTCATTTCTCCTCATCTTGTGCATCAATGTAACGACACACCAAACAATGTCATTTCTCGACATCTTGTGCACCAATGTAATGACAGACCAATAAAACGACACACCAAACAATGTCATTTCTCGACATCTTGTGCACCAATGTAATGACAGACCAAATAATGACATTTTTCGCGTCTAGTGCACCAATGTAACGACACACCAAACTATGTCATTTCTCGACATCTTGTGCACCAATGTAACGAAACACCAAACAATGTCATTTCTCGGCATCTTGTGTACCAATGTAACGACACACCAAACAATGTCATTTCTCGGCATCTTGTGTACCAATGTAACGACACACCAAACAGTGTCATTTCTCGAAATCTTGTGCACCAATGTAACGACACACCAAACAATGTCATTTCTCGGCACCTTGTGCACCAAAGTAATGACGCACCAAAAAATGTCATTTCTCGGCATCTTGTGTACCAATGTAACGACAGGACAAACAATGTCATTTCTCGGCATCTTGTGCACCAACGTAACGACACACCAAACAATGTCCTTTCTCGGCATCTTGTGTACCAATGTAATGACACACCTAACGATGTCATTTCTCGACATCTTGTGCACCAATGTAACGACACACCAAACAGTGTCATTTCTCGAAATCTTGTGCACCAATGTAACGACACACCAAACAATGTCATTTCTCGGCACCTTGTGCACCAAAGTAATGACGCACCAAACAATGTCATTTCTCGGCATCTTGTGTACCAATGTAACGACACACCAAACAATGTCATTTCTCGGCATCTTGTGCACCAATGTAACGACACACCAAACAATGTCATTTCTCGGCATCTTGTGCACCAAAGTAATGACGCACCAAACAATGTCATTTCTCGGCATCTTGTGTACCAATGTAACGACAGGACAAACAATGTCATTTCTCGGGATCTTGTGCACCAATGTAACGACACACCAAACAATGTCATTTCTCGGCATCTTGTGTACCAATGTAACGACAGGACAAACAATGTCATTTCTAGGGATCTTGTGCACCAATGTAACGACACACCAAACAATGTCATTTCTCGGCATCTTGTGTACCAATGTAATGACTCACCTAACGATGTCATTTCTCCTCATCTTGTGCACCAATGTAACGACACATCAAACAGTGTCATTTCTCGACATCTTGTGTACCAATGTAACGACACACCAAACAATGTCATTTCTCGGCATTTTGTGTACCAATGTAACGACACATCAAACAGTGTCATTTCTCGACATTTTGTGCACCAATGTAACGACACACCAAACAATGTCATTTCTCGGCATCTTGTGCACCAATCTAATGACGTTGAACACATCAGTATATTTGTTTCCGCTGTATACTGCTAAAATCTTTTTGTTCCGTCAGTACAAGGAACATGTGCAAGCTGTTTGTTTTAGTTTTACGTTATTGAAAAAAACGTCTCTTTAGTTATGTTGTGATATGCAAAACGCTTCCATGTTAAACATGCGCATCTCCTGCACAACAGTTGTAAATCATAGAGCCGCGTGGTCTCTGGCTGTCGGCCGGCATTGTTGCGGGACAAGGGGCCTATGATGGGACTAGATGGTGATTCGATTACTCAGGACTTAATGTATTAACAATATTAATACTTCATGGAAGTTTTCACACTAGCTTTCCACGTGTGCCGTACCAAGTTCTCGTGCGATAACGAGCCGCTGTCTACGATCCTTGTGCCCAACTGACCCCATAAATGTAAACAAAATATCGCAACATGTATTTTACACCGGTTTTACAGCCTCCGAGTCCACAGGCACCATTATTAATATAGTTGATGTAATTGTGTAGCGGCGTATTCGGAAACATCAAAGTGGGAGGCTGGGTCCCGCGGATTCCTCGTGGACATGTAATGTTGGAAATGTTCAAATAACGGCTGCTTTTCGACATCAGAAATCAATTCCAGTCGACGTCAGAGAGGGAAAATTGAATTAAGAGACACGGTTCAGTTCGTGATGAGTCGGTATAAAGCGCTCAGCGACTAGAAAATGGCGGGCGACACGGAACCCCCTATGACGTAACACGGCCGGCCATTTGGAAGTTCCGTGGATGGTGGATGTGCAGCTTCTGGCTTCAAAGACCTCGCTTTGGTCACCATCGGGAACAAGGTCGTGCGCCATTGACGGAGAACTATCCCGTGACAATTTATGTCTTTGGATTTTAATACGACATATAAGACGCTGCAGGCTGGCGTTTATAAAACACATGATTTCATAGTAAACTGCTCGCGGAGACCCTTGTGTGTAAGAGGTCGGGAAATTTGTCTGGACTTACAACTGTGGCTGGTGTTTGAGAGATTCGCTTTGTATTCAACTGACAGTAAAATTGACATCGGGTCTAAATTCAGTTGTAATGTCAGTTTGATGAGTTGGTCACTGTCTCCCGATGAACCAGTACCGTGATAGATAGAAAATGTGAGTAGATTGGATGAGTGGGTGAGTGAGGTAACTCCGGGAAGTATAGTGCTAGCACAGGGAGTTTATACTGTAGGGGACTCTTTAACTCTTTAGGGAGCAACAATTATATTTGACCGTCACGTTTACTCCGACTGTTTTATCAAAATAATCTTTGCACTCAAGTTGATGTTCTTGTTTGTAATATCCCTTTAGTAATTGAGTATTTTGTGGTCAAATGTGAATCATCATTTGATGTAGTGGCTCCAACTCATTAATGTTCCACAACGCATGATAAGGTAATCTGACACATGCGTAACACATCTATTTGATAACATTAGGATTTATGTAACAATTTGTCAGAGATACTCTTGATCTAAGGGTTAAAATGAAATATTTTCATATCTGAATTACTCGTGAATCGTTTTTGTAGTTTCGCATGTCTGGTGTCTACTTCATTATATAGATGTAACGGGAAATTCATGTGAACCTGGCTGATTGTAACTAAATGGACATAACGGGGGAAAACCTTTGTCAGCATTCCTCGTTGCATGTCGGGGCAAAGCATCGCCTTTATGTGTGTGGAACCCGCTCCTTGGAGTGACTGCTAATGCAGAGGGCTACTGATCGACCGCCCGAGACTGTTATTGCAAAGGGCTACTGATATACCGCATGTGACTTTTAGTGCAGAAGGCTACTGATATACCGCATGTGGCTGTAAATGCAGAGGGCTACTGACATACCGCCTGTTGGGGTTAGTGCAAATGGCTACTGATATACCGCCTGTGACAGTCAGTGCAAAGGGCCACTGACATACCGCCTGTTGGGGTTAGTGCAGAGGGCCACTGATATACCGCCTGTTGGGGTTAGTGCAGAGGGCTACTGATATACCCCCTGTTGGGGCTAGTGCAGAGGGCTACTGATATACCGCCTGTTGGGGTTAGTGCAAAGGGCCACTGACATACCGCCTGTTGGGGTTAGTGCAGAGGGCTACGGACATATCGCCTGTGACTGTCAGTGCAGAGGGCTGCTGATATAGCGCCTGTTGGGGCTAGTGCAGAGAGCTACTGATATACCGCCTGTTGGGGTTAGTGCAGAGGGCTACTGATATAGCCCCTGTTGGGGCTAGTGCAGAGGGCTACTGATATACCACCTGTTGGGGTTAGTGCAGAGGGCCACTGATATACCGCCTGTTGGGGTTAGTGCAGAGGGCTACTGATATACCCCCTGTTGGGGCTAGTGCAGAGGGCTACTGATATACCGCCTGTTGGGGTTAGTGCAGAGGGCCACTGATATACCGCCTGTTGGGGTTAGTGCAGAGGGCTACTGATATACCGCCTGTTGGGGTTAGTGCAGAGGGCTACTGATATACGCCTGTTGGGGTTAGTGCAGAGGACTATTGATATACCGCCTGTTGGGGTAGTGCAGAGGGCTACGGACATATCGCCTGTGACTGTCAGTGCAGAGGGCTACTGATATACCGCCTGTTGGGGTTAGTGCAGAGGGCTACTGATATACGCCTGTTGGGGTTAGTGCAGAGGACTATTGATATACCGCCTGTTGGGGTAGTGCAGAGGGCTACGGACATATCGCCTGTGACTGTCAGTGCAGAGGGCTACTGATATAGCGCCTGTTGGGGCTAGTGCAGAGAGCTACTGATATACCGCCTGTTGAGGATAGTGCAGAGGGCTACGGACATATCGCCTGTGACTGTCAGTGCAGAGGGCTACTGATATAGCGCCTGTTGGGGCTAGTGCAGAGGGCTACTGATATACCGCCCGTTGAGGTTAGTGCAGAGGACTATTGATATACCGCCTGTTGGGGTTAGTGCAGAGGACTACTGATATATCGATTGTTGGGGTTAGTGCAGAGGGCTAATGATATACCGATTGTTGGAATTAGTGCAGAGGGCTACGGACATATCGCCTGTGACTATCAGTGCAGAGGGCTACTGACATACCGCCTGTCTGTGAATGTCAGTAGAGAGGGCTACTGGTGTACCGCCTGTTGAGGTTAGTGCAGAACACTACTGATATACCGCCTGTTTGGGTTAGTGCAGAGGGCTACTGATATACCGCCTGTTGGGGTTAGTGCAGAGGGCTACTGATATACCGCCTGTTGAGGTTAGTGCAGAGGACTACTGATATACCGCCTGTTGAGGATAGTGCAAAGGGCTACTGATATAACGCCTGTTGAGGTTAGTGCAGAGGACTACTGATATAACGCCTGTTGGGGTTAGTGCAGAGGGCTACTAATATACCGCCAGTTGGGGTTAGTGCAGAGAGCTACTAGTATGCCGCCTGTTGGGGTTAGTGCAGAGGGCTACGGACACATCGCCTGTGACTGTCAGTAGAGAGGGCTACTGATATACCGCCCGTTGAGGTTAGTGCAAAGGGCTACTGATATACCGCCTGTTTGGGTTAGTGCAGAGGGCTACTGATATACCGCCTGTTTGGGTTAGTGCAGAGGGCTACTGATATACCGCCTGTTTGGGTTAGTGCAGAGGGCTACGGACATATCGCCTGTGACTGTCAGTGCTGAAGACAACTGATATACCACCTGTAACTCTCAGTGCAGAACTCTACAGATATACCGCCTGTGGTGGTTAGTGCAGAAGCGTGCTGCACGTATGAGGCGGGTTTATCTCTACGAAAAATATCATATACATTGAGTTTGTTGTTTGTTTGTTTGTTTGGTTGTTGTTTAACGCCGCACTCAGCAATATCCCAGCTATATGACGGCCGTCTGTAAATAATCGAGTCTGGACCAGACAATACAGTGATTAATATCATGAGCATCGATCAACGCAATAGGGATACGATGACATGCATCAACCAAGTCAGCGAGCCTAGCCACCCGATCCCGTTAGGCCTCTTACGACAAGCATATTTGCCCCTTGCGACAAGGCATGGGTTGCTGAAGACCCGGGTCTTCACGGGTACACCTACCTTGGTGACATCCAATTCAAATGTTCCAACACATGCTAGACAACATTTCTTTACGTTAATTACGAAATGCGCTTGTATCCCAGTGTGGGAATTCAAACCATTGGGCTTCTGATCGGAGCCCTTGTCCACATGACCAAAGAGGTTAACCCCGTCAGCAATGTGACAAGGTAGGGATGTCATCTGGGGGATGACGCCACACCCTGCTACACATTGTTTATGTTAAGGAGAACGTGCGCGTAACTGAGCCTCGCAGGTATGTTCTTTAACTTGTAATGTATTCCTTTGACAACACATTCATTTGTGGATAATATTTTGAAAAATAAACCAAATATCTTTGGTGTCTGTTTTTTAAACTGTGTGAGTCGTCTTTCCGTGATTCATGTAAACTTTGTTTCTCTGCAGAGTTTGCACGTGGAACAAGCTGCGTCGACAGCTGATCTTTACAATGCACGGTACAAGGTTCTTTACAATGCACGGTACAAGTTTCTTTACAATGCACGGTACAAGGTTCTTTAGAATGCACGGTACAAGGTTCTTTACAATGCACGGTACAAGTTTCTTTACAATGCACGGTACAAAATTCTTTCTAATGCACGGTACAAGGTTCTTTACAATGCACGGTACAAGGTTCTTTATAAAGCACGGTACAAGGTTCTTTATAATGTACGGTACAAGGTTCTTTACAATGTACGGTACAAGGTTCTTTACTATGCACGGTACAAGGTTCTTTACAATGTACGGTACAAGGTTCTTTACTATGAACGGTACAAAATTCTTTATAATGCACGGTACAAGGTTCTTTATAATGCACGGTACAAGGTTCTTTATAATGCACGGTACAAGGATCTTTATAATGCATGGTACAAGGTTCTTTACTATGCACGGTACAAGGTTCTTTATAATGCACGGTACAAGGTTCTTTACAATGTACGGTACAAGGTTGTAAAACACAACACTTCACCAACACACATCGCTCTGTTGCTGGTAGTGAGGCAATGGTGTAAACCACAACACTTCTCCAGCACACATCGCCCTGCTGCTGGTAGTGAGGCAATGGTGTAAACCACAACACTTCTCCAGCACACATCGCATCGCCCTGTTGCTGGTTGTGAGGCAATGGTGTAAATCACAACACTTCTCCAGCACACATCGCTCTGTTGCTGGTAGTGAGGCAATGGTGTAAACCACAACACTTCTCCAGCACACATCGCTCTGCTGCTGGTAGTGAGGCAATGGTGCAAACCACAACACTTCTCCAGCACACATCACATCGCCCTGTTGCTGGTTGTGAGGTCATGGTGTAAACCACAACACTTCTCCAGCACACATCGCTCTGTTGCTGGTAGTGAGGCAATGGTGTAAACCACAACACTTCTCCAGCACACATCGCATCGCTCTGTTGCTGGTTGTGAGGCAATGGTGTAAATCACAACACTTCTCCAGCACACATCGCTCTGTTGCTGGTAGTGAGGCAATGATGTAAACCACAACACTTCTCCAGCACACATCGCCCTGCTGTTGGTAGTGAGGCAATGGTGTAAACCACAACACTTCTCCAGCACACATCGCATCGCCCTGTTGCTGGTTGTGAGGCAATGGTGTAAATCACAACACTTCTCAAGCACACATCGCTCTGTTGCTGGTAGTGAGGCAATGGTGTAAACCACAACACTTCTCCAGCACACATCGCCCTGCTGCTGGTAGTGAGGCAATGGTGTAAATCACAACACTTCTCCAGCACACATCACATCGCCCTGTTGCTGGTAGTGAGGCAATGGTGCAAACCACAACACTTCTCCAGCACACATCACATCGCCCTGTTGCTGGTTGTGAGGCAATGGTGTAAATCACAACACTTTTCCAGCACATATCGCTCTGTTGCTGGTAGTGAGGCAATGGTGTAAACCACAACACTTCTCCAGCACACATCGCTCTGTTGCTGGTAGTGAGGCAATGGTGTAAACCACAACACTTCTCCAGCACACATCGCTCTGTTGCTGGTTGTGAGGCAATGGTGTAAACCACAACACTTCTCCAGCACACATCGCTCTGATGCTGGTAGTGATGCAATGGTGTAAACCACAACACTTCTCCAGCACACATCGCCCTGCTGCTGGTAGTGAGGCAATGGTGCAAACCACAACACTTCTCCAGCACACATCACATCGCCCTGTTGCTGGCTGTGAGGCAATGGTGTAAATCACAACACTTCTCCAGCACACATCGCTCTGTTGCTAGTAGTGAGGCAATGGTGTAAACCACAACACTTCTCCAACACACATCGCCCTGTTGCTGGTAGTGAGGCAATGGTGTAAACCACAACACTTCTCCAACACATATCGCTCTGTTGCTGGTAGTGAGGCAATGATGTAAACCACAACACTTCTCCAGCACACATCGCTCTGTTGCTGGTTGTGAGGCAATGGTGTAAACCACAACACTTCTCCAGCACACATCGCTCTGTTGCTGGTAGTGAGGCAATGGTGTAAACCACAACACTTCTCCAACACACATCGCCCTGTTGCTGGTAGTGAGGCAATGGTGTAAACCACACACTTCACCAACACACATAGCCCTTTTGCAGGTAATGAGGCAATGATGTAAACCACAACACTTCTCCAACACACATCGCTCTGTTGCTGGTAGTGAGGCAATGGTGTAAACCACAACACTTCTCCAGCACACATCGCCCTGTTGCTGGTTGTGAGGCAATGGTGTAAACCACAACACTTCTCCAACACACATCGCCCTGTTGCTGGTAGTGAGGCAATGGTGTAAACCACAACACTTCACCAACACACATAGCCCTTTTGCAGGTAGTGAGGCAATGATGTAAACCACAACACTTCTCCAGCACACATCGCTCTGTTGCTGGTAGTGAGCCAATGGTGTAAACCACAACATTTCTCCAACACACATCGCCCTGTTGCTGGTAGTGAGGCAATGGTGTAAACCACAACACTTCTCCAGCACACATCGCTCTGTTGCTGGTTGTGAGGCAATGGTGTAAACCACAACACTTCTGCAACACACATCGCCCTGTTGCTGGTAGTGAGGCAATGGTGTAAACCACACACTTCACCAACACACATAGCCCTTTTGCAGGTAGTGAGGCAATGATGTAAACCACAACACTTCTCCAACACACATCGCCCTGTTGCTGGTAGTGAGGCAATGGTGTAAACGACAACACTTCTCCAGCACACATAGATAGAACTTGGAGACGTCACCGACAAGTTAAACGATCCACCTATCATATGTGATTTTTGTTATATGAAAGCATTCGTCAAACAATTCAACTTCTAGAACCCCCGAAATTTTGCACTGTCAATGATCTGTATTTTTTCCGTCAAAGATGACAGTTAACGGCAAAAAGCCCATTTGTTGTGTTTTATGCTAGCTTGTAGGAAAGGTTGCAGCAATTTGCCAAGTTAAGTATCCGTCTAAGATGTACATACGTCACGCGTCGCTTCTACTGAAAACCAAATGTGTTTATATTATTTGTTCGTTCTTCAAAGTAATCGTTAGGATGATACAGTAGCGATTATGTTGCAACGTTGTAATTGTAATTGTTATTTCTTTAAATTGATTTGCAGTAAGCTTAAACGATAATTCAATGTTAATCATCCGTGCCATGCTTCGCCCTTCAGATCCCAGCGCTTCAGCATTAGTAAGTTATAAAACAATTCTTGATTGATTTTGTATATTTCCTCCCAGGAAAATGGATTATTATCAATTTCACGAGTCATTGATTCACATAAAGAATATCAAATGACACAGAAGGCAGATTATTGTCAATTTGAAGAAGAAAACCTTAATTTTGTATACTTCTGATTTTTTTTGTAAAACGCATAAAACTACACGCTCCCCGATGTTTTTTCAGCATTTTAATTGTCCACAGAGTACATCAGTTCAGCTCGCCTGGGAATTTGATACCACGATTCTGACAAAAATGAACACGCGTTACGTTTCTACGTTACGTGATTTTATAATACATTGACCGATAACATGTATGGACATCATCGTGTCACCTCCATGGCAATTTACAAAGTTGCCAACCCGTTTAAATTCTCTCCTTAGATCTGATCGAGTACTGTGTCTGAATATTCGAGCACCTTTCCATAAACATACAGCAATATGAACAACATAACATCTTGCGATCAACAATCTTACAATGTAAATGCGCATCACTGACGACAAGCGTCATGCAGATTGTGGATTGATGTATACCGAAGACTTACGTCATGCAGAGTGTGGATTGATGTATACCGAAGACTTACGTCGTGCAGAGTGTGGATTGATGTATACCGAAGACTTACGTCATGCAGAGTGTGGATTAATGTATACCGAAGACTAACGTCGTGCAGAGTGTGGATTGATGTATACCGAAGACTAACGTCGTGCAGAGTGTGGATTGATGTATACCGAAGACTTACGTCGTGCAGAGTGTGGATTGATGTATACCGAAGACTAACGTCGTGCAGAGTGTGGATTGATGTATACCGAAGACTAACGTCGTGCAGAGTGTTGATTTGTGTATACCGAAGACTAACGTCGTGCAGAGTGTGGATTTGTGTATACCGAAGACTAACGTCGTGCAGAGTGTTGATTTGTGTATACCGAAGACTAACGTCGTGCAATGTGTTTGTTGATGTGTACAGATGTATCCCCGAAGACCTTCACAACCACCAACACTCAAATTGTCAAAACTTAATAAACTATAGTGGCTGAACTTCTGAAATGATGTGTATCAATTAGTATCAACAATAAACACAATCAACATAATAAAGAAAAGAATTATATGCGAATTAGTCTTATAATCTAATCTGATAACCAACTACCCAAGTCGACCGTGTAGCTTGCTCCCGTTCAGGGTCGACTCAGCCTCCTTGCCTCGTCTGGCCGGGCTGTTACTGATCAACACTTTCTCAAACGTTTGCGTGCTTCAATAAAAGAAGTGAAAACATTTGCACATTTGCGACATTCGCCTGGTGTCTAACGGCATGAGACTGTGTGGAGCACTGCTTAAACTATCTGTTCTCCGCTGCTGATTAAGAAAACAACGCTCGAGTCGCACTTTAGTGACGGAAGCGTATGTAAAATCCCTACGACAATTTCGTGTTTCTCGATTTGATCTGGTTGACTTTCTCTCTTATGTGTTCATGCAACTCTGTCCTCTTGTTTGTTCATGCAACTCTGTCACGAAAAATGAAATCATTCGGAATGCTTAACTGATGAAGAATTTAAGCATAACACCTATAATATAATCATTTGGTCTTTGTTTTTCCCTTTAATTTTCTTGATATAAACATTGACTAAAGAATAAAAGCAATGTCTTGACAATAAATAGTTCAATGTGTAAGTGACTCCACCCTATATTGCATTTGTCGCAGGCATTGCTTATGTCTTTAACTTAAGTCATGATATCGGGCATACATTCAGAACATTCAATGCAACATGAATGTCAAAAAGCATACGTTTCTAAAAGGTATGCAAGAAAATATATTTTAACTTATTTTCAGTTATTTTCGAAAAATATGTGTTTACTAAGTTCAAGAATGTAAAAAAATACAGAGTGAGAATTTAACATAATATGAAAATACGTGTATCTTGTAAAAAACTGTTTACGTCAAATACCATTTCAATAAAAGATTATCATGGCAATGCAGCAATGAAGCAATACATTGTCAACTGTTGTCAGATCTTATATTGCCAATCTCAAACAATGTTTATTGTAGCATTGCATTTCACTATTCTGAAACAAAGAATTTAATAGGTAGATAAAACGGTCCGCCACAAGCTAAATCGTGTTCTAATGGAGTTTGAGGGGGAGTTTGAATAGAGGTATTTCTTATAACACGACTCTTTACTCGTCGGTTAACTGTCGTATTTATAACGCAGATTATGTTAACTGCGGTCCAGTCGTGTCTATATCAGCATCATGTGTCAATCACTCAATGGTATCTATTTCAGAAGTGTACATGCCACTTGTGATGTCGGGTATATTGCTATTTTACGGAAATTTCTTCCGCTGCAGAGGTTTACATAAAACATTGATACCACTGAGGTCGTCATGCATGATCCACTGATTTACATGTCAACAAAGTGTTTTCAATACACCCGCGTTATTGAAGACACGTGTTTCTGCGGCGATGACACCACGGCAGGAGCCTGCTACAACAAAGCAGATTAATAAAGGCACGTACAGTCGATGTCATTTTCAAGTTCTTGCATCTTCAGCATACACAGTAATTACTATTTCAGCTGGGTTGTAAATATATATTCAAGCAACTCGTAGAAAAATCGAGGATTTAGAAGAAAAAATCAAACTTGACGCTTTCCATAATAGCATGTACTAAACACAGGGTCAATATTGCTTTGTTCTTTTCATTTTCATATTTCATCAGTTCCGCTCTGCCTGAACGGATCAAAGGGAAACAAACAATTTGTAATGCACGTGTTTTCCCTGAATCTACATAACGTCTAGAGTAGGAACGCGTGGACCAATACACCATTGATGTGTTTGTAGGTTTACAGGAGGTCGTCGAGCAGTATACGGGTATTGGATGTCCCATGGACAGTCACTACATAGTTCCATGTCGCTGACACTGTATAATCAAATCGGTTCCCGAGCTTCCATGTCCTTAAATTACAACTACCAATGTACAATGTGTAAAGAAGAATGGGTGGTGTGTAATAACAGTAGTGGAAGCGTGTTATCAGCACCGGAAGAGCCTTTACAGTGGACTACCCACTCTGTGATCCTTGTATGAGCCGATCGAGCAGCACATGCACGTTAGTAAATGCAGCTATTACTAAACGTCATATACATTAATACCAACATCATATCTCCCAATGGAGAAGCATCAAATACATTCTCGCATGAAAATAATGCGATCTCATATTGATACAATTCCCTTCATAGTGTACACAAAATAATACACCTGACGTACAGTTAGTTTATCACTGTGACAACTTGCATCCAATAAAAACGATATCGTTTAAGATAGTACGTAGTTGTCATAAGTATTATTGTGTACACTGGCCGTGTCAACACAAATGATTGACTTCTGTTGGGGATGGCGGCGTCAGTGTTGTTAGTCATAGCGACTTCGTGAACAAAGCAGTAGCTAAACTTACAGCCATCGAGCTTTCTTATTTCAGCGCCCAAGCAAAACGTAAATGTTTATGTAGGAATTGTAGCTGTTAATGGAGCTTACATGTGATAGGTATGGCCCGTCAGGTGCATCAGCTTGCTTCGCTAACTCCTAGATTACCATATTGAAATGCGCCTTTTTGTTATTGACAACTGCGGTATTGAAATAGACATTGATGGCTGAGTAATGAACAACTGGTTTATTTAAAACCTACGTCCTTCAGAGTCTATGACACAAATATATCTGATTTAAATGTAACATGATAATTGAAAAAAGAGAGAGAAACGTTGAACACGGAAGGTATGTGCACATAGCAATTTTAAAAATAATATTATTGACTTCCTGAAATAGCAACTGTAATTACCGATGTCGTAGTTGTGCAACATATTGCACGGGACCGCGATGAGGCTACATATTTGTACCCTGTATGATTTGTCAGAATAGAAAAAAATGAGCTTCGCTAAAACAGCTAAACAATCGAATGACATGAGCGATCGATCTAAATTATGTTAGCGTTATTTTCTCCCTGTCAAGGCTTTTTAAACATTGATTATTTTACTGTAGACTGTCAACGTTTTAAGCATTGCATTGAATTGAAAATCTAACATTTTCAGATATTATTAAATAATTTTAGACAGGCGTAATCGACAAGCTCGTGTGAGATGAAGTGACTTTATATATCACGTCCTCGAAGGCGAATGTGTCACGTGCGGGGCAGGCATTTGTCAATTTAATTAGTTAATATGTAATGTTTTTTTGTGTGACATGCATTTGACAAAAAGAATCACATACACATTGTTATGACGCAGACTGTTGAAATATGTTTCTTATTGAATGGGGAAGCAGCTTTTGCTATTACAAAGACGTGTGTGCTTCAAAGTTACGTACTTGTCATATACGAAATCTTGGATTTAAGGTTAGCATAAAACATATTTCTTTCAAGGTTTCTATTATCAAGGATTACATGAATAAATTGTGTGAGGGAATTAATAGTCAGAGAATTAACCCCGGTTGATGGAAAACAAAATGTTGGTTTAACTCCATCAACTGTCAGTTTAATGTTGTAGTGACCTGAGTGGTTGTAACAGGACCATGGAAAGATTCTAAGTACTGTTTATCAACTAGAACATGCATCTGCTAATCCGCTACTCTGGTGTAATAGCTTCTGTCCGTACTGACAGTCACGGGTACAGTACACATGTGATGCTCCGATCACAAAGATGTTCATTCCGATCTAGGTTCACACACATTCACCCTGTTATTACTACAGATACCTACAATTATAGCTACACAACTCAGTCATATACAAAGATTTATTACCGAAAATGGTTCTAAATTATATGCATAAAAATCCTTTTGCATTCTTTATGTTAACAAATGCGAATAACTCCAAGAATATTGTATTATTTCCTGCAGTTTAAACGTCTATATATTTTAACAAATAAATTCTAGAGCATTAATACTGAGAAATCCAACCATATGACAACAGTTGTCAATGGCCAGATCGTCAATTGCACGGCGGTGTAGATTTCACAACAATGGTTTCCGCTCTAAAGCGAGGTATAACTACAGCTACAAAGGCTATTAGGTTCATCTTTCGTCTTCATTTTAATTGTCATGAAATATTGATAGTATTTTTACAGCAGTGGACTTGCTCTCCGCGTATGAGCGCGTTTATGTGCTGTCTTGTTCACGTTTTACATCACTAATGATGTCCCAAGTAGCAATTTTACTGGCGTCTCTTTCATTGTGATGAAGCCGAGCATATCGATAGCCTCACAAGGTCTGTCACATGGCCAAGCGTCTGTGTCGGGGAAACTCATCGTGTTCGCGAATCAATCAGCAGCATTATCAACTCGTAATGAAGAAACAATGGCAGAAACTGAGTGGAGAAATTGACACCGAAATAGACATGTGTCGATAACATGGGTCACGTAGAAATTCCACCTGAAATAGGTGTAACTGAATGACACCCTGGAACTAATGGAATGTGGGAATGTCTGAAGTGAAAAATATACACTTGAACAGACAGGAAAGGAGTAAACAGATATATATATAATTCTATTTTTTATATTTAATGCTTCTGTCTGACTGTCTGTCTGCTGAAATGATGATGATGTTGTTGATGATAATAATAATAATAATAATAATAATAATAATAAGTATTATAATAATAATAATAATAATGCATCTGTTGATGTTGTTTTGATGTTTCTGGTAGTTTTGTTCCATTACAAGGCGATATTGACCTAGGAAACCTATGAACAGAATGTTTTTCAAATGGTCGTAGATTTCTTGATGGTTGATACACAGACATGAATTCCGATAAGTAACTTGGAGGGGGAGGGGCACAACCCGTGCTGCGTTGTTTTAGGTAGATTCTGTAATCTCTTTTAATGTTCGAGGCTGAGATTCCTGCAAGAAGTGTATTGAAACAAACTTAGGCATTGGCTTTCATCAACCCCTACTTGTGGACGACTAACGGGATCGGGGGGTCAGGCTCGCTGACTTGATTGATGCATGTCATTGTATCACAGTTGCGTAGATCGATGCTCATGATTTCCATCCCTAGGTTGTCTGTTCCAGAATGAATATTTGCAGACCCCCATCATGTAACTGGAATATTGCTGAGTGCGGCGTTAAAGAACAAACAAAAACATCTAGAATAAACATGTAAACATGTAAACGCAAACAGGGTATATCGTCAAGCAGGATGTAAATGACGGAATCAGATATATTTGTCATGCATAACTGTTATTGTTTGTAACTATCAAAGTGACGTGAGCGGGGTCCTGGTGTCAAACCTATAATTATGTTAGAAAATAGAAGATAAGACAAGTTCTGAAATAAAATAATAACATATGATAACATATGTATGTGATTATACTCCGACAGATGTTGGACGGAGGTGGGTCAGTGAAGTGAATTTATCAGAAGCAGCGATACAGGAAGATCTTCGGAAATGAATTACAACATACGAAATAAGTAAGAATTTTGAAGCAATAATTAACATGTTCGAGTTTATATACTATTTATGTAGGAATAGTTGTATATAAAGTATCTTGGTTATTAAGACAAATGACTATTCACAATATCAAATACTGTCAAGCGTTGTCTTCAGACTTCGAGCCCACATCACCCCTACTAATCAGTTCTATGTGAAACAATAGTTCTGCACAGTGTATCGTGGAAAACATTGGTCATACAGGTTTCGGCACCGAGTGCAGCGTGTTGTGCATAAAATATCAAATTAACGTTTAAGAGATATGCTAAACACCCACGGAGAAAGCACACATTAAAACACATGGAAATATATTAGGAACTTATCAACAAAAGATACCAGTACCGTGTCCAGAGTATCTTGCCCTTACAACTGCAGTGCCACGCTGTGTGTTGTAGAGTCATAAAAACGCATGGCAAGATTGTCATTTATCTATCAAGAATTGTCATATCTAGGGCCGTGTCGACCCCAGCGCTGAGTCGAGGCTGGTCGCGCTCACGAGAACCAGCGAAACGGGAAGATCTGAAATTAATTCCAACATACGAAATAAAAAAGACTTTTGAAGCAATAATTAAGCGTATGGCAACATGAGTAAATGTTCGAACATTGTTAAGGCAAACCAAGATCTTATAAATGTGTTACGTGAAAATCTATTACAGCAAACATAATAATTGTGTTTAGTAAACAACAACTTTGAGGCAATTTAAAACAAATATAACGAACATGGAATTATATATTTTTAAATAGATAATAGTATTATTCTTGATTTTCAATAATGCCCATTAAACTTTGTTTTGTTCTCGTTTCTGATATTGTTCATTGTCATGTCTCGATTCCGCTCCCTTTGAAATACATTGTGTATCGAGACTGACAGTTGTAATTGAAGGGGATGACTTCAAAGTCATATTATAATGACTCGGAAATGAACAAGGCTAATTTTGCTGGTTGTTGATTTCTGAATGAAGGTGTTGAATGACTTAGGAATAAGCTATTAACAAGGTGTTTCCTATGAGGTTTGCGGGGTGGTGGCGTGAAGATTACAAGTCTCGGAAACTACTGATCTGAAACTTACCTCCTTTTATAACCACTGAGACAAGAAATTGAAATTTAATAATTGAGAAAATGTGTATGCTCCAATATCTGTCTCGTGTGTTGGCGTGGGGTGGCAGTGCCGAAACAATGAACGATCGTCTATCAGATTGAGTTAATTATTCACATCCACGTTACATCTTTTCTCTGCTTGCCAATTGAAGTCAGTAGATGAAAACGAGACGGTGGTAGTTCATGTCAATAATTTCTTTGAGGGTAATCTGCTTCTAGCCAAGCGTTTGACTTTAAGACGTTGTGCTGTGCCGCGACCTCTGATTTGACAGACAGAACAGACAGCACGAAATGTAAATGGTCTTGTTAATTTCATATTTAATACCATGTACGATTCTGTAAAAAGATGTTGGATAATTATTGATAATGAAAGCAGTTATTATCAGCACAAGTATCGCACGACAAGTAATCTACCATAAAATGTCAGCTGACGTGCATATCAGTTGTTTATTTCACCTAAAACAAAACGGATTCGATCATTTAGAGTTGTTTAGTAGAGGTTTTTTTTAAACTACAAAAAGTTTAAGTTGACTTAGTAAAAATAGCATATGAAGGATGATGATGAACACCATTCGTTAAAAAGTCTAAATTAACATTTATATTACATTACGTTGTGTTTTGCGAAGTTCAACAAAAACAAATATTCGAACATCTGACGATACGATCGATATGAAGTTTAGTTTCACACTTGATCAACTCTGACTGTCAGTGTTTGAAGATGCCATATACCTGCAAACTACTAACGTAGTTGCACTCAGTACAAACCTTTTTTATAGTTACGATATCAATATTCATAAAAATGGCTTCAGTAGATAATGCGTAAGTACTGCTTCAAAGTCCATCTAACAACTTGTTCGTTTCATCTACTTGTATCAACACCTATCAAGCGTTTTAACAGCGGACAAATAAACATGCCACTTTCGTAAATAGATTTCTACAACACAGGCAGTTATTCTAGAAAGGCGATGTAGGATTGTCATAGCATATTTTGATATAAAATATTCTTTCCACTAACTATTTTTATTACAAAATAACAAGCGATATTTATCGTCTACTCCTTTTAAACAACAAAGAGCAGCGACCAGGTAAAGTACAGGTAAATATCACCTGATGTCTTTGAAGTCGCCGACGGGTGAGAGAAGTCATCCCCCGTTGCCCCTTTATCTTCGTTCGGAACTACTTCATCTTCAGTATGACTCGGCAGAATTGTTAATTGAAATTATTAGCCAGAGAAGAAGGTTTACGCTTCTTTTGAACTGCCTCTTCACAGCCTAAAATGTTTTTCTCGATAACCATGAGATAATGTAGAAATATAGGAGGTCATAAATTTCCAAAGCTATGTCGATTTTCTTCTTCCAAAGTTTAATCAGTACCAAGGTGTTTTAGAATAGAGTACGTTATCAGCAGGAGCCAGGGTGAGATGGGCTATAGCCATCCCTTCCCCCATCCATGGACACAATTCACCGCCCGTAAGGATATGTTCACAAGGGCGTTATGGTTTGTTGCGCTCCCTGCCACACGCTTCCCTCACAAAGCTGCTCGTCAAACGGGTGTATTAGCATGCAATTTATTTTGAGGTTTACTCGTTGAACTTTCGTAAGTTCCTTGATTAATAATAGTCGAGTCTTCTGATCATACTGTCCTCGGTATCACTTTTTCTCGTCGTAAAATCGACATAACTCAATAGAAACGCCATATGTCGTGGGGTTATATTATGTTGAATTTTCAGCTTGACGAAATTCTCTGTTTTGATGGTGTGTTTCCCCGGAGGACGGTTTATTCAGCTTCCTTTATCTTGTCGTATGTCGGCCCTAAACCCAACTTCCAGATATAGGCTGGGAAGGACATGTTTATCATTGTGGGCATTCAATAAATGTAAATTAGAAATGAATAACTTATCCAAATATGTAACAGAAATTTAAAGCAAATTAATCTGTGACTTATTGTCACTTATGACACAGTGATGCTGTGGTGATCTGTCCTGGGGCTGCCCTCTACGTTTGTCCGTGGTGGGAGTCTAGGTCTCCTGTGTTTTGTAAACACAGCCGGCAAAAGTTGTCATCTACAGTAGCATGTGAAAATATGTTTTAAATTCATGAATCCGTACGTCAAGATGGTAGTATTTTTCTTTCTGATTCAAACGTATCTCTTCATTCTCACGAACATTTGTTAAAAATATATATTTCTACAGTATCCAATTGTAAGTTTCATATTTTATACATAGTTTGATCTGTTTGATGCCAACACACACGACATGGCGCTATCAACTACTAATGAGTGACATTTGGTTATCACACATGCATGCAGCAATCTCGGCCGTCACTCGTGATATGTATGTTTTCTTACAAGGAAATAAATACTTCATGAGGTTAAACCTTCAAACATATGTTAAGAGAGGGTACCATCCCGAAGTGCCCTACGAGCGTGTTTAGTCTAAATAAGGCTTCTAAATGCTATATATTACAACTATCTCTTGTAATGGTGATGTGCGTTACAACTATCTGTTATAACAATGCTATATGTTACAACTATTCCTTGTAATGGTGATGTGCGTTACAACTATCTGTTATAACAATGCTATATGTTACAACTATTCCTTGTAATGATGATGTTCGTTACAACTATCTGTTATAACAATGCTATATGCTACAACTATTCCTTGTAATGGTGATGTGCGTTACAACTATCTGTTATAACAATGCTATATGTTACAACTATTCCTTGTAATGGTGATGTTCGTTACAACTATCTGTTATAACAATGCTATATGTTACAACTATCTCTTGTAATGGTGATGTTCGTTACAGCTATCTGTTATAACAATGCTTTGTGTTGGAGATCAATTAATAATACTGCGCATATTTCCACACCACACAGGGCATGCTCAAAGCGCTATTATTACCCCGGTCCAGGGATCAGTGTGAACTCGCAGCTCCCTGGGGAGTACAGCAGAAGCTGCCTGTGAGACGCGAGAAGGTTAACAGCCACTTACCATCTAATCCTACGGGGTACCCATTCACTGCTTGGTAAACAGGGGCACATTTCGAACAAAGTCACTTGCCCATGTAGACACCACATGTAATACATGTGTTTCAGTGTGGGGCAGGACCGAAGCCCTAGAAACTCTCAGGAGCCAAGGTCCTGAAACGCGGTCTCCCATTCAAGGACTCTCCGCGACCCACGTTGCTGAAACGCGGTCTCCCATTCAAGGACTCTCCGCGACCCACGTTGCTGAAACGCGGTCTCCCATTCAAGGACTCTCCGCGACCCACGTTGCTGAAACGCGGTCTCCCATCCAAGGACTCTCCGCCACCCACGTTGCTGAAACGTGGTCTCCCATCCAAGGACTCTCCGCGACCCACGCTGCTGAAACGCGGTCTCGCATCTAAGGAATCTCCGCGACCCACGTTGCTGAAACGCGGTCTCCCATTCAAGGACTCTCCGCGACCCACGTTGCTGAAACGCGGTCTCCCGTTCAAGGACTCTCCGCGACCCACGTTGCTGAAACGCGGTCTCCCATCCAAGGACCCTCAGCGACCCACGTTGCTGAAACGCGGTCTCCGATCCAAGGACTCTCCGCCACCCACGCTGCTGAAACGCGGTCTCCCATCCAAGGACTCTCCGCAACCCACGTTGCTGAAACGCGGTCTCCCATCCAAGGACTCTCCGCGACCCACGCTGCTGAAATGTTGGTTATAAAACACGAGCACGGGTATACCACACGTTACAAAGCTTGTAAAAAACACGAGCACGGTTGTACCAGACGTTACAAAGTTGGTAAAAAAACACGAGCACGGGTATATCAGAAGTTACAAAAATGGTGAAAAAACACAAGCACGGGTACGTCAGTCGTTAACACGTTGGTGAAAAAACACAAGCACGGGAACGTCAGTCGTTAATACGTTGGTGAAAAAACACGTACACGTGTGCGTCAGACGTTACCGCGTTGGTAAAAAAATCACGAGCAGGGGTATATTAGACGTTACCACGTTGGTAAAAAACACGAGCACGGGTGTACCAGACGTTACAAAGCTGGTAAAAAACACGAGCACGGGTGTACCACACGTTACAAAGCTGGTAAAAAACACGAGCACGGGTGTACCAGACGTTACAAAGCTGGTAAAAAACACGAGCACGGGTGTATCAGACGTTACAAAAATGGCGAAAAAACACAAGCACGGGTACGTCAGTCGTTAACACGACGTTAACACGTTGGTGAAGAAACACGTACACGTGTGCGTCAGACGTTACCACGTTGGTAAAAAAAACCACGAGCACGGGTGTATCAGACGTTACCACGTTGGTATGAGAACACGAGCACGGGTATATTAGACGTTACCACGTTGGTAAAAAACACGAACACGGGTGTACCAGACGTTACAAAGCTGGTAAAAAACACGAGCACGGGTGTATCAGACGTTACCACGTTGGTAAAAAAAACACGAGCACGGGTATATTAGACGTTAAAAAGCTGGTAAAAAACACGAGCACGGGTGTATCAGACGTTACCACGTTGGTAAAAAAAACACAAGCACGGGTATACCAGACGTTACAAAGATGGTAAAAAACACGAGCACGGGTATATCAGACGTTACAAAGTTGGTGAAAAAACACGAGCACGGGTACGTCAGTCGTTAACACGTTAGTGAAAAACACGAACACGTGTGCGTCAGACGTTACCGCGTTGGTAAAAAAACACGAGCACGGGTATATTAGACGTTACCACGTTGGTAAAAAAACACAAGCACGGGTATATTAGACGTTAAATAGTTGGTAAAAAACACGAGCACGGGTGTACCAGACGTTACAAAGCTGGTAAAAAAACACCAGCACGGGTACGTCAGTCGTTAACACGTTGGCGAAAAACACGAACACGTGTGCGTCAGACGTTACCGCGTTGGTAAAAAAACACAAGCACGGGTATATTAGACGTTACAAAGCTGGTAAAAAACACGAGCACGGGTAAACCAGACGTTACAAAGCTGGTAGAAAACACGAGCACGGGTATACCAGACGTTACAAAGCTGGTAAAAAACACGAGCACGGGTATATTAGACGTTACAAAGCTGGTAAAAAACACGAGCACGGGTATACCAGACGTTACAAAGCTGGTAAAAAACACGAGCACGGGTGTACCAGACGTTACAAAGCTGGTAAAAAACACGAGCACGGGTGTACCAGACGTTACAAAGCTGGTAGAAAACACGAGCACGGGTATACCGGACGTTACAAAGCTGGTAAAAAACACGAGCGCGGGTAAACCAGACGTTACAAAGCTGGTAAAATACACGAGCATGGGTATATCAGACGTTACAAAGTTGGTAAAAAACACGAGCAGGGGTATACCAGACGTTACAAAGCTGGTATAAAACACGAGCACGGGTATATAAGACGTTACAAAGCTGGTAAAAAACACGAGCACGGGTATATTGGACGTTACAAAGCTGGTAAAAAACACGAGCACGGGTATATCAGACGTTACAAAGCTGGTAAAAAACACGAGCACGGGTATATTGGACGTTACAAAGCTGGTAAAAAACACGAGCATGGGTATACCAGACGTTACAGAGCTGGTAAAAAACACGAGCATGGGTATATCAGACGTTACCACGTTGGTAAAAAAACACGAGCACGGGTATGTCAGAGGTTACCACGTTGGTGAAAGTCTCAGGCACGGGTATGTCAGGCCATTCGCTCGTTAGCTCGCTTTTTGTCGATCCAAACAGAAACATATTTTGTAGAGACTAAAAACGCGTAGAAGACGTATTTTTAATTGTCTTTGTGTTGTCTCATCTTTCATTGTTTATTGCAATCACTGTTCACATGACTTTGGCGCTATCTCCCTATTCCACGTGATGGGCTGAGCTATATTTAATTCAGCGTACATAAAGTATGATGAATACCTCATTGGCGTGAAGACACAACCACCAGATAACAACTCCGAAAACGCACGCGCATTAAGCTACACATACAGTGGGTCTGTATATGCGGGACAGTTCATTAGTATATTGCTGAAATACTGTTTCTATGGCATAGGGTGTAACTGAATGTTGGAGGTTGAGGGGAGAGCTGGATGTAAATGACTTGTCATCAGCTGATTAGACAGAAGACAATATAGTGCCGAGGTAGCGCTTATCTATATTGACAGGTTTAATGGGGTAAAAGCTCAGAGTACCGCTCAAGAAATGAAATAGTTACGCAACAATGCCCACCCAATCAATATGATTACGCCAGATTTGCCAAACTTAGGATTTGCTCTTTACTGCCAATCGAATGAGGGACAGCTCGAAACGACGTATGTAAACACAGGCGAGAAACAGTTAGCGACGTCCATCTCAGAAGCGCTCATGATCGCCTGGATATTTGCATAAATCGCGCTATCCGTTCCGCCGCATTAACATGACAGGGTGGGTGACGCGGAGGAGGAAAAGTAGAGAAATCATGTCAATTTCTGCTAACGACACGAGAACCTGTATCAACATCTTCCTCCCCCGGACAATTGATGTCATTATCGCCGGCAAACTTTGTAAATTACAACAAAAGATTGACATCGTAAATTTTGAAAATTAGAACAGGCTTGATCCTGCCTCTTGTTGCTGGGTCTGTGAAATAGATTTGGCTGAGATATATGGCTGTTTTTCCCCTGACCAATATGAACGCCTTGTCTGAACACATTGATATGCGTGAGGCCAGGATACTGCTTGGATTAGCAGAAGTCGAAAGTGAGTTTGATTTATGTCTCGGCAATAGTTTCTTTCTGCGGCCGATTTCTCGGATTATCAAACAATATTTTACAAACAGTGACAACAGTGGCAACATCAGCAACCACATCCTCTGCACCGAACACGTAACAAAAGGCTAACAGATTTCGACAAGAGATAACGTATATAGGATAAATATATAGTTTATTTTAAATATGCAATTTATTTTTAGTATTATTAATTGTTAGGGGTGAAAATGAGGGATTTCTTTTCATTTACTTCATTTCTTATTGATAGCATAAAGCATGATTAATCTAGATAAATGTGACATAAAGTCAATTTTCCTCATAAATTCATAAGTCACCATATCCAATTTCAATCCGACGTTCCTCGATAGCTTGTAAATTTCAAAGCTGATGAAGCGGTGTATATTTCAAATACCATCACATGATATTTCAAAGTCACCCAGTGTACCAACAATGCTATTATACTGAATATTCATGAAGCCATTTTGAATCTTGAAATACTTTTCAGCGCTGATCCAGCAATGTACAAGGACAGTAGTCGATGTAGTTATACGAATCATGTAAGGTGTCAGTTGCAATCAAATCGACATTGTTGACAATATGACAGGGTGCATATGGAATCTGCTTCGTGAACCTGCTTCGGTTGACTGATAACGGTTACTTGGAGAGTTTATCGTCATCTGCTTCATTCCTCAAAAGAATGTGACAGATTTTATGATGAATACGCTTACAGATTTACATTAAAAAAACTTTTCAACGCGACTATTTCTGGAAGTAACGTTAACACGACTTACCATGTAAACTGAAACATATGTGAGGCTACATTTTGATAGCCGAGTTAGCTAGATGGAGAAATAAGATTGTTGATATGTCGCCTATAAACACCAACCAAAAGGATTGTAAGATTAAAATCAAAACGAATACAACATCTTTACATTCAAATTTTTAATTTTTATATCAGTTATATCAAGTTATTGGTAAGTGTTTAGTAAATAACTGATCGTTAATTACTGATACATAACGATCAGTTATATGTTGTTAGATATGCATTAATGTATGTTGCAGTCGATGAATAAATCTCACTATTAACTCTGCGTGGAAAGCACTTCATGTTTCATACTTCCCTTATATCAGAGACTGCAACTCCATAACACAGCGTGGAATAAATATACGTGTAAATAAATAGTCTTTTTGTCTTCATTCCATGCCATTTTAAAACAAACTTTGAAACATTCAATATTCATATAAGTAATGATAATATCCACAGAACGGTTAATTATTTATTAGAACGTATCGAAATAACTGAAAGCGAACTTTACATATTTCTCGGAACATCTCTCCTGATGTTTCAAATTTGTCACAACCATCGGAATTGCAATAATTCTAAATATTGATGAGGATGTTTACACCTTGAATTTCTTTAGGAGCCATTACACTAGATTTATTGATAAAATGCAGGTTAGAATTACATCCGATGGAATCAAATACTCGTCTTATAAAGAGAAACTCGAAATTAGTTGTCTATGTTCAGTTTTTAAATATTAAAAATAAGTAATTGTTTTTATTCATTTGTTAGATTACATATATACTCCACAAAATCATACAATAAGTTTATTCTGGTAAATGGGACTTTGTCTCTAAAGTGTATTAAACAGTTAATAATATTCATACATAATCCCGCACATGTTGCAAACAATCATAATAGAAGATGATGTGTCGGGACAAAGCCCTGGCCTCATCACCGTGCAGCTCTTTAGATGTTTATAGGTTTAATAATTCAGAACCAATGGGAACCCCGGGTGCATATGTAGTTATAAATGCACGTTGATATGAATACGACGTTATTGTACAGAAACTCAAGACAGCCAACAATGGCTGAGCTTCATGAATATTTAACACAAATTGTCAGTTTTAACTGTATATTTTAGCTGGTGCTGTATACGTAGATAACGATCGGGAATCGCTGTCCTGACTACCTGCTCATTAGCACGTGCTCACAGGCCAGCGCTGAGATACACCAATATTTCTATGTATTTAGTTTAAAGATTAAATTGTATGTCCCGCTTGTCTGATGTGTAAATAACGTTTTTGACATTTTCGCTATCACCCATGAAGCGGGCATAATTATTCCATACAAAATACTTTCGCTGTTTAGTGAGCGAGGCTGCGTATTTGTGAATTATGTTAAAATACTTTATGAAACCATTTTCTCTTCATAAGTAGTTCATATAACCAAGTAAACAGTTCTTTATATGGGTTTTTCCCTACTCACCGCAGTGACTTACTTTAAACACTTACACAGAGCGATATTTGTATTCGGGGATATATTAACTTTGCTAAATGTACAATTACTGTGAAAGGAGAAGGAAGCTTACTAAGAATGTCGTTACTGTGTGTGCGCGTTAAGAGCTGGATATGCAGGGAGCATATATCGATTAACAAGGGAGCTTAGATAACTGTGTAAGCTGAGGGTACACAATGAACGTTTGTGATAACAGGAACTCAACATCAATAGATTTCAGTTTTGAAATTGACAACTCTTTCTTCAAATGAACAACACACTAAATGCAAACATCTCGGGGTGGGGACGTCCACAATACAAGTTGGAACATGACAGCCATTCAACGAAAGTTTATTGAGTGATATAAACACGGCTGCTAATATCAAAATGATTGGTCAATAACACCTTATGTGTCAATACCAGAGATAAAAGAACATGTCTGACACAGTTCCTTTACATCAATAAACATATCCCCCTCGTCCCCACAGTGACCACCGTAATCAAATCCCCCTTAATCAACACTGGGAGCGAATTTGGACACTTTTGCTGTGCTCTGACCCATAAACTCAGCAGACGCCTTAATGACAATCTTCGCTTCATGGGGTGCCCAGATACCCTAATCGAACACGCCTCGCCGCCTATCCGTTATTGTTTGTTTCTAGGTGTCCGTTCGCTTTGTATGTTTGGTTGTTGGCTAATACTTCAGTGTAAAGACGACATAATGACAAATTTGTTCATTTAATCCTGGCCTGGGTGTTTCTACGCGATTGCTCCTTTATGGCCCGTGACTGCCCAGTCCAGTTTTATGGCCAGTTCTACAGTGAGTGGTCAGACCGACCACTGGGTAAAAGGAAATATATTGGCCTCGTTGACCGCTGGTACTGAATGGTCAGTACAGACCGCGCCTAAAGAATAGTGATGAATGATTCCATTGAAAAAGTGCGGCTTGTAATGAACACGAAGTACATTACCTCACAGAATGTGAATACTTCTCTGATCTACGATATGACTATTCTCATTTGTTTCCTCCAATACATACTTGTCTAAGAAGTTTAACCCCAGAAGACCAATTTATATATGTTATGCAGAATGATAGTCTAGCTATTCCCCTAGCCGCAGTTGTTACTGCTATGTATAAAAGAAGAAAATTTCAACTTGCATTGTAAATAGTGCACTTCTGATCAATAAGTAATTGTTATTGTTCCTTATAGGATTTAACCACATGTTTATAAAAGTCTAAATATATTTAGTTTTAATGGTATTCTTCCTTAAAGGATTCCTAAAAAGTTACAAAAGATATTAACAATGGGACATCTTCAAATAAGTACTTATAAAATAGTTCTGTAACCACACGTTCGTATATATTTTGCATTTGTATCTCACTAAACGATACTAGTATAATCTCTTTGCATAAAACTGAGTTATTTTTTATCTCTCGTGTCTCATAGGCCAACTGGCCGGGTGGTATATTTTATATTTTGTTATGTACTTTGAATGTATGTTTTTTATACTGCGTGACACGCAAATAAAATCTTATCTTATCTTATCTGTAATTATTTTCTTTCTTTATTGTAGTAAGCTGTACTTGACAATGTGTTATACCCCCGCACATCCGAAAAGACGGGACTGTAGAGCCGGTTGTTACACACAAACACAGGGCGGGACCTGCCCGTGGAAACGTCTATATTAGTTCTGACGCAACAGAACGTTCGGTGGTAAATATTGGCCATGTGGGCACATTGTGACTTTGGGAATGTTGGCCATGTGGGCACCTTGTGACTTTGGAAATGTTGGCCATGTGGGCACATTGTGACTTTCGGAATGTTGGCCATGTGGGCACATTGTGTCTTTGGAAATGTTCGCCATGTGGGCACATTGTGACTTTGGAAATGTTGGCCATGTGGGCACATTGTGACTTTGGGAATGTTGGTAATGTGAGCACACTGTGATAGTGGGAATTTTGCTAATGTGGGCACATTTTGACTGTGGGAATGTTGGTAATGAGGGCACATTGTGATAGTGGTAATGAGGGCAAATTTTGACTGTGGGAATGTTGGTAATGAGGGCATACTGTGATAGTGGTAATGAGGGCACATTTTGACTGTGGGAATGTTGGTAATGTGAGCACATTGTGATAGTGGTAATGAGAGCACATTTTGACTGTGGGAATGTTGGTAATGAGGGCACATTTTGACTGTGGGAATGTTGGTAATGAGAGCACATTTTGACTGTGGGAATGTTGGTAATGAGGGCACATTTTGACTGTGGGAATGTTGGTAATGAGGGCATACTGTGATAGTGGTAATGAGGGCACATTTTGACTGTGGGAATGTTGGTAATGTGAGCACATTGTGATAGTGGTAATGAGAGCACATTTTGACTGTGGGAATGTTGGTAATGAGGGCACATTTTGACTGTGGGAATGTTGGTAATGAGAGCACATTTTGACTGTGGGAATGTTGGTAATGAGGGCACATTTTGACTGTGGGAATGTTGGTAATGAGGGCACATTTTGACTGTGGGAATGTTGGTAATGAGGGCACATTTTGACTGTGGGAATGTTGGTAATGAGGGCACATTGTGATAGTGGTAATGAGGTCACATTGTGACTTTTGTAATGTTGGTTATGTGGGCACATTTTGACTGTGGGAATGTTGGTAATGAGGGCACATTGTGACTTTTGGAATCCTGGATATGTGGGAACATTTTTAATGTGGGAATGTTGGTAATGTTGGTAATGTGGGCACATTTTCACTTTGGGAATGTTGGTAATGTGGGCACATTGTGATAGTGGGAATAGTCTGTACAGCTGACTAGTTATTAACTTGTTTCGATGACCCTTTTTATAACAATGTTATTCACGTTTACTGCCTGGGAGCAGATATTCTGTGTGAAATCGAAAAAACATGTCGTTTATTCCACTTATATTCAGCATATTGTTTTTCAACCAATGCTCAGCAAATTGGTTATATTTGATTTCCGGCTCTTTATCACCCATCCTCATCTGCAAATTGTCCTTTTATATAACTCATTTCGTATGAGCCTTACCCTGATTTGCGTATTGTCATTAAGTCTTCAATCTTCATGTTGAAACCGTCTTTCTGTATATGCCGGTGTTTATGTATACAGCACTGATGATATAGAAGGTGCTCACTCACGAGCAATTAAGTATTGTCTGATCTTATTTTCTTTTTGCAAGTCGACATAGAAAAGTTGTGGTAATTAATTGGTTTTACCGGTGAGTAATATTGATGTGTGCTACAGTTTTGCACTTGGAAGAACTATGGTTTGTTTGTTTGTTTAACGCCGCACTCAGCAATATCCAGCTATATCACGGCGGTCTGTAAATAATCCAGTCTGGACCAGTGATTGGTAACATGAACATCGATCTACGCAAATGGGATACGATGACATTCATCAACCAAGTCAGTCTGACCACCCGATCCCGATAGTCGCCTTTAACGGCAAGCATGGGTTTTGCTCAAGTCCAATTCTAACCCAGATCCTTACGGATAAAGAACTATGGTTAACTGTTAAGACGTTATAGGTAGGTTATATGTATACTAACGGGAAGATGTTATTCTGAATTTAAATAACGCATCTTTCAATGCATATTCATGAAGTCATGTCCTTGACTTTAATGTCGTAATTCACAAATTGTACGTGCAAGTTAATGCACGGCGCACAATGTCGATGTTTGCGTGTTTGTTGAGAGCATGATACTCATACACGTGGTTTTTTTAATGTGAACAGTGCACAATGAGGTGCCGTCAGGTGGTCATAAAAAATACTTTTGTTCAACCGTAAAAAACGCCAAGAAGTTTAACTTAAAGTTCAGCTATATCGATTATCTGATCATAAAGTTTAAAAAACATTAAATAGCCAATTCACTTCCACTGATTTACCCACCTATACCAGAAATAAAGGAGACCGCCTCAACAGTCTTTAGATTTATGCATAAAAATTCAGAGCGACAAAACACTCTCAACAAAACGGTATGACAACATTGGTGACTTCAGCTTTCCAGTAGTCCACTTTCCCTGCATGTCGAG
The DNA here is from genome assembly GCF_023055435.1 of Haliotis rufescens. Classification (NCBI taxonomy): domain Eukaryota; kingdom Metazoa; phylum Mollusca; class Gastropoda; order Lepetellida; family Haliotidae; genus Haliotis; species Haliotis rufescens. Next base: position 2,048,012 of record NW_025964357.1, read on the forward strand.
CAATAACTAAGAATGAACTATTACATATTTCAGGCCATGTGTTACCAAATAGTTATCATATGACTTGATCAGTAAACCAACATCTGCAGGACTGAACATCTAAATAACAGGCTCCCTGTTTTTGTCATGGCGTGTTTTATTAACACATAACTGCATACTGTCAAGTATATCACGGTATCCAGTGTATCTAGATTATCAGTATATCACGATGTCCCTCTATACCTAGATTAACAGTATATCTAGATTAACAGTATATCACGATGTCCAGTATATCTAGATTAACAGTATATCACAATGACCATTACATCACAATGTCCAGTGTATCTAGATTAACAGTATATCACGATGTCCAGTATATCACGATGTCCAGTATATCATGATGTCCAGTACATCTCGGTGTCCAGTAAATACCACCAAGTATACCCGTCAGTGGTACAGTGGAAAACCAGTGATTGTTTCGTGAGGAAATATTTCCCAACACCCAAAACACAGCATTCTTACGCTGAAATATTATTACTAAGACCTACGTGTAGTACTTTAGTGACCTACTTTAAAACTGTGAAATACCAGGTGACTGATAACTTCTAAACGGACGTAGAAGGGATTGCGTAATAGTGAAATGTTTTGTTACTGACATTAAATGATGTCATAACGGTATATCTACAGAAACTTCAGTCGTTCAGTAAGCATTCTTAGGAGGGAGTATTCGTGTATTCCATTATCACAGAAATTTTGGCACTGAAGACGGTATATGTCCATCGGTTCGAAAGCTTCTGACATCTGACCAAGCACAACATGTCTCGTCATAATCTAGCTCTGTTTGAAGCTGACCCAGAAAGGTTCTTGCAACGATTTGTAACTATGGGTGAAATCTGACTTTGAAAATGCTAGAAAAAGAGAATTCAGCTTCAGACTGTTGAAATAAAATGAAATTGTCCGCCACTCTAAAAACAATACATTGCTGCACGATGCTTTTAAAACAAAATTATACTAAAAGTTTTATTTAAAAAAGAGGTAAAATATCTGGTCTCCATACAACATTCATGTCGGGAATGTCGGGTATGGTGCGTCGGGTGGAAGTGTAGTGTGTCGGTTTGGAGCGTCGGATAGGTGCGTCGGGTGGGTGCGTTGGGTGTGGGGTTGGGTGTGTGCGTCGGGTATGGGTGTCTGGTGGCAGGGTTGGGTGTCGGATGGGAGCGTCGGGTGGGCGTGTCGGGAGTGGGGCTGGATTGGTTCGTCGGGTGAGGGGATGGTGTGGGGGAGGGTCGGGTGGGAGTGCGGGATGACGGGTGGGCGCGTCGGGTGTGGGGTGTGGGGTGTGGGATGTGGGGTGGGAGCGTCGGGTGTTTGGTGTCGGGTGGGAGGATCGGATGTGCGGTGTCGGGTGGGGAGACGCTCCACATGTATACTCCATATATATTCCATACATAAAACACCTAGCCCGGCAGCATAAAGCAAGTTATTGATTCTATCTTTGCGCCTAAACATCTACCACAACAGCATATTTCAATTATGAATCACATCAATAAAAAGTATGTGTAGCTTCGTAACATGTTGGTATTTCAATTTGATTAAACTGCCGACGTTTTAATAGGCGTGTAACAATTGGATTGATAAGATTTTAATCAATACTTTGGATGCGTTTCAACAGTATTCCATAGTCAGTACTACTACATATAGACTGGCATAGTAATATTTAGATATCAACACTGATAATTCAAGTTCATTTTCTGATGTTTAATAAAAGTTTCAGTGAATCAAGTATCGGATCATTTCAATATGTCGCGACAAATACCTGCTAGGAACTAATAATTCAATTGACATCTCATCTGCCTCGGCGGTGAGTGAACCTGATGAATCTATGCTGATATCATCTGGTTAGTGCGATGTAAAACATATCTGATGTTAGTTTCTATGTAACTAAAGTTTAGAGAAGCAGCTCGGGTCCTTGTAGCCGTTCCATAATATGTGGCACTGAGGAATAATGGCAGTGCCAGCTGTGCCTGCGCCGGTGCTGGAAGAATGGACGACCAGTGAAGTGGAACGCTGGACCAGATCAAAGGGAACATCACAAATATAACGTGCAACATGTGTTGGAACTAACGCGATTATTACCTGCGTGCTGCTGTGTCTACATCCACGACATGAATACCACACTGGTACATGCGCCACAACCAGGCAAATAGCTCAGCTGTAGAATCAAATATATACTTGCATTTTTAGATTCCTTCTCATTACATCCCCCCCCCCCCCACACACACACACACACACCCTATCAATTACTATGCTCCTAAGCCCCCCAGCCCCACCCCCCAGCCCTACCTATTACCCTAACCCGAAGTTTCCCCCACCCCTACCCATTACCCTGATTCCAAGTCGCCCCCCACCCCACTCCACCCACCTTGTCCAGTTGGCTGAATCAGCACATTCTCTCAGTTGGAGCCCATACCCGCGTCACCTACACTAGAGATTAATGAAGCTACACTGACACATCAACAACCAATGAGCTATGTATTATATTGACAAATTCATATATACATCTACTCTGCTCTCTTTGTTCTCGTATAATAGCATAATCTTCAACAACACAATATACTGTCTATGGAAATTGGGAAATACAAATACAAAACGAATACCTATTCCTTTTGATGACTGAGACGTGAATGCTACCAAACGAGTTTTGAATTGATGACATATTTAGGCGCTGAATCCGTCGACAAACCCATTGCCAATCATATTTGTTAATCGAATTGGATGCAGATCTGACGACAGTCGACGGCGGTTCCCGTGAGTCACAAGTCGCCTTGGTCGTCTCAATAGGGCGGAGATTGCTCCAGTAGTGTACCAGTACAAATGATTTAAAAGACTAAAATGCATTAACAGATTCATAAAATTATTTTTGGACCTTGGGTTTCAATTACAAGAAGGTAATGAAGGATCAATTTGGCTGCTTTGCCAGGCGGGAAATGTCATTAGGATGGTCTCAGTGTCTGTAGTCTCCATGGTTTTTCTTAGTTTCCACGTGACTAGCAGTAATTCTACAGGGGGTTTAAGGAGAATATTGTCACATTCCTGGTATGTATTGCTGAAGTGATTGGATGAAGTAAGCGTACATCCCACCAGATAATACAGCAGCGCTCTTACACCTGAGACGTATATCTAAAGTAACATAAAATAGTTTTCTACTCCATATAAATATAGTTGTCATATACAGGATATCCTACAGTTTTTACAAGATATCCTACAGTTTTGTATAGAGTAACTCTTGCAGAATTAAATAAGTGCCCTAAAGGCAGGAGGAGATGGTATGTCTACAGTTCAGCATCAGTAGATACCATGCCTATATATTAGCTCATAATTCCCGCCTGGGCGACCATGCGCTATCCGCACTGTAGGCGTACAGTGTTTAATTAAACAAAATGTTTCAATTAGTTTTAGATCGTTTGATATTATCACAACCGATTATACCAATGGAGAATGCATTCGCTGTCACGATAAAATATGCGAAATCTCTAATTCATGAAAATTTCGAACCAGTGTGTCTTTCGTACGTCAAAAACAAACTTTTGAAAAATAGCGTAATCAATAATGTACGTTTACGACAAAAACCTTTTGCGAAATGGTGAAGTCATTATGTATCTATAGTTGTCACGTGACAGGTAGTTGTGCGCATCTTTATCGTCACATCAAATTGGGTTTCTTGTGTCTTGTGTCAGACTATAGCCTTAAGTATCAGTCTGGCCTCGTTTGAGGATATACACTCTTCAACATAAATAGAAACGCACAGGTAGTATGTAGTTTACTGAACCTGATTTGCAATGTCTTAAACGGCATTGTTTTCACACTTGTTCAAAAAGGTCATGGAGGAAAACGGTAAAGCAAAATGCACGTGCAAGTTATGGCATTCAAAGAAGGCAAGCATAAGCCAATAATTTGTCCTTCAGTTGCCATTCAGTTCGAAAATGCCGAAACTCAGCGACTGCCGATCGGAACATCGCCATAGGACGTATCCAAGAAGGGGAATCGCAGTCTTCTGTTGCACGCCACTTCAACGACCACCACAACACCATTTGCCGCCTTTGTGACCGATACACACAGTTTAATTCCACCGCAGACCATCCGGCCAAGAGATACCACCCCTGCACATGATCGCTACATTCGACTGTTCCGCCTACGTCATAGCGATGCCACAGCTAAGGAGACTGCAGGATGCATTCCTGGTTTGAGGAGGATATCGGACCAGAATGTCAGAAACCAACTTCGCGAGGCTGAAATCCGACCCAGAAGACCAGTTAGCGTCCCATTTTTACAACAGATCCATCGACAGCGACGCTTGCGTTGGTGCCAATCCTTACAGCTTTGGCAAATCGCTACATGAATCAAATTCTTCAACCTCATCTTCTTCCAATCATTGACCGCCAGGGGGAGTTATTTCAACAGGACAACGCTCCACCGCACAAGTCATGTCACGGTAGACTACCTTCACAATGCCAACATAAACGGCTTGGCCTGGCCGTCGAGATCTCCAGATCTTAACCCAATAGAACACCTCTGGGATGAACTCGATCGACGTGTACGTCAACGTCAGAATACGTTGCAGACACTCCCACAACTGACCAACGCGTCACAAGCAGAATGGGGCAGAATTCCGCAGGACAGAATTCGTACACTTATCCAGTCAGTGCCGAGGAGATGCAGAGCCGTGATTGCTGCCCGGGGCGGTCACTCGAGATACTGAGTTCAGCGCCACCTTGTGGCCTTATGTGACATGACAATGAAGAGTTTTCAATGCCTTTGGACCGCCTCCGTGGTCTAGTGGTAGAGCGTCCGCCCAGAGAGCGGAAGGTTCGAGGTTCGATCCCCGGCCGCGTCATACCAAAAGACGTTAAAAGATGTTACTTGTTGTTATCCTGTCTGGCGCTCGGCATTAAGGGACTAAAACAAGGACTGGTCGGCTCGGAGTCAGTATACTGTGTCTGAGTGGGGTATTCATGTTAAACTTCGGCATGGTATCTCAGTGTGCTAGCACTATAAATCGGCATCAGTCCGGACTAGTACAAGCAGCCACACACACACAGACACACACGTGCATGCACGTCGCTATATAAGTGCAATAATCTTGGACGCGACGTTAAACCCCATTTCACCTCACCTTCAATGCCTTTGTTCAACGACACCATGTGACTATCGAACTCCAAAAATTCATATTTGTATCTATGATATCAAATTAAATATATCGACTTTATTAGATGCAATAAATTTACTAAAAATCTACTTGTGCGTTTCTTTTTTTGGAGAGTGTATACTTCCTCAAAAGACGCCAGAATGATATTTAAATATACGGACAGCAGAAATTATTGAAAATATTAAAATACTGAATATTAATTTTAACCTCTGCAGTAAAATTGTTTCATATCGAGAAAATAAATCAAATAAATCCAGTTGTAAATCGCTATCAACTATTAGCGCTAATTTATTGTTGAGTGTTGGCTTCCAATTGTCCATTGCTAATCACCCATCATCGCCAATTATCTGTTGGCCCCCTTGTTAAGTTTCCTCCTCGCTATGTTTTTACGATTGTTGTTCTTACAGGTACAGATATATGTTCTCTGCCTCATAGAATGTATTCACCTGATAAAGGAGTAAGCATAGTCTCCGAAACGCTGTGTTCCTCATAATAAAGGAGCTGACATCCATAAATTCTCTTCCTCATCGTTAACGTTGACTTCCCATTTCACGAAACAACCTTTATAAAGTTAACCTTAAGCTTAGTTGCGAGAAAAAGACATTAACTCACTTAAGTATTTTTTATGTGTTTATTCAATGTATTATGTTAAATAAAGGGGTGTTTCATACACTAAGTATGAAAGGGTATTTCTTATAATATATTACGGGGCAAAAGAAAGTACACACCCATGTTTGATGGTGGCACGAATGAAACGAACAAGAACTGGTTACTCGGTTGTGATTTATTTTGATACGGGTATCATAGCCGTTTTGGATATTAAGTTGGCAGTGTTTCAGCGACTGTTTTCAACCTGTTTTCATAAAGTTTCTAATGTTTTGGTGCAATCCAATTTTTAAGTGTAAATAATTTATTTTAAGTTAATAAATATAGTTTCATGAAAAAACTATCTTAGCACACAATTCAGTAGATTTAATCCTTCAATTAAAGGTTAATAATCAATCGATCACATGGTATATCAAGACTTCAGCTGAAAGAAAATAACATTTCTATAGAATAAATTTTATTAATAATATATAGACGATATTTGTATTTTCCACTCTTTATCTCATCGAATGAATATTTTCATGATTTCCGGGGTACCATGGTTTACACATATGTACTGAAAATTAGTTAGATAATTAAATATTAATTTTCTTTTCTTTTTTAATGTGATTAGTTTTTTCGTATTATACCAGGAGATTATACCGTCTAACACATGAGTATTTGATGTGTGTTCTACAATGTCACCAACGGACGGGGGGAATCGCATTTAGAATCAATTTTAATATACCTGCGTACTCTAAATTTTCAACTGCGCTCTCACAGGCATAAGTACAGAGGCATGTATATTCACAAACCAGCTAAGTAATGAAACGTTGCATGGAAAACGACTCATTGAGCGTAAGTGATGTAAGTACCTAAGTATTTAACTATATTTAATTGAAAAACTCCCTGTGAAGCGACATACCTTGTTTTGAAAGTGAACACGTTTTCCCCAATGAAGACGGTATACATTTATTCATAAACGAAGTATGTGGCTTAAACAGGCGGGAATGGCAGTGAATGTAGTGTTAATAGCTGATTAAAATTAACAACTGAAGTGTAAAAAAATTGTAAGGTATTAAGAGTAAGAGAGGATTTAGTCGACATTTGTATTTAATTTTATTAGTGACGATCGTGATACATGTAGAACATGCAACCGGCATTGCTACCCGCGTTAGAGAATTATCCCTCTCGTCATTCCATATTCAAGATAATGAACACTATGAAGACATGCATGGGGATCATTATGATAAACTGTTGTGGCGTTTGTCTTGATATTCTTTCCGCGATTGGAGTCCTGTTTTGGTAGTTGAGGGGGAACTGCTCTAACGTGTGGACGTCTTGTTTATCCCGTTCTTCAAGATTGCATTTTAGCAGTATGTCGAGTAATGGTTTCATAAGACGATGTCATACAGCCTTATGATCGCAACCTAACCGCTAAGGTTTGCGAACCAAGTTAAGATCGAGCTAAGGTTGCTTTGTGAAACCGGTGTAACTTCAAACTAAGGTAACCTTAAATATAACCTTGGTGGTTAAGGGTAGCCTCAGCTGAGATTGTGTCGTGGAAGGGGCCCTGGACAAGCATCTCCCCTACAATGCTCTCCTTGTGGTACAATCCGCAAGTTTTCAAAACGGGTGTTCTAGTAAACGCCTCATTCATAACAAGCCACCTTTCGCAGCAAGCACATGGGAATTATGAGGGAGTGTATATGAAACAGTATTTACATGACAAACACGAGGGTGTAAACTTATGCAGCAATACTCCAAGCCGAGCAAACAGTTGAAAGATAGTTTGTTATTAACGCTAGATTCTGGCAGGACATTACCAAGAAGACCCTTTGTTTATCTACAAGGACACAGGCTCGGATTCCGGAGTGAATGCCTATACCTGCTGTACAAATGGTGAGACTTTAATAAACTATATTGTATTGTATTGTATTGTATTGTATTGTATTGTATTGTGATATTATCTGATATTAAGCGCCATGCACATGTAGGCGTGTAGCGAGGCGGTGCTTGTTCACTGTGTGTAGTACCCGCTCATACAGATCTAGGTCTGTAGGAAGTGTGTCATCAGTTTTATTCCATTAATTCACCGAATTATTTCTCCGTGTATATTCTTAAATTACATTTTCTCCGACTGTAGGAACTCCAGTAGAACCAAAAAGAAAGGTGGTCATAATGGATTGTTTGTTTGTTGTTTTAAGGCGGAGTCAGCGATATTCCAGCTATATCATGACCGCCTGTAAATTATGAAATATTAGCTATGCAAACCAGTGATTGATATCATTAGCGACTTCCCACGTCTTCAGTGGTACGATGACATACATGTCAAACCTGCCCGACCGATGAACGCATCACTGGACTCTCACAAGAACAGGAGGTACTGGGAACTATCTATGAACATACATTTACAATGGCTTGTAGTCTGTTGATTACCTGAACAAACACAATAAGTTACAAAGAGATTATTGTTGATTGCTATTAGGGCAGTTCTCACTGAGACATACCGCCATGTATGTCTGACACTGCTGAGTGCAGTCAATCGTGCTTGGCAGCTTCGTAAGATGGTGTATGATACCGTTAACTTTTTACAGAACATACACACACACACACACATATATATATATATATATATATCAGTTAGAAACGTAGCCATACTACATGGTATTTAAATGTTGTAATTCCGTGGGTAATCTATACGAGACGTGTGTGTGTGATTTGTAGTAAATGTCATGCTGTGAGACATCGATGCGTGATGTGGTCATACAGTCCTGAGCACACGGCGGATACTCCTAATATCCACCAACTTGAGTTGTGTAAAAGTTACGATAAACAATGCGATAGCATGGCTGTTAACTTTTGGATGAAATGTATCTATAGATTGGAAATCAAATTGAAATTGCCAATCAAGCATTTACAAACATAACACATCCATACTGAACACTCTCATAGATGGGTCTTGATAATACTTCAAGTAGCAGTTCTTCATAGATCAACGAGAAGGCCAATTCCAGTTGTGTCAGTGACAAACAAGTATAGTTTTCACTGTGTAAGAACTGTTCCTGAACAGATAAGTTATCTAAACAGATCGAGAACGAATTTCACTTCTATTCCTATTCCTCCTTTCCCTACAGATAACAATTGTTGTCTTCTGGCTAACAGCTTGGTTCATGTTGCCATGTATTTTCCATCGCGTGTCATAAACAGTCAGTCTCAATCAGCAGTGTCGGAATGTTGCGCCTCGCTTTGATCTAACATGGATAAGAAGCGAGATGTTTGTTTTTGTTGAGCCTAAACGGGAACTGTCATTGTTGTTCGAGCGATTCTGTTTCAAGCGAAACACAACAGAATGCAGGTACCACAAATTACATCACACCATGTGGGCATGTATGTTGTATACATACGGTTTTTCATAAAGGAACTTGTCTGCTTTCTCTATATTGTTAATGTTCGTACGATTGACTAGCCTGTTCACAACGTAGGACGTATTGGCTGATCACAGGAAGTACTCCACATTAACGTGCTGACTATCTTTTACCTTGAAGCTCCGCACCTCATGCTGAAATCAAAATACAATCAACTCGTTGTAAAAGAATAATATGACAATTTATTCATGTGAGTTTCACACATATACACGATTTAGATACATAAACAGAATAGACTATTGTTTTACCTCGAGTACCGTTCACAAACACAGAAACAGGCGGATCTGTCAGACACAAGGCCCAACAACGTAAAAAACAATATAAGAGTATTGAGCAAAACTTGAACAAGTAAAGATCATATTTCCATTAAACTCATGAGATGAAAGCGTAAATGTCATCAGGTACACAGCATAGTTTATAAGCCTGTCCGTGTATAGATTATTATTAGAGACTTATAATTCTGTACAGTTCGAAATAATGAGCTTAATAAATTCCGTGTTTCTAAATTATTCTTGTGTAATTCACGCAAAAGAAAATTTTGCTAAAAAGAGATTCAGATCTTTATGCACATTTGATATTTCTCAATATATTTCAGGAGGGTAATGATTTAGATAAATTAACATAATGAGACAACAGTATTAACAAACATGGAAGAAAGTGTATTTCCAACCAGAAACAGTTTTGATTGTTGGAATTTGATTGAGCAGGTTAGGTGCAAATAAGTATGTATTTGATATTTCAATAAGGTACATATATATAAAATTTAATTTACAATAGTTTGACCAAGAAAAAAGAATTGTTTACCGAGATCAGCAGTGGATACCGTACACTTTCAGCAGATCGTTAGACATAGCGATTGAATTACATGACAGAAATGATTTGAACTGAATAATGACTTAATGATATATATGGCGTGAGAAGGAGGTGGATATCAAAATCTGGTAGTCTTTTACAGATCTAAATAAAATAAATAACCTGGATATACTTTAAAGAAGCGGAACTTTATTCCGTAAATATTTATATTTTCGAATTAACTGTTAACAGCTTTAAATAAATACAAATTATACAGGAAATTATATTTTATTTTTAAAAGGTTAAAACCTGTAAAATAATGCAGAGAGCTTAAAATTTTGTTTCGTATAAAAGCTACAATGAAATACTTGCTATATACAGAAAGCAATTTGAGCACTTAATGGCCGACACGGGCCCCATGTATGTATATGGAGGGGTGTTCTAACTACTTTACCCCCACACCATATGCAGTGATAATGCGTCAAGATAAAAAAAATGCCATTTTTGACACAAAAAACTGGTAAAATGGCATTGATGGCAAGATTTACTAACAAACACAACGAAAACGGTAATGGCTATGTTAGCATTCACGCATTCTCAGTCATATGTGTTCACATGAACGTGAATGATAAATTGTACAATTATCTTGTATCTACAAATAAAATATACACACGGAATAGCCGCATTTGATTGACAGTATAATACCTCAATAATCTAGAATTTGTTTGACATGAACGAGAGCTTTTACCCGATATCTGTAAGAATTCTGAAACAGACTTTACACATTAGATTCGATGTTACCGTAAATGGTTATACACTGCGCTCTCTGGCTCTACGTAACAAACACACAACTGTATATTTGAGCAAGGCGTCTCCTCATGTGGGAAGATATGTGTCTGCCCCAAAGGAGTAACGTATGGAGCCCCATTCGGTTCACAATTGTGAAATTATAAGTCACTATCTTCAAAATGATTGACTTTGTGTCCCGAATGCGTCTCCATAAATACTGGTGATTCGCTCTACGGTCTTCGCTGTATTTTCACAATGCATCTAGTATCTATTTGTCTAGGCTCCCATATATCTCTATATCATGAAATCTATAATGTGTGTGGCAAATGAAATGTTTAATAAATATTGCACACAACAAACGTTTTGATTAGTACGTATGATGGTGGACTGGTCGACACGTCCCGCTGGTGGATCTATGCTGGAGGAAATGTACATGAACATGATGATGGCAAGTGTCATCTGTATGGCACCACATGTGGGACAGATTTCCGTAAGAGACAACTATATATTGGACATCCCTGGCGTCACCACCATGCTGCCACACCTACAGCTGTACCTTGTATACAAGCAGCACACAGGATCAGCTATCTCAGTATCAAACACCATTGACATGTGGAAATCTCAATAAAATACAGTTCTATGGAGATTTCTATGGCAAGACAGCAGATGTAACACTGAGTATTCAAACAAGTATGTCTTAAAATATTTTCTGATGGGTATGGATGTAAAATAATCTCTGATAACATAGGCGTAATATAACATCAGAACTAGATTCTCTTATAATACCATAATTCATGAGTCAATAAGTCTGAATGTGGGACTATCTTGTTATTTGAGACCAGACTTAGATCTTCATTATCAGTCACGTGACACAACTCCGACCAATCAACACAGGCGTCACATCGTCCGACCATGCGTCACACTGGAGTCTATTATCTCGGCACATGTTGGACACACTGATGAATTAAGTCCCTTGGCCAGTCAGGTCACGTGAACTCTTCATCCAAACCAGGAATTCTTCTGAAGATAATGTCACTTGAAGAAGTGTCTCTTTCATCCGTGCAATCAGTGCCAGCAGTCACGTGCTGTCGCCCAGCATTATGACAAGGTGAAGAGAATACATGGTTCAATCACCCGCGCTATTACACATTTGAAAATCCACCAGCCAATGAAAATGCGTGTTGTTGATTTTCAGCCAATCAGTAGGTGGTTTGGGCTGCGAAGACAGCTGCCGCGTGATTGCGTGCTTTATGTCGTAGCTCTTCCAGACTCATGTCTCTAGGTTTTGCTTGGTGTGGCTGTTGTTGGGGGGTCGCTTCGGACACTGTGTGGATAATAATACGGCGTGTCTGTAATTTAGGAAATGACTTTGCAAGCAGGTTCGAAGGTTGATATGATGTGTTTATAAATACATTAACTAAACAAGCATATGACACTGATAAGATTAATAATAAAAATCATAATAATAAATTAAAAATATTACGATTTGGAACAATTTAAAGAACACAGTTGTGGCAGTATCGGATGACATTTTTACAGTAATTACACATGAATTAATTCTTTTTGTTACACCAATACAATGTCTCTGTGAAAAGTTTACTCACTTAATAAACCACTGGGAGTTCCGTATCTCATTGCCCACGAGGGGTCGGTGTAGGGGCCAGCGCTGTACTGGGTGTAGGGGGTGGAGTTGTACGTGGAATATTCAGCAGCTGCAAAATAAACATCAACACAATCAGTGTCTGTGGGCACAGGGAACACACAAACACAATCAGTGTCTGTGGGCACAGGGAACACTTCAACACCATCAGTGTCTGTGGGCACAGGGAACACACCAACACCATCAGTGTCTGTGGGCACAGGGAACACTTCAACACCATCAGTGTCTGTGGGCACAGGGAACACACCAACACCATCAGTGTCTGTGGGCACAGGGAACACACCAACACCATCAGTGTCTGTGGGCACAGGGAACACTTCAACACCATCAGTGCCTGTGGGCACAGGGAACACACCAACACCATCAGTGTCTGTGGGCACAGGGAACACTTCAACACCATCAGTGTCTGTGGGCACAGGGGTCACTTCAACACCATCAGTGTCTGTGGGCACAGGGAACACACCAACACCATCAGTGTCTGTGGGCACAGGGAACACTTCAACACCATCAGTGTCTGTGGGCACAGGGAACACTTCAACACCATCAGTGTCTGTGGGCACAGGGAACACTTTAACACAATCAGTGTCTGTGGGCACAGGGAACACTTCAACACCATCAGTGTCTGTGGGCACAGGGAACACTTCAACACCATCAGTGTCTGTGGGCACAGGGAACACTTCAACACCGTCAGTGTCTGTGGGCACAGGGAACACTTCAACACCATCAGTGTCTGTGGGCACAGGGAACACACAAACACCATCAGTGTCTGTGGGCACAGGGAACACACCAACACCATCAGTGTTTTGCATGATACAGTGACCACACCAACATCATCAGTGTTTTGCATGACACAGTGACCACATCAGTTTCACTGCTATCTGAGAACATCGGTCATGAGTGGTGGCACCCGTCTGTACCGTGCCTCAGTGGGCGGTGTCCCGCGTCCGTCACAGTTCGCAAGGGCGACTCTGGAGCAGTTCGCTGCTTCGGCTTATTTCAATTTGAGGCTAAACGCCAGTTCGAAATGCAGCTTTTAATTACAACGATATCGGGATACAAATTGCGCCGCTACGTATTTTAGCTGACACAAAGTATTATAATCCTTCATATGTCTTACATGTATGTCAATCCAGTTCCATGGATTACATTGGCGGGTAAATTTGTATAAAACATCCGCACACATTAAAAACAGTTACAACATCACTAATCAAACTGATAAGAAATAGATTATACAACATGTGTAGGCCGCATTTGGTGTTTTTTCATGTCTTTAAAAAATACTAAAAAGACCCGAAGGTTTGCATTGGTGTATTTTAAATTCCAATTCATGGGAATTAAAACGTCCTTTCATACTTTATGGCGGTTCCATTTTGTCGTTTACCGATAATATTTGTTTCAGTGAGTGTCGTGTTACTCTCTGAAATAATATTTTACCAACTCGTATCACAGTTGTTTGTCCATCTAAACGCAGTGCAACAGTGTGAGTGGGCTCAATTTACAGTGTGATTGGTGTACGGCGGAGGGCATATTTGTCTCCAGGCTCGATTAATGGCAATACCATTATATTTTATACCGTCATATGACACCGTATCGCTCATCACTTGTTTGAAATCTCATCGTTATTGTTTCAGTCACTCATTGTTTCGTTTCCCGACCGATCCAACTTTTCGTAATTTCTCTCCTGCTGTTGCCAGCTCCAATGGCCTCAAAATCCAAGATGGCGGGTCGTGCGTAAACATTAAAACAATTGCCCCGTGGGGTGAATGCAAACTAAAATCAATAATTGAATAATTTGTCGTCGCGAAAAAATCGTCAGGTTTAGGGTACGTCATCTCTGTTTCATGTTAAAATAACAGATGGTTCGCCGCGATACATACACGAGCAGTGGATGACAGCGCCATCGGTCGAGTGTTTTCCAGAGCATTTAAATCATGTTTTCGGCCGCTAGGTGTTTCTCGCCCCGCGACACTATTATTTCTAACAACTCTACCTCGTTGACAGTTGAAAGCTCGTCGGAGAAACATAGCAGTGCTTATTTTGCCAACAGATCTCTCTTAATGAAATTTGGTAAATTGAGAACGGGGGATAATTGAATGCTTCTTCCCTATGGCCGTTCGCTGATTGGGTTTCGGATCATCACCGCTCGCATTTCATTGGCAACTGACAGGCGAAATTAGATAAAACCTTAACAATCAAGCCTATTTCCCTCCTCTATTCAAGCCCCACCACTCTAAATAATATTATTTCAATGTCATTATTTTTCGACGTGTTTTTGAGATCGACGCGTCCCGATAGCCTAAGACAATCGCGTTTTATCGCGAATTAATGGAGTCCCCAATTTAGAGCGAATACAGCAACAACGCGACAAGCTTGCTTCGCTAATTAATAGGAGAAAAGATTTGTAAACTAACAGGCCGCCGAAATTAGAGATGCTCTCGGGGGACCAATTATTGTAGTGGTGCTGTCCGTAACAATGACTGGTCCCCGCTATTAAGTAGAGCGATCGCGACATGACATGTCAAGCAGATTTTCGTATCCAAGCAGTTTACTCCCCCGGGCTTGTGGCGAATGGCTGTCGCAGAAGCCGCTGCTATTACACGTCCAATGCGTTCATATGTATCCCATAAAGTAGCCACTGACAAGTGGTCACTTCCTCGCAAAACGCCATCCGGTCAGCTCGAGCCTCGATTTCAAAATCAGCAATTTGAGCAGAAGAAAATGTCAGTTTTCACTTTCGGAAATATAGAAAATATATTACGATTAACTCTAAGCATTTTAGCTAACCGCTTAAAATGGAATATTATTTGATTAAGACATGATACTGACGGCAACGATTCACACATGTAGCGCATTATCTTAACTAAAATCATTTTTGAATGGCGGGTCCCGGCTGACGTCACATAGCTTGCAAACGAGGCGCTAAACGAGATCTCGCGAGACATTTTAAACACTTTTACAGCTGTCGCCCAACTTTTCAATAAATTCTCATCTGGCTTTCCATATTCCCCGTGCAATAACTATTTTAGCTAGTGCCACAACGTTTACACTTTAATCACAAAACAATCGGCTAATTTAGGTCCGGCTTCAAGGATATCGCTTACATTTAAATTTTCCAGAGCACAGTACCACCGTATGAATTTTGTCAGTAGGAAAACTGACACCAAGCAAAGTTGATCTTCGGCGCCCTACCCATTAATCATTACAAGCGTGGCATGCACGAAAAACACGCGTTTCGCTACTCGTTGTTGGGACATAGCTCCCAACAGGGTTAACCCGCACCTGGGGAAGGATTTTTTAAAAGATCCACTGCCTGATTTAGATAAACTATACTTTTAAGGTGATGCGCATTTTGGGGCCAGTGAATGGATCAGTGTATCACTATATACAGCAACATTTCACAAAAAGAAATAGATTTACAATTCATGAAGAAATGTAACTTTAATATTTCCAATTCGTTTTCATTATATTTTTTTCATTTGCAACTGATTTTGTGTCTCATTCAAGTTGAGAACTCTTTTAGGGTAAATTGGCGACTAATGTCGCAGGCAAACGAGGAGGGTGGGGCTGCTGGCGAGTTTCAGCGTTGTGCGGATGCTGAGTGAGGTGATGGGGGGGCCCTTGGGAGCCGAGTGCATTAGACTGAATTACTCCGTAACTTCAGTCGATCTAAATCGACTTGGATGTTACTAGGAGTAACGGTACACGAGAATCACTCAACTTTAATAGCTAAAGCGGCGATTGGAAGCATCTTTGACGATCTATTTGAGGGTTTTGATAAAGACATACATCATGCAGAATCGGGATCTCAATCGCCCGCAGTCCCTCAGTGGGGAAATAACAGGATCGTTCCCCGTTATGATTACAAGCAATTTATCCAATTGTCTGGTAATTGCATTAGCAAGACTCACAGGCCCTGCCTATTGCGGAGTATCCCAATAGGCCTGAGCGAGACTTGGCCGAGATTTACTGACATTATGCGAGATCCAGCATCAATTTAGTACAGCTCTCTTGCACTTTATTGCCCAGCTATCAGTAGTGGGGCGGGCATTACAAGCCAGGCAAGCAATTTGTTTGATGGGTTACAGAAAACAAGGCAAATGTTAATAAAATTGTCTGCCATGTGATTAGTTATATCCCAATATTGTAGCTCACATGATTCCCACCGTGTCAAGCTCTGGGGGGAGCGGCTCTGAGGTGGGTGACTACGAGCCAGAATGGGGGTATGGTGTGGGGGTATGGTGTGGGTGATGAACCGGTGTCATATTGACCTACCTTATGGCACAACGCGCTGCTGATTTAAATGTAGCACATTTCATACTCGCATAGAATAGTTATTGTGAAGGAGGGTGTTTGCAAACCGGACAACTTGTACTTAAGTCCGTTTCACTATTGTGAATAACATATGTTTAAACCAATAGTTAATGCACTAATACCCGCCCTGTTTCATATTAAGGTTTTCACACTCATTGCTGAGTACAGATCCTTGAACAAAATATTGTTGCGTTAAGCAATGAACACACGACACTCGCCCGGGACACGTGTCGGCTGATATCATGCCCATTTGATACAGTTGATAACAATCACATGCACATAATCATGGTGCCAATAATGGCAATCAGAAAGGGGCCTCGCAAACAGCAATCAAGGGCATCCGTCCGACCAATTTGAGACGATCGCGCGACCGATGCTGAAGTAACAATGGCCGACTGTCCTCGACTTAATCTCAATCCTGTAATATCCTGGGGGCTGCATGCTTAAGCCTCATTTGGGTAGCCTCTCTGTTGCGAGCAAGCATGGGCAATGGGCTTCTAATTCAATACATGATTCCATCTAATTGCTGACGAGGAATTGAGCGCGTTGTGCTGAAGGTTATACGATTAAGGCACGGAAAGCCTTAGATTTTTTCCCTATGGGCTGGACCATAATGTCGTGTTTGAGCTACGGAGAAAGACCGTGTTTGATTTGTTGTTTGAGAGTCGGCTTTGAACTGTGTCATATTGTGATTGGTTGACAAATAGAATACACATGTAATTGTATCATGTCTGGTTCTTGAAAGTTCGAACAAATACCTTAAAATGATTAATTTTGTTTGTAAACCGCGACACTAAAAGCCTTTCAAGCACTCTCAGGAATAAAACAAAATTTGATTTTCATTCAGTGGCCATGACCTTCTCACTTCAACAGACGAGACAACGATTTTATGTTCAACTCAGCACACAAGGGTAACCTATCCCCGTGATATGATGATCCACAATCGCTAACTCCAACACAGCCAGAACATACGTATGCCAGAAACTCGCTCTTAATACTATCTCCTTATATCACAATATTTAAGCCTTAGTTCAAACCTGTATTTCACGCCAGTCTTAAATGTTCGGATCAACTTGAGAGGACAATATCTGTACCACATGGACCGACGCAATGCTGACTACTGTGTTTGGCATGTTGGCATGTCTGTGGCTTGAAAACAAGTTTCTGCGGAAGGTGAGCTACGTACCAGGGACATTCCCGGTCTGATATATTCCTCCGGGTACTTGGGGTAGAACAAGAGGTACCGAGCTGTTGACACCTGCCTGGCCTGTGTATGTCGCAGTGCTGTAGCTTATTGCTGGTGCTGAAAGTCAAACAAGCGATTAGCTGATGCACAACGCTACCATCACATCAACTACAACTCTTCAATTACATGTTGCACTTTATAGATTTTAAGGTATCTCAAGCTCCATCAACATTTTTCAAGCTATTGGTTCAATTTCAAAACGATGAAAAATTGATCTGACACAAGAGCTTAAGAGATCGTCTCCAGGTTATAGAGATATACTTTGACGTTACATTGTTCGGGAAAGACGGAAACATGGTTGTAAGCTCATGTCATTGCATTCAGTATCACTAACGAATGTCATGAACCAAAAGTGATTTCGAAATGATTATGTGATTGAAATACAAAATGACTTGCACACCATTTCAACCTACATAGCATCCCTCTAGCACACCATACAACCTACAAAGCATCCCTCTAGCACACCATCCAACCTACATAGCATCCCTCTAGCACACCATCCAACCTACATAGCATCCCTCTAGCACACCATCCAACCTACATAGCATCCCTCTAGCACACCATTCAACCTACAAAGCATCCCTCTAGCACACCATCCAACCTACATAGCATCCCTCTAGCACACCATCCAACTTACATAGCATCCCTCTAGCACACCATCCAACCTACATAGCATCCCTCTAGCACACCATCCAACCTACATAGCATCACTCTAGCACACCATCCAACCTACATAGCATCCCTCTAGCACACCATCCAACCAACATAGCATCCCTCTAGCACACCATCCAACCTACATAGCATCCCTCTAGCACACCATCCAACCTACATAGCATCCCTCTAGCACACCATCCAACCTACATAGCATCCCTCTAGCACACCATCCAACCTACATAGCATCCCTCTAGCACACTATCCAACCTACATAGCATCCCTCTAGCACACCATCCAACCTACATAGCATCCCTCTAGCACACCATCCAACCAACATAGCATCCCCCTAGCACACCATCCAACCTACATAGCATCATCCACAGTTAAGAAAACTGTACTCGTAATTAGTTGGACTCGGACAAAAAATAAAGTGAATGACATGTTAAATATTCAAAAAGTTATGGTGAGATGCACTCTTTAGCTTTGTAAGGAAAAGTACAAAACAGATGATGAGAAGATTGTTAGTGTGCAAGTTTACACTCGGAGTGTAATAGACGTGCTGGTCGTACGTAGGAGATGCGAGAGAATAGATCAAAGTACATAAAGGGATTGACCTACATAGGGGGTCGTTAGGAAAACAATGGAGTGAAGACCAAACACTTCCCCCAAAGAGTATGTGATCCATAAACTCTTGTAGCATTTATTGATACTGGCAATGCCCTAGTTACATCACTGAATAATGTATGCCAATGACTGACTGTAGGACTAACAGCCTCAGGCAAATGTATCATTGTGTAGCTACCGACAAGGATAAGTCCTTCCGATAAGTAATTGATTACATTCAGATCGAAATACCTTCCATAGTGAAATATACATAACACTGATGTGAGTCTGTATAAGCTACTCTTTTTGGAGGGCTTTCTGACATTAAATCCAGAAAGAAACAAGTCTTTTTAATATTTAACAGCGAAATAATGTAGATTGCATTCTTTATTTGACAAATGTTACTAATTTCCTTACTCGAAAGGTCATTACACGAGGCAGCACAGGATTGAAACTGATTTCAAGTACTCAAGTGAAAATCTTTTAACTGGGTACAGTATGAAAGGCCTTTTCAGTTGTAAATTGATTTTAAGCCTGATTCTTATTTTTTTAAAATTACTTAAAAATAAAAATGGGTTCAGGGTGAAATAGGCCTGAAGTGTGAAAAGTCCTATATACTAGACTGCAGATCGCTGCCTGGTTCAGCACCCCCTGGTGCGCCCCGACATGTGTGTGCACGTGCGATGTCGTCACTCTATAGAATAATTAATTGCGATTCTGGTGATAAAGAGGGGTTTAAGTGAGAACCTGATGTAACCTGAGAAGGAGTTAGAATACGTTTTTGAAAATCGAACCATAAATTTCGCTGTAAATTGAAAGTGGTACTGTGAACAGTACGGCGCCTTTATGCCAGATGTACGGGGTAATGGAGAATTATCTCCCTTTACAGAACTCCCCTATAGGTGTTCAAACAAAAGATTGGAATATGGACAGACAAGCAACGTAAAAACATTTCATAGGAGCTGTTAGCTATGTGAGGACATGGACGTGTTGTACATAAACGTTGGCTGCCAAGACAGCCCGATGTCAAAGAGCTATTAATTCTGTGTTACTATTTGACAAGTGTGCGGCGCCGTCAGATATACTGATAATGATAAGTTAGCAATTAAGACATGTAACAATCAACCATTTCTTGGCAAGTGAGCAATGTTGATGTCATTGATTCCCGTTCACCAGAAATGGTGTCGAAATGGATCAGATTAGTGTTTGTTTGGAATGAGATGAGAAGGCGTGGTGACTCCGTTGTACCAGATTACCTGGCAGGGGAACAACTGACTGCTAAATGACAGGTTGGTTACAGTTATCAACAACCGATCACCCCGTGGCGTGACCACTACGAATTATGCGTGTCAGGGGCTGAAATAATAGTCGGCCTCTGTGAGTATCATCCCCGATAAACAAAACAGAGTTCATTATTTCAGGATTCCCTTTGAAAGACATGTCGTAACAGGAAAAATAATATAGATTGTCGTGCATTAACCCTGTACAACAAATCACATGCTTATTCATGCAACATACCAAAACGTGACGAGAGTATACATAAATACATATCTACATATACATACAAAATGGCGTGCACAATATCAACCAATAAAACGAGCTGTAACAACAAGCGACGCTTACTTGAGAAGGTTTGTCCAATGGGCGGGAGCGGTGCATAAGTCTGACTGATGGGAGCTACCGTGGGTACCGGTTTGAGCTCGGTAAAAGTCGTGTTCCCAGAATTGTTTGGAGTCCCGGGCTTGGAGGGTGGGGAGGGGTTATTGTTGTTGATGTTGTTGTTGTTGGTAGTGGTGTTATTGTTGTTGTTTGATGGTGAGGAGGAGGCGGCTGGGGTCACACTGGCTGCAACACGATACACCGCATGCGGGGTCATGCCACTCAAACGGGATGACGGGAGTACATATACATTGCACTAGCTAACAATGTCAATTTCACTACATTGCATTACAAAAACACATTTACAGATCTCGTTCAACTCAGAATACCTTAATGTATCACACCTATCAAGGAAACAAATGATGTGCCGAACTGAAATGGATCTAAAAGAGCAGTTCCTTTTAACCGTAATTCGCTTTTGACCTGTTCATTTCGAATCAGAATTGGCTTGCTATAACTGATATATCCTATTGCGTTATACTCCATATCATTTACATGTTAAGAATAATAAATAAATTATTAACACATAACGGTATTTTACTCCCTTGAGCGAGATCTGCACAGTGTAGAATATATCATACCAAAATACAAAACTACCAAACATATAACATTCAACAAAAAGCATCATAAGCAATATTGGCTTGAACCAGTTTCGACGTGAAAGGAAGGAGAGTTGTATTGGGAGAGAAACAGCTTGGTCAACCTCGGGGACGATCCTGCTCCTTAATCGTGTCTAAGTGGGAAGCACTTCAAAACATTCAGATGACAAGTTTCTATCAATACATGTCCCTGCCATCTAATCATGCCATTGTCTCAACACACAAAGTCCGTTATAGCAACATTTGTCACCCTTGTTGGGTATTACACACAAATGAGACAAATGAGCGCACTGACATCCAGGTATTGTTGACGATATGCGGGCGCCCCTCCCACAAACTCTGTGCGAATCATTTCTAAATAATAGCAAAGTCATTCAGATTTTTAATTATTTTTCTTGACAAAATTAATTATGCAGTCGCTGCTTCAAAATATGTATGCCACACGCTGCGTAATTCCCGAAACGAACTCATTATGATGGACACTTTCTGTGACATTATAGTCAACAAGAGTTACGGCCCCTGGTTCCGCTCCTCTGACATCGCGGACCCAAAAAGCCAGTGCGTGACGAGAGGCGAGATTCTCGGCCACTCTCGCATTATCTCTTGCGATTGCCAATAAATCTCCTTTCATCTTTAATTGCTTACATCTTGATCAAATAGCGTTTCAGTTCACGATAGCACCAAGCAGAAGCAAAGTTGTCTGCGACTAATAAATGCAATTAGTTACAATTGATTCTTTATACGACGGTTTATATATGGCGCATGGAGATTTGGAATGAGACATCGGCATGCAATGGGAGCATCCGTCTCGGGGCTGATAAAGATGGGCGACTGAGGAACCTGGGCCGTATTCTTAAAGTCTCTAGAAGACAGGCAATGTGACAAAGAGGGAAATCCTTTTAGAATGCACACATTGATTCGACGCCACACGCGGTCTGCATCTGTAATGCAGTATTATATGTACAATTTACGAAGAAGATAGAGTTTCAGTTGGACGGCGACCAGAGTTGGAGCACTTCTGTTATCTCAGGATCTTAACGAGTCTTTTTCAGCTTAATATAATTTGTTTTCATCTGTGGTAATTTACTTTGCCATGCAGTACTCATAGAGGAAACTGATACCTCAATTAGGCGCTTGTTGGGCGAGGTACACTGGGAAAATAAGAATAACGGGACCAGAACGTATTTGGTTGTCAATTCTTCCAGAAATGGTCGATGATCTCCTATCCAGGCACTCGGTGTTTCAAACAAGAAACAACAGATTGATCAGCCAATACAAATGGTCATCTAATGTAGAATAAGAGAGATAGGGGTCCCCCAAGGCGGCCTGCTGTTCTTTAGGCTTTCTTTTATTCGTTACGAAAGGTTAATGATTATCAAATGAAATTGAAACTTTACGAAAACGGCAGTGAAAAGTTAATGATTATCATATGAAAGTTAAACTTTACGAAACGGCAAATAAAAAAATGTTGGGTGTGGTTATACCTTCAAAATTACTGGGAGGGGTACTGGCCGTCTGAATGTTGTCATTAGCAACAGGGGAGACAACTGGCTTAGCTTCCGATCCAGCAGGAACCGTGTTTATATGGGCAACTGTACCTCAAAGAAATTCAACACAAATATTCAAGCAACTAAAAAGAACGTGTTTTACAAAAACTTAAAAGAAATCGATTTCACAACATTTACGCTAAAATAAGAATAGGTGCATTTGAAAACAAGTCAAGATCAACAGCATGCAAAGGAGATGTTACTATCTATTCACTTTATGCCTTACATCAGAATGAAACAAGGGCCATGAGAAATAAATAAAAGCAATGCCAAAATATTGCAAGGCCAGGGCGTATAACTTTCTTGGGTAAGTTGATGAGGCACAGGGCTGGCTTAGTGTTGCCTTGGGCAAGTAAGGGACTGGGCGCAAAGTTCTTTCTGATATTGAGGCAATAAAGTTCTACATCATCCCTTTTCTTCTGGACATGCAAATCCTATATGACACAGAACATGAGACACACACCATGACATCAAAACAGGGCTCACCTATTGCGGGACTATAAGCTCCACCGGCAGCGTTCTCGCTCGTGTTTCCTGAGTGGAGGTATTCCTGTTTGATTTCTGCTGAGGCTGGGTTGGCTCCGAACTGGCTACTATAAGGGGCATGAACAGTCGTGAAAACTCCGTTCTGAAGAATCTCAGACTCCGTGCTGGCCTCTTCAGCTCGTGGTAACTTGGCCGGCCGTTCGTACTCCCACATCTGACAAGAGTCATCGTTCTTTAAAAAGCAGTTTTTTTGTGTAAATTCAATCTAACGAAGCAACATGTACTTTGTCGTCTTTGTTGCGTATATAGTGAAAACGCTATCAACGCTTGAATATCATTTAGGATATTACAGAAACAATGGGACTTACTCCAATTCTGTTTTCACTGCTGCTCGCTCCCTCGTTACTGGCAATCCCATCCCGAGACCCGTTGTTTACTGAAATTACAAGAAAAAAGTTTTAATTATTGGAAATTCACACTATTATTAAAATGTTCAATGAAACATGATATATTAGTTGAGATGCCACTTGAAGTTCTTGCACTCAATGGCTTCCTATGGGTGACTAGGGTTGAATAATCCCTATGATGTGTTATTTTAAGGGTGAATGTATTGTTCTGTTGATTTGCATAGCCATGGAAGATGAGAGCTATTATTTCACGACTGCTAACGCCCAGTCAAAGAAAAAGGATATTGGAATTAGTTCAGGGTGAGCGATTAATGTTTTTCTTCATTGCGAGTCTATGGATGATTACCACATTTCTTTAATTGTTTTAAGAGTGTCGCCAATTTGCCTAGGACGGAGGATAACTTCCACTCCGATTGTTACAACAACCGCGAAGCAAACAGGAAACTGTCGTGAGAGAATCCCTAGCATGATTCAACCAAATAAATGGCCCTTTCTGGACTTCCAAACAACTTCCGGTCGAGGGGGTAAGCACGCGCAGAAAACGAGTCCCAGAAACGCCTCTTGCTTAGTGCCCTCCACATGAAGTTTTGTAATTACTACTAATTTCCTTCTGTCCTGTAGATTACTCGCCCAGTCCCCAACGCAGTTAATAGAACTCCGTTAGGAACATCCTGTGCTCTATCGTGTCGCGTAATGTACACCACTTCGCCGGAAGTGAATTCAATAGATCGCTCCGCCATTGCTGAAGCCGATATTGCCAACGTCCTTTTGTAGGGAACGAAAATTAACAGCTTTGGATTTATGTCGGCAAAACTTTGCCCGCTTTGACGTTAAATAAGCATTCTGCTTGTTAACGCAAACTCCACAAAGCCCTGGAGCGACTTAAGCTCTCGCAACACGCTGATCGAGTCCAGACGTAACAGTTATTGATGGTTTTATTGACTGTAGCCACACAACACCATGGCATTCATGAAAAAGATTCTGATGTCGTGAGGCTTTCAGAATCTCTTGTTTCCAATGCATTTCCCCTCTTGCACGCGAACGTCAAGACAAAAGAGCGCCAGTCAAACCCCAAGCCAAATTCTCGGCGGGCGGTTAGACGATGCTCTTAATTGACAAACGGATAAATTTCAAACCGATTAATAGCAGGAACCATACGACGTTTGATATGATAGACATTAGGCGACATGGCTACCCCCTCCACATGAAACCCGCCGCCAAATATAGGATTATTCACGCTACCAACCCTCGCCCTCGGAGCTACTGGACACGGTGTTAAGTGGCACTTCGTTTCTCCAACAAGGGGCTATTAGTGTATACAGACACTTGAGATTACTTGTGACAACTATTGACCAGTGTATCAATATAGGACCATTGGTCTATCTAGCCCCCGTTGAGATCGCAACATTACGTGGAGCAGAAAAGGCCGTTGGTTGCGTTGGCCAAACACGCATCAGCGAACACTTTCAGTGCCATGCTTTCGGTAGGACGTGGAAGACGTGTCATGTATGCTAACCTCTCATTTACGACAAAGCAGAAATATAACGATACCGCGGGGTATGTCGCAAAAACAATTTACATTGCCTTCGATATAGGGGCATAAGTTCCTACTTCTTCATTGTCGTAGCGATAACTACTGCCAGAGTACGGCGATGGCGAAGGTAGTAAAGTCACTTGTGGGATCAGGGAGATACAAGGTATTGTCTTGGACTTGTCATGGAACGACTCAAGAATGAGCTAACAAGACCTCAAACATATAAGATCTAAATATGACGACTTTTTGACAGCACATCTACCCAGCTGAGTGCAGCCGCGCGGAACCTCGTACTAAACGTCCCCGCTCGTAACTCTCTACCGCGCTGCCCCCTGCTCGCGAGAACACCGCTTTCATGCAGGATATTCTCAACTGCTCATTTGCGAGTGCTGTGAAAAGCAAAGACACAGCCAGTTTATACCTGACCCCCTGTCGAGGATTTTCCTCTATCTTACAAAGAGACATGATTTCCCACTATCGCGCTTTCACGTTAGATCCTATCGGAAATGGGGTTTCCTCACTGAAGTGCACTTAGTCGACTAACAACCATTTATAGCAGGCGCCGTATAAAGCGAGCACTGCCAACTAGCCCCGCGACTGCTTTATGCCGTGAAGCATTAATTAACGACTGTATTGGAAGCAGAGAAGCAGAATAAATAAGTTTCTATGGACTAGATTCAACGTGTTTTCTCCTATCCTCACAAGCGAGAGAGACCAATTGGCGGGAAGCTTTTTCTCCGAAGCCTTCAATGGCGATGCTGACGATTCATTCTCACCTTCCAAATTGAAAGTGATAGCGAATTAAAGCTCAATAAATTCCATTCTTTACAGTTACTCGGCAAAAACATGTCTGTCTCGCAAGAAATGTATTTCAGCGTTGATGGTGAGCAGCCTACGATGTCAAACTTCACGTGCGGTACAATGGCGGAAGCGCGTGCAGTGTTGATCGTCTGCCACAGTGCACGCGCGGCGGTGTTGGGAGAGAGAGCAGCCGGCTAACATGGGAACATGTTGTACGGAGGGGAGATGACAGAATGTACAAATTTTGTTTGATGTACGGTTGGTTGCCTCTTTAAGCGTTTTGCTTCATAAGTGGGTCTGCACTTCGCCACACATCACTGGTTATCTTAGCGCAGGGCAAAACGGGATAGACCCAGGCACGGAGCTTCAATGCAAGCGCACACCCTATTGCGGCTTTGCTAGAGTATCGAACTCGTGGCTCTTAAACGTCGGCTAACACTTTCTTTTGAACCATGAAAAGAGAATCAATATAATATTACGAGTGTGTGTATATACTAGGTTTAGCCTCGGCAATGGCAAACAGCTTGTATGGGTAATAAGCCGCCACAAAATGCATCGTCGTGTACGACAAGAGCTGCGTGAACTCCGGTAAATACACTCCGTTTACACAACGCCAACCCTCAAGTGGGCAGACTTAAGATAACTGTGGGGTCACGCCCCGTGGCATCATAAATGTCTTTAATAGCCGCTCGCAAATACTGAAGAGCAATACCCTGCTTGAACACATTCAGTTTCCTATACAATGAGATAACCCCTCTCTCATCAATATCCGTTCTGGGGTTGTTGATTTCAACAACTGAGAACAGAGTGGAACATGTAAACATTATATTTCTCCGTCTGCAGACACGTGTCAGCAAACGCAGGCGTCGGACATCGACCAGTTATAGATAGTAGACAGCAGCGAAGCAGGTACAGTCAAAAACCGATGTCGAAGTTGAAGGGACCTACGTAAATACTTAAAGAGTTATTCGAGGTTCGACACAACCGAAAATGATAAATAAAGAAGGAATACGCAGGGACCATGTTTTTACTTCGAGACAACCGTAAGTTCGACACAAAAGTGTTTGACAGTAATTTGCCAGTTGATGCATTCATCATACCTCGAGATGACAAGACATAGTCGGATACATAGCACATTGAAGTATGCAGCATTAATGCAGCAGCACATGTTTGTGTCGGCCATTGCATCATGAGACTTGTATTAGCAACATGCTGGACGTTGTTTGGTGGGAATCCAGAACGCAGAAGTATTAATTTGAATCTACCAGGTTTATGAAATTTTAGTTGAGGTAACTAATCTTCAAACAACACGGCTATAATATATCCTGAGAAGATGGGTCGACCGAATCTCTTTGATATCAGACCAGGGCACTATTCCAAAGGCCGCCTTGTGGATGTGGAGGGGACTCGACCCAATCCAGCAGTGAGTTACAGTGACAGCAACAGAACGACAATGGAATACTCTCTATCATGTACAATAGTCACCAGACTCCCTCAAACAGTTAACGAGGTCTCGGACAATCCGACCCCTGATGGCCTATGGAAACATTGATTCGTCCCCCGCTGGGCCAATGGCCTTCAATGTGCCTTCCGTCGCTTGGTCATCGGGGTGTCAGGTTTCTACCGTAGGGACCAAACGCACTCTACCTGTCGGACAGGTGACGTTTGAAGTTAATTGAGCATTTCAGTATTGGTACCGAGCCTCGGTCACCGTACACACACGTTACATCCAAGACAGCGAGCATTTAGACCATCCATTACCACTCATCTGAGGACGTCTCTCGTCCACGTTTGCTTGTCGGCCTTTCAAGCGAAATAAATAATTCAGATGTTGCTTTCACAATCTCGGAGTCAATTTTCGTGATTAAATCGCCGTTAAACTCTCTCTCTCTCCTCGGATCCACCTCCTGTGAGATGGGGACTAGCGACAAACAATGCCACCACACAAACTATTATTTATTCATGTTGCTCGAGAGTTAGAAAATTGGGCCACACCCGATAGTGTTGGGGTCAGTGATTTCATGACAATATAAGGCCTGATAAACATTAAAGCAACAAATTTAAACATCTCATTTTAACTTGAAAACGGACACTTGCAACAAACGCGCTAAAAACTTAAATGATATGAAAAATCTAATTTATTACATCAGATATTGAATTAACTTTATGATATGAAACTCGGAAATTGATTTTCGATTTCTCCATACGTTTAAATTTCACCAAGAATTCGATACAAATCGACATTAAATTTTCAGAATTTAACAAGCACGTCTACACGCGGTTTAATGTGTTTGGCTGAATGCCAGGTTCGAGATTACGGTTCAGAAATAGCTTTGTATCATTTCGAACAGCCAGAAAATTAGTATTGTTTTACTGGGATCATGTTCAGTTAAACCTGATCCCCTGTGTTAAACGGTGTACTGCGCGAGGCTGCGGTCGCATATCCCGATACCCCCTCGTGCCGATACCAGTGGTAAGTGTGGGTCAGCCACACAGCTGTGAAAATGTCACCGATTTTAGAAATATATATCGGACAGGGATCCACATTGTAATCTTTGATATCGTGTTTTAGCAGCCAGGCGCGTAATTCCTTTAAGCTAGAGTGCGGAAACTCCATGCAACGGCGATAAAATACATTTTAATAATTGAAACTATTTTGAGAAGGGAAGTGTAAAGGATGTTTTGAAATCACGACATACGACGATAAAGTGAAGCATGATATGTCACGTGATCTGTCGTAGCTACAAAGCTAAGCACTAAGTTAACCCGTATTTACGAGTGTTCTAGCTACACCAGGTAGCCATGCTATACTTGCATTCATAGTCTACACGCATATGTATGTACTTCTCCAACTGACCCCTATGTTCAGCCGATGACTCAAGGTATTAAATCATGTAAGACTTATTGTCGGAATGAATAGCCTCTCATTTCGTGATTTAACATATTAAAAATCTCCATTCAAACGTAAAAATAAATACACGGCAAACTTTCTTGACATTCATGTAAATATATAACTTTCTTCTGTAATATTTTCAAAAGCACATACTATGTACATGAATAGGCACACATCGTCTCCTCGTATTGTTTTAGTCAGGGCAAGGCAAGGGCGATTGAACGGCACAACACTTTGGTGGATGTGAACGCATTGTTTGAACATGCACTTCATCACCTCGCCTTATATTGGGTAAAACACATGGATATAACCCCCCATTTTGAAGTTCAGAGAAAGGGTAGTGGAGTGAACAACTTAAGTGCCAGGAACGCTCCGGTGTAGCCTGAAGGGAGCTTGTTATTTCACCGTTTCACAAAAAACGTTTTGTGAAAATATTGCAGTGTTATTGTCTGACCATCAAAAGGAATCAACCATATTTCCTATCAAATGTAATTACCCATTTCAAAATGTTGACATCAGAATCAATAAAACACAAAAGGAAGGTTGAAAATAAGTTACCACAATAACCCATTTCACCTTAAAGTCGGACTGAATATTTGAGTTAAACCAATCATTGCACAGCCACACGCTCGCACAACAATAACATTAAGGTGGAAGCTTGATAAAACCCTAGTCGAGTTGTACATGTGTGGGAAATACTTCATATTGAATGTGATTACTCTTATCAAACTTAAGTTGGTTCTGACCTTGTTCATTGTCGCCTTTCCTCTTGGCCGTCGTGGGCGTATTGAGTATGCCGCTGATGGTGTAGCCACCCCCCGAAGAACGCTGAAGGATGTCCCCATTAGGTGACGTCGTGGGCTGTCCGCTCTCTCCTAAACCGTTCGGACTGGACTGACCACTGGGAGACATCTTCGCTTTCTCAGCTGCGCGATTCCGGACAATCCTAAAACAAAATGTATATGAATTAGGTAAATAAGAACATAAGAGTTTCATAATATCAACAGACATGATTAATACAATATAAATTAAATTAAATTTAGGAATATATGCACTGTGCATCTAGAACTAAACAGCCCACAACTACCTGGCTATCTGTTTTATAGGTAAAAGATAGGAAGCCTCTAGCACGACATGAACATCAAACACCTTGACAATGATTGTTTGTTAATCGTTTGCAAATGTTTGTTTGAACGTTTGATCCTTGTAATTTATCTTAACGGTACTTGATTCAATCTGCCGCTTGTCACGCATCAGAGCAAACGACTTCTACCAAAGTGAAGAACATCAGACGTATCTATCTTCCATACGATATCAAATAAACTATCCAATCGTTGAAGTAAATCCACGTATCATATTTACACGGGTTGAAGTAATGTACGGTACACTTGACTGGCCTCATCCGTCATAGCGGAATATCGATTGAATATTGTTATGAGTGCTTATGATGTGAAATACCTTTTCTTTGATGTTGATGTTGAAAGACAGACAAATGCTAATGTTAGTTTTTCTGTTACGTAATGTAGCATCGCGAGTGAAATGTACATCGAGTGTGGCTGTGACGACAGTCTGTGTAAACACACGCCACTTTTTGTCAGAGTTAAGTGCGACTGGAGGATGATGATCCTACAACCTATTCCTCTGTAAAATATATGACTTCACTTGGATAATGCAACGCCGATACCAACACGAAGGTTACTCATTGAACTATCATCAATTCTAAACGAAGCGGGCATTCTGTGTACTGTGCTACCACCAGCTTGTATGGGATATTCAACATGGGGCGATTGAATGGCAGCATGTTTGTCTTTCAAACACCGTTCAAAAGCAAGAGTTTTTTATGACATAATTGTCAATGCATTAAAAGACCAGATATATTTTCTTTTAATTTTGTTTTCGTGTTATACGCATCAACCGTGTTGATGTACTAGCTACACAACTCAAACATCGTCTCCTGTAACATATGTTTTGGGAAGAAGGCTTAAACGTTGCTTAAACGCTTACAGAAACTCCCGCTGATACAAGCTGTGCCCAAGTCATCTGTACTTCATGTTTCATTACAATGAGGTATTCTGCGTCATTGCAAAAAACATATGTTTTGTGGCGAAAATTGCAACGGAGGAAGCAAAATATATTAACCCTGATTCCACACAACACTTCCATGACACTGCTATGCAGGAACACGTTTTCCACGCGTTATAATGGGTTCATGCCAACTCTGTATATAGACAAAGTGCCAAAGCTGCTGGTGAAATCGACAAGCGGATCCGTCAAAATCAAACGCTCACATGACCTCTGACCTGTGCAACCTAAACAGGTGTAACTAAGGAGAGGGGTGGGATCCTCGTTATGAAATGTGTTTCGGTTTTTAAGATTAAAATTCCCTACGGAAGACTGTATGATTGATGAGTGTCACGTGGCATCACATTAAAACAACCTCGTTTCTCTAATGTACTTCCAATATTTCCTCGAGAGAGTTGAAACTTAAAACAATTCAATGTTTCCACTTTTTGTTGAACTTAACATACGTTCCTTGTACGACATTGGCAATTCAAAAATCAAAACCTTGTAAACTTAACTGCTATACGTACCTGGAGGAGATACCTAGTAACTACAATTACATTGTCATAATTTTTCAGCCAAATACTGCTATCATATGCACCAATCGTTTGATCTAATATCAAATGTGCCAAATCGTTTAGAAATCTAACGACAGATATAAGATAAGAAATGTATTTTAGCGTATCGTATAAAATCACCAAGAAACATGTGATTTTTCTAAATGGGACATGAAAATTGCCACTGGGATATGTTCAATGTTGAAGTGGAGAGTTGCCCCCGCCACAAGGGAGCTCTTTAAAATGTAAGTCAGAAAAGCGCTGAGTGTGAAAGCATTTTGTTTCCCGCGTTGCAGCATCGACGTATTCATATGGCTGTTTAAGCATTTAAGATCATGTTGATGAGGTGGCAAGACACTACCGTTGTCGTTGTTTAGATCTTTCATAAAGCTGGTTATAACATTGAAATATTTGATGAATTTTAAATCGATATGAAATTATTTCGCTTGGCGGTTAACCAGATATGCTGTCTCTGCAAAGATGTACAATAAATCGTTACGAATATGTGGCAATTAATAAGATGATGAGTATTAATATTAATACAGGCTGATGAAACAACTCACATGGGAAAAATTACGATGGAATATTATTCATCAACATTAAACTATGAAAACATTAAAAACCAACCCAATCGAATATTTTCTTCATAATTTGCTTTTTTCACATTTATTCATGATAATATTCCCATCGGCTTAAGTAGAATACTAAAATCATCATTTTAAAATTGTCAGTTTACAAACATACATATAACATTTAGCTACAGCGTTGTAAATCAGCGACCTTCCCTTGCAAATGTATATGTATTGTCAATCACCAATACAAGGCAGCTTCACTCGTGAAGGGACAAGTTCGGGCGAGGGGTGACATTTGCCAAAATAATCTGAACAATTTGTTAGCTGCAGTCTTAAGTCAGTAAATCTGAAAGTATTACACACTAAATAAATCTTCCTGTCTTCCAGCACATGTCGACTGTATTATATTACTTATAGACTAGTATTACTTATAGTTGTCATCTCTTTGCTTGGCAACGAAGACAAACTGCTTTATGCATTATGTTGATGTTCTAATACACAGTGTATCAACTTAAATAGAAAATAGGATAAAATGTTCAAACGAAATAATCGCTTATAAAGTCCGTCAAAAGACGCCATTGTTTGAGACACTCCATGAACAGTGGTTGGATCAGTCTGTTTAGCAGTTGGGTGTTTTAGAAGACCACCCCTTCATAATGCAGGATCTGCCTGGTCTGTCGGGGGGTGCGGGAAGGGTCTGCTGATTGACCTGCGATACCCTGGCACCGGCCTAGTTCGGGGTATGCGTAATGCCACCTATTGTGAAACTCAGCCATGCTGTCACAGCACGCAAAGCTACACCTGAGCCCTGTGTCTGTAGTACGATACGTTTCCGGAGTTCACCGGGGACTTTGAGAAATTGAATGAAATATATCAAATGCAAAGTTTTTTCAAACCAATCAATTTATACTATCTCCTTTAGAAACGCAATCAAGGATGAAATATGATATAAAAAATAGATATTTTATCAGTTTGTAAAATAACTTTTGGCGCACGGTATTCCATCTGTTTACTGTTAATGAAAATAAACTGAAATTATTCTTAATTAAATTTGATAAAAATGTATTTGGTTAGCTTTAAGTTGTTTTGCTGGGGTCGCAACTGTAATAATTAATAATGTCAACAACGCCGGCATCCCACAGTACTGTGAGCTGTACCATCACGGACAAGTGGACTGTTATAGGTTCTATAATATTGGTATTTGTCAATAGGTCGTTAAACTGTCAAAACTACTAGTGTCGGTGTATCAAAGATCGCCCGAGACAATGTGGACCACAGACTGTTGCATGACGAGTGTGGACCGTCGACAGATTCGAGTCAGCCACATGAGAGCCAGGTTGCTTGCCGTTATGAATACCTCTTCTAGATAATCGGAGAGCATTTGAAAAATTCATCAGTGCATAGCCTGAAGTCTTTAATCTTTGTGTCATCTGGCAGGGATTAACTTAACCCACAATAATTCATACTCGTAATGTTATAATTGGTGCTACCGTGTGCAAGGCGGAAACACTATAGCGCCTAATTTGGAGGACGATGAACGGTACAAATTTATCTCAGCTATTTGAAGAGTTGTAAATTTAACTTTCTTGACTAAAGAGCAATTAAAATGTACCTTAACGACAGGCGACTAGCACAATGTTCACATTGCTGATGACAAAATATTGCCTCACAAATGCAAGAGTTACGCGAGGGTTTCTGCTAGACTTCATCTCTTATCCTCGTCCATTGTTGCATTTAGAGAGCGTGTTAAACCGATCGAGAACAAATGTTCAAATATTCCTGCAGAGCGATGAGCAGAACTCATGCGGAATGGTTCAATTAACTTGATAGAAATTTAAGAACGAACAAATTCGGGGCGATGTATTTCTGTTCTCCCATATGGGGTGTTGGTGAGTGGGTATCAGCTAGGTATTAGCTTGGTATCAGCTGGGTATCAGCTTGGTACAGCGAAACTACCGTTCTGTATATGGCCACTGACCGACATATTCGACCAAACCAACTTAACGTCCACATCAAGACACGCAACGGTTGACGCCTGCGATGGCGAGAAGATGAAGAAACAGACCAGCAGATGGCTTATCGGGAGAATGTTATGCTTCAGTAAAACTCTATGGCATTTCAACTCTCAACCAGGCATTTGGATATGCGACTGAGCCAAGACATTAATTAAACACTCCTAATACCATCCTCCACTTCTGGCAATCATCGAGTTCGGATACAACGGGATCGAACTCAGTCTTCCAAGGCGACATAATCACCCCGTGGAACGAGTTTCCCGATCTACCCTGTGTTCCACGCAGCCTGTCATCACGACCGGCTTTCTTTGGATGTGAACGGGGGCAATTTGGACAAATAGAATGAAATTTCGCGATTCGCTGGCTGTTCTAACATGCACGTGAAATATCATAACACATATTCTTTGTAGTTTTCTGTCGACAGGCTCCTTCGGGAGCCACACCAAAGCCCAGTGATGTATGGCATTTGTGCCGCGAAGTACATCAGTGTAAATAACACCGACGTTATCAGACGGTCACGTATTAAAGCACAGCAAGAGCATGTATTTATGCATGAACATTGTGCTATCACACTATCACCTGGTAATAATACATGCAATCACACCATATGGTCAGGGCAAAACAATTACGGAGATCAAGCAAATCGGTATAGATGCGAAGCGTTAAATGATAATTTAAAAAAACCCAAGATTATCTATTTTTTTTCAGAAATTCTTTCAAGGATTGTAAAAGTAATGACAACAATCAGATTAGCGTCGGCATTAAGCAACTACTATTGAAGACATCATTCTGACAGTCATGGAACCTGAAACCACCGCTTTCCTACCTCAAAGCTATTTATGTTTTCACAGACACAAATTGCTTTAGAAAATGAAGATGAATTATTTTCTACCATCGATTCTCTTTGCCATGTGAAAATACTTTTTCGTTCTTTCGGCAGCTGGGGTAGCCCTCAGCCGGGTTACAAAATGCGTGAATCATAGCTCCACCGACGGTCATCATAATGGACCGAGAGGAAATGACAGAATTATTATTCCTTTGGCGAAAATTGATTTTAAAGGCATCATTTGTGTCGCAGGCGTTCATTCCCCTTCCAACTAGTTGTTTGATATTCTTTAATGTGAATTCATCGTCCCGTCTTAATTATCATTAGCCCCGAAGGGTATACATTAGTTAAAGAGAGTTGGAATTAGCCAAGAAAAAGAGCGATATTAGCAGCAACGGACACGGTGCGGGCGGGCGGGAGGCGTGGCGTGGCGTTGGCAGTGGTCCGAGTGGTACTTGACCGTCCTATCTCTAACACTTGTATATCCCACGCCCCACAACATGTGGGGGCAGTAAAACAGATTTAAACTTGAAAAACCTAAAGGGGCATCAGCTAGGATGACCAAGGCATTAACCCGAAGAACAATGTGTTCTGACGGTTGATTTAGGCTTCTCTCATTGCTTTACCAATCTTCCCCTTATGGCGACTGACAAACAAAACCATGGCTTGAGCACCTCTGAATCTGTATATTTGTTTATTTACACGTGAAATAGACACGTCTGAAACGGACAAGTTTCTATTGCTGTCAATTACCCATGTTAACGACGGCGAGAACACCCATGTCATTTACGGCTTAAAGTATGGAACTATTACTCTCTCTACTTGATCAAGTCAAAGCATGGTAGGCCGATTCTCCAGATACATTTAGCAACTACAAGCCCCCTTAATGAAGCGTGGTTGGACGTCGGGACTGTCCATTTGTTTAAAACCTGACCATCATTGTGGAAAATATGATCGCGTGAGATGACGAGGTGTAAACGTGATAACATCTAAGTTTCTCGTGAGAAAGGATGAAGGTTTTCGCTTTTAAATGTTCGCTTTTTATGGTGTCCTCTGAATCATGCTATTGTTTCGCGCACTAGAAAGGCATTAAAGCTAAAACGCTTTAAACATCGTTTAAGTCTTTATGAAATAGAAATGCCTTTACGGTCATGCGGCCCGAGTCACCTGTGACGGTCCTACTCGAAGCCAAACAATGACCAGTGACGATGATGTCTTTGTCGACATGGGTGCACATGAGGCTCGGAAACCTCATTGCTATTAAACTGAGGGGGGACATAGGAACAAATGGGAGGGTTTTGTCCTTCACACCAGGGGTCTGTCTTTAAAATAACTTTTAACTATGCCCCACGACTAGCGGCCTCACAGAGGGGGAGAGGTCCTAGATTTACTCTCTTGTCAGACCAAATGATTCTTGTTTCAGCTCGAATTATAGACCGCTGCTTTTATAGCCTTCTCGGATTTGAAGGGGGGTCTCCGCGTTAGTTTAACACTGAGCTTGAAGCGGCGATTATCACTGGCTTAGCGGGAAGCGGTGTTGTTTTTTCGTCTCTCGACGAACTGCCAGCAATCGTTAAAGATTGATAAGTGTATTACGAGACAAGCGGCTCGCATAGGAAGCCAAAGACTGTAAAAAACGTATTAAAACTCGAGAAGTGAGGGAGTCTTTCTACATTGGACAGCTGAATAGAGGCGTGGAGTTTGCGGGAACGTTAGACGGGTGGGCTGAAACGTTGACCAACATCACAGAAAAAAAACCTAATCCGTGACAGGTACAGGAGTGAAGAACAGATTGAACTGAGCCCGGTATGGGTGCCCAGGCTGGTCAAAGGACACCGGTTCGTATTCTGAATACCGCATTTCCAACAAAGGGATCAGAAGCGATGTGTCTTTCGTGTATTAGCGAGACGGTTTGTAAGTGATAACGTGGAGCAAGAGGTATATTATCAAGAAATCAAATCCCCGGAATCAAGAACAATTAGGTCATTGAAAGGCTATATACGACAGCTGAGGGTTTCAGTCAATACACAGGTTCTACTTAAATTGTGCTTCAGATTTAGGCAGTCAGTGACTCGATGACAAAACGATTACCATTTCAAAAGTCTACTACACCTGTAGCCGTGCCCAAAATGAAGTCATCATGGAACTTCGTGTGGCTAGTTGTTGCCAAAACATGTTGACATTCAATACGACAATTCGACAATACTCCTTCATGTCGTAGATCAATATTTGCAAAATGTCCGAAGAAGAATAGAAATTATAAGCAAGCCCAAACTCTATCTGTCTGCATTCAAGACGCCTATTGTTTGAGGGTTTGACATGTGTCTATGTTGCATGTTCATAGTTTTCAGCCGAGCCCATTCCGACTTCAGAAATGTCATAACACTTGACTTAAATCCCTGAGTCATGGAAGCCCCCAAATCAGAAACCTGTAAATAAACCACAGGACCAAGTGTTCGACCCCAACTTGCGTGTGGCGGATCGTTCTGTTCCCTTCTGCCGATAACTGCAGGCTTTTTTCAATACACGTTCTATTGTTCGTGCCATAACTTGTTTTCTAGATTAATGCTTTTTCGGGAGACCGTCCAGGCCAGCATGAACTTACGAAGTGTCGGTTTCAAGTAATAGTGACACATAAGACTTCTGTTGCAAAGTGAAACCCATTTCAGGAAAGGCCCTACCCAACTGCTCCTTGGTTTCGGGACGTGTAAGCCCCGGGGACGTATTGCCTGACCCTGCCACCGTCCCTGTGAGTCACATACGATCTCGTCATACCACAAATGACATCTTTGTCGACTCTTGTCAAAAAGCAACCGTT
Organism: Haliotis rufescens; assembly: GCF_023055435.1. NCBI lineage: Eukaryota > Metazoa > Mollusca > Gastropoda > Lepetellida > Haliotidae > Haliotis > Haliotis rufescens. The sequence continues at coordinate 2,086,040 of NW_025964357.1, forward strand.
TAAGAAATTTACATTTTTTTCCATCTACAAGTTGAAGAAATTGAAAACAATGAAACCAAAATTGAAATCTGCGTCCAACAGTAGTGTTGTTTGTTTCATTTCGAACTGAAATAGAGATCATTAGAGATGGTTTCTTAAACTCGGTCTACAATTTTGAATTACTATCATTATACGTAATTTCTACCAAACCGTTTTCGTGCCTAAGCACTTTGAAATACTGTTGACAAAAAGTTGAAAATCAGACCGAGGGTATTGATTTCGACACATTTGTTTTCTTTTTGACATGAAGTGATCGATTTCAGAGTTTTAGCCATCAATAACCACCTGCCACATCAAGGTGTAAGACCAGCCAACACCTGACTTGCTATACACTAAGTCCGGCACATTAAACCACGACCTGACTTCTCCTTAAGACGTATTGGCACGAGATGAGGACATTCTAGCAGGCAGCGGGTCCCCAGATGTCCTACAGCACAACACGAGGTAGTCCTTAGACTGCTCGGCCATGTGGTTCTCGGCAGATAGCTTAACCTTTCTCTATCGTGCTTGCCAAATCTCAAAGGAGTTTGTGACAGATCTTACAAAAACGGTGCGTTAAATTGTTTAAGGATATCTGTGGCTGATGTAAACGTATCTATTGATAGGCCGACAGAAGCGTATCTATGTGATGTGTTTGTACACTTAGACCTGAGCTAAGATAAAGATGGTAGGTAAGATATTTGGATCTGTGTCATCGGTGAATTGAACACATCAATTGAACACATGGGGACGTGAGGACACTGAACGGAGAAAATGATACTTGTCCATGTACGTGATATGAACGATGTTGATATGGTGAAGGTTTGGGGTATGACAGGAAAAGCCGTGCGAGGGCTGTATATTGCATGCCTATTTCCCTGATTGTCTCCATGATACAGTACATGTCTCAGGCAAAACATGAAATAGAGGAGCCATGTACGCCAGTGTTATCACGCCGTCCTTCTGACCAGTGATAGTAATCGGGAAATAGACAACACTTGACATGAAACATACAACCTGATACTAGACGATATAGACAGCATAGACAAACGGATACCCTCGGGAAATCTCTGATTGTAGTGAGCTCGATATCACAGTATTGATTTTACCATGTAGCCTTACGTGATCTCCACATTTCAGGACGTGTACGAAAATACATAGACACACAGAGTTTTTTTCAAACTTTACAACCAAAGCAACTATATGAGCTAGTAGGACGTCTTTGTACTTAAATAATTCAAGGAGCACCATTTACGTTTCTTCGTTAAAAGTTTATGGATTGGCTTAGGTTTTCAATTTCGCGCCCAATAATCTTCAGAGATTTCCTGTGATTTGATTGGCCACTCACCTGTTTATTGAACTAACACTGGGCACGTTGTCCTGAGAACACACCCCCTCTGTAAGTAACCTGTCCCTGATCTCCCAGGCGAACATGGTGGGGTTATCTTGCTTATAGCGGGTTATGGCATCCACAACTTTGGGGGTCGCCACTTTGGGCTTACTGCCGCCGATAACTCCTGGTTTGATGGAACCTGTTTCATAATACCTGGAACATATGTCATATCATAAACAGCAGGGCCCTGAATATGGATTGAAACACATCACAAAACAACAACAAGTATACTTCCTCATACAGCTGCACATTGAGACACGCGTGTTGGCTTTCAATAGATCAGAAACATCTGTAATGTATTCACGATTGTTCACAGAAAATGTATTCCTTCATGATAGAATACTGAAACACTTCCTCCTAATGAATCGTTAGTGTTTACATGATCTCGTGTAACATTCACAACAGAGACTCTCTCTCTCTCTCTCTCTGTGTGACGGATGGAAGAATAATTTCCTCCTGAGAGTCGACGTAAAACTAAACAATACTTTCCAAACAAACATTCGTTTATCTTATTTGTTTTTGAATTTGAATGTATTTAAAGCTTTGGCAGTTATTTTATTACAGTAATTTAAGTTTTGGGGGAAAGCCATGCAAGTAATATTTCTTCATGGGGTTCAGTGACATTACGATCAAGAGGGATGCTTTGTCGAGCATGACTGTAGTGGTCGAACAAGCCCACATATTAGCATAAATTTCAAGCTTAATTGACAGTCTTTTTTTTGTACAACACATTTTTATCAACATGCGTTGCGGATCATTTTACAAGCGACAAGATGCTTCCATGCCTGTGGACGATATGATTTAATGATGTGAAACAAGCACTTGCAACTACATGATGTGGTGTACGTCGTTTCAGTTTTAATAGACGTAAATGTTATTTGCTTTAGTCAACATGTAATACGCATCAATTGACGGTGAAGCTTTTTATAGAGTAATAACTCCGATCCGAACCAGTGGCACATTTTATGTGAGCTATAACTCAGAATGTCTCGTACACCGTTCATATTGCAGGCGCGAGAGCTTGTCATTTCCAATTAAACCTCGTAACATTACCCTGACAGCGCAACAGACATCAATATAGCTGAAATGTGATACACAAATAAATAAACAGAGGAGAAAATTAACAGAAATCGTCAGAATCGAATTTCTTGAAAACAAATCACGCTCGATCAGATTATGAGAATTTGCCTTTTTCCTGAGCTCCGTTCAATCGATAGTCAAACATGTTACCACACAATCTAATCTATCGGTTCATCATGAGTTGCGTGCATTTAACTTGTATAGAATAATGAAGACTCAATGTTGATGCTACACTAAAACGGGGCGGGAAAGACAATATGTAGTAGCTGAAATGAATAGCTAGCTAGGCGCCACACAAGACAAACTTGCAGCTGTTACGCTTTCTACCCGGCATTGAAAACTACTAACTAGGAAACTCGCAAAGTTTGTCGATAAACTAGAAAATGAAGTAAAAGCATGTCTGCCAGGGGCGATGGAGGGATCTATTGCCAAGAGTCCACTAACAATAAAGTTCATTACTAAACAACGAAATCGATAGGTTGTTTGAAGGATCGGGGCAGCGTCAATGTAGCACTCGGGTTGTATCGACGTGTCAAACCTCATTCTGTATAAATAAACAACAAATACTTAATCGTATCATTTCATCTGAAAATTGTTCAGATTAAAAATATCGAGATGAAATAATTTATACCTGGATGCTTCGTTAATTTTCTGTTATGTTGTTGAGATTAATCCATGAGATTTGGTCTGCGAGGACTGGTTGACCTAATCCGGACCATAGCAAGACGTTCATTTAGATTTATCCGAACACCGCAGAAACAAATATCACATTACACGGTATCGGCCTTATGCATATTCATTTAAATATCCCGTTGTGATCTCTACACATCTGATGCCCCAACAGCTGGGTGAATATGTATATATTCCAATAATATTGTTCATTAACAGGTTTGTTAAAAGCGCCTACATAAGCGCACAATGCGCGCACACTCGTAATTTGAATGGTATTTGTAGCAACACAAATATGACGGACCAGGCTGCCGATTAAACTCCAGCTACATCGGATATTAATCTAATTCAGAAAATGATATTTTCGAGTTGAAAGCAACGGTATTTAATGTAGCTGAGAGTGTAAACTATGCTGAATGCATTGTACGGCAAAGCAAGCAATAACCGTCCTCAACCCAACAAGCAGGCAACGCAATCTCAATTCATGAAATCATTGTGATACTGCATGGTTTATTGTGCAATCGGAAGATAGGTGTTTCGTGCGGGGTATTACATTACAAAACATAAACAACTAGGGTTACAAATACTGTTTTGGGGGTAAGTATCCTTCTTCTCAACCTTGAATGAATACATTTAATGTATCACCTCTCTAGAGAAATTCGCGTCATTAACTGTGCGTAAATTGTAATATTTGAAATCGATTAAAAAACCCAATAATATCTTTTATATTCACAGAACATGGAGGCCTCCCTTTAGTTTCAGACTGTACAAACAAACTAAAGCAATGTACATTTACAGATGAGTTGGTGATCTTAAAAAGCAATATCCTCAACGGCACCCAGTTAGGTAATCTGCGCCTTTCTATTATTCAAAGCGTTTATCTTGTCCACAAATACGTATTAATTATATTAAGCCACTAGTAAGCGTTTTTCAGGGACTCAACATGTTTATTCATGAATCACATTTAACTGAGAAGGTTTTATGGCGGATCATTACCTTCACCGCGTTCCATTAAGCTTCCTTATGTAGTACTGAATTATTTATCATCATGAAAATTAGTAAATAAATAATAATAACTGTCAATATCATAACCAATTTCATGCTTGACAACCACGGAAAACAAAGGCAATTTTCAGGATTATTGTCAACAGTTTGCATTTTAGAGTTTGTTTTGTTGGAATGGTCAACACAAGCAGTGAGTTGAAAGGGTTCGAGCTGGGGAACAGGCACTCACCAAGAAGAATCTGTATGTAGTTTAGGCATTCTCGCGTAATAGCAGTTTCCTCAAATGATAAATGCTCTGCCGATGTCATATTTATCTATGGACATGGCGAGACAGCCTCCTTGCATCTCATTAGTTTTTCTCCATGATTAAGTGTACTATTTCCACATGAAGCCTGAGACTGGCCGGCCACGCAAGCCAGGGGAGTGCTCTATGTCCAGGTCACGGTCACCTCATCTAACTGACAATTTCAGGACCTAAACACTAAGTACGGGTAATCAACATCGGAAAAACCATCGACACTTTGGAAATAGCTACCATTACACCGAAATTTGATTTCAATTTGTCTAAGTCCCAGGGTGAATATTAGATAGTGTACGGTATATACTTGAGGGATGTACGCAGATAAACTGATATTGCCCCTAGCTCAAACATCGGAATGGGTGAAAGTTGTAATAAATACTGATAATAATAACACTGATAACAATGTCATTATATTCACAAATCATCTCACAAACAAGAACTTTTCCTTGTTCATCAAACCAACTTCTAAATGCTACTCGGACAAGTTAAACTATCTCATAATAAATATAAAATCGGGATTTTTATTTGTCTATAGGGTGAAGGGGAGGCGCGTGTGTGGGGGTGGGGGTGGGGGTGGGGGTGGGGTTAAAGGGGTGGGACAGGAGACACCCCGCTTTAGCTAGAACGGTCAGTGGAGAGGATTTAGCGTGAAACGAGAGCTGTAGCAGGATGCTTGATAACGGGTATTCTGTGTGGTAGGGGGGAATCCATCATATAAACACACACACCCCACGTCAAGGGGGAACAATAGTCAACAAAGACGCTTGTGATTGTCTCTCGGCGATTAGAGGCAAGATATGGTGCATCACGCAACGAAGCCCGCCTTCAATGCTCGGGTGACGGTCCGACCGGCTGCCAACACACAACACAGGCTTGGAAACAGGCCGATAGTCCAGCACGGGCAATTTGAAAGCGATTTCGGGTAATTTCTCCTCATTTGAAACTTGTTCAATGTCTGTGAAATGTGTTTGAAGCGCCTTTATGCTAATCGCATGTACATTGCAACCTCCAAAACCCCACCGGAGCTAATTCCAATAAATTCAAGCACAGGTACAGGGTGAACGTTAACGTCTCTTTCATGTCATTAGCTTTGATTAAGGTGATTGTTGTGTCCATCTGTTTCTCTGTGTCTTTAACACTAACAGTCATAAAGTGCACAGGCCCCAAGGTGTTGGCTAGTTCGAGAACCTTCACAACACATCAAGGTGCCCTGATCGTGATCCTGAATGCTTCACGGTTTGTGATATAACACCAACAAGTCTTGTCTGTGTCGCATGGTTGTGCAACAACAAAACGAAAAAGAGGAATTACTTTAATTGCTGTGATTTTGTTAAATGAAGTGTTAACATTGATGCAGCTGACATCAAGACCCGTATGTCATAGACTACAGACTGCCTTGGGCCGAAAATAAAACGATTCGAAATTCACAAATAATCTAGAGCATTAAGGTAGCCATTTAACGAGACTAATGTGTTAATTTAAACATGACACCAAGTTTAATAGAACTTTTCTTGGGAATAAAAACTGTTCTGCTGCCTTTGTAGCTTTAATTGTGTAAACTCAAACCGGTTACTTTGTCACCATGCGCAGTTTATTATCAATGTGACGGTCATTTATCAATATAAACCCATCAAAATAAGTTTCTTATCCTTTGAAGTGAATAACGAAATTGAAGCCATATTCACGGGAAATAACACATTTTCCTCGTTGTTTTTTCTACGACAGAACGCATGAACCTGTGCATTATGTTTCTGATTACACGGAAGCTGTTTTCCCCACAAAGCTCTGCATAAAATAGCCTACAACTATTTTTAATCCCCCCCCCCCCCCCCCTTCCTAGAACATGGATGAAAGATAATGTTTCATGTGGTTTCACCCCCTTAAATCGGCGTCCATCTCTACCAGAGAGCAGCAGAGTTTGATGTGACAATAACGTGTATTAATCCACAGCTCTTTAATAACCAACTGCACTATTAGTGCTCAATGGAGAGCCAGTAAAATACTGTTTTCCTGCAGCAATCTCTGTCACCCTGATGTCAGGGCGCGATGTGGAAGAGAGATTGCTGTAGCCTTGAGCACCAGAGAGAAATATGGAGAATCTAGTGAGACAATGACGGTGGTTAGGAAGGGTGGAGTTTGGACGGAGACGGGCACGCCTGTTTCAACAATGGTTAAAAACTACTTGAACACACGACTGCGGGGAATTGGGGAGTACGGGTACATTTGGGAGAGAATTGAAGATCCTTATCGAAGCAATTTTGTATTGTTGGCCAATCTTTGGGCGTGTGTAACAAAGTGTTATGTTAGTCCTTCTACTGGTCGACGGGAGAACGAGACCCTTCAGTTACAAGACAATCTGGTTCCTTCCTTCAAGTCAAACTCTACCGCGGAACGATGTGAATATTTAACCAGATTTAGTAAACATTCGACCGATAAATATGAACGAGAATTATGTTAAAAGTCTTGTATTCAATATTCTAATTATGATGTACAAGCGCTTACATAATCTGGTCGCTTGATATTCGTCAATCTTACCTCATACAGATACCAATTCCCAAATCCATAACAGTAATAGTCAAGAGTGTAAGATTATCTTTATGTAGGCACTTTGATGATTGAACCTATAACATTTCACAAATAGTTTACATCTGACACAAATGGTTTAGGAAATACACAAGGAATATCTAGCTCAGTTATTTAAATTGCTACGCCACTTGATGAATGTACACATGGATTTTGTAAAGAGATAACAAATAGTTTTCTGGACAAATAGGCTACAACACGAAGGACGGGAACGATCGTAGCGTCGTTGAGGGACCCAAACAGAATATAATTTGCCAGGTACAAACAATTATGTGAAACATACTGTACCCAACAAAGGATCCTATCTGTCACGTGGCTCAGAGGCAATGTAGATGCCATTCCTTTATAGTGTGTCATGTAGGACAATTCGATGACACTTGAGAATCACGTTCAGAGATCGTTATTAGCTGTGTGTGAGATGCCTTCAGTAGGGCCGTGGCATTTTACACACAACCCGGGCTACCAACATTTAACAATGTGTATTCAATATTATAGTGTCGCTCAAACTTTTTCATCTATTTTATAGGTACGTATGAATTAAATTCATGTCAGTGTTTATTGAACATAATGTTTAATTTTCAATACACCTCCGATTTACCTATAATTTGAAAGCATTTAAACACAGAGATGTCACAAGGGTTGTGTCAAAGTACATCACAATAAAGATGGTGGATCACGATAAACATTCGGGCAGACAAAACAGGAAAATAAATAAAAGGTGTCACACAGAAGAGAAATTAAAAATGCGTGTAACTGTGTTATATGTTTGACTTTACCAAAAGTCTTCCTTCGAAATATGTTTACATGCACAAGTGTATGAGTTTAATAACTGCCAAACTTTTGTTGACAATGTCAAACAATTTAGAAAGCAAAATACTATTTAACAAAAGTTCAAATTGGCATCAATTTCACAAAAAGAAATGCTTGTTAGATTCATTTAGGTTGATAGAAGAGACTCATATCTTTGAAATAATACACAAATTTAGACAACTGATTAAGGTACATGAACCGTGTTAACGGACGAGGATACCAGTCGGTGGAAAGACTTTCTTAGCTTGAGAAGGGAGATATTGATTGTGTTGAAACATAAGCCACACAGTTAGATAAAGTTAGCCTTACGAGAAAGGGGCACTGCGGGCTAGCAATGCTGTAGTAGACGTAGATGGTGGAGTAGACGGTGGCGTCACGTACCTGCCGAGGATTTTGCTGACACAGCCGTGAGATACACGAAGTTGTCTGGAAATATCGCATGGACGTACACCCTGATGGGCGAGGTCCACGATCCGGGTACGAACTACATCGGGTAGCGGTCTTCCATTGACAAACACTCCTCCTAACTGATTCACTCCGCCGTGGCCTGAAATGAAAAGAAATAATTATTTAGCAAAATGCAAAAACATATCCAACACAAATTGAGACTGTCTGTTTTTCTTCGAGAAGAAAACACCCCGATATCCGATTTGTAATCGACCTAAAACAAGAAAGTAAGCACGGAAAACGTACACAGGTGTATGAATGTATTTATTGTGGTATAATAAATCGCTGGCAGTGGAGGTATTCTTTAACGTTGAAATAATTTTATTTAATATTGCAATGACATGCTAGTATTGAAAAAAGTAACTGTATATTCAATTTCCATTGTACTATTTCGACGCAATCGAAAGACAGATAAATATAATTTATAGACAGAAATAAAAACGGTGGTGGTTGTCGTTCTAAATGGATTTCTCCAGTAAATGTATTTTGTATGCGCTGCTAAGTGGTGTTCGGTGTCATTAAAGATACATCAGGCCAGTATATAAATATTAAGATTATATCGATATACGTCCGATTAAAAATACATGTGGGAATATAGCGGTATCGTTGTTATATCTACCGTTTATCATCGGAAAATGATATATCTATACACAACCCGATGTGATTTACATAACCAATGGTTGAAAGGAAAATTGAAAATAATTTTGTTAAATCGAATACTTATTTTGTACACTAAAGAAACCAATTGTTAGTATGTCAGTACAATCTAGCTAAATGTTATAGTTTAGGAATATCCATTACAATATATAAGGACGCCTGATGTAAGAATGTAATACACAAACTAATCAAATGGAAATCAGTTTGTATTCTACAGAGGAGCGACTGCTTATGATTGTGCAATTAACGTATGTCAGATGCTAACATAATGTTATTGCCGCCGATTGTAAAACTGTCGAGTCAAGCTGGTGTCGGCGACGGTTGTATTGAGGAAAATGACTTTACAAGGACGGGGGAGGAATTCCTCCAATTCAACACGAACCAGATCCAGCTATTTAACTCCCTATCGCTGACTATCCTCTTCAGGTGTGTGAAGCATCACCGTCTTCGCGGTTTTAAACCGACCGGGGTTTAAGAGCCCTTTTGTTATACCGCTGAAATAGCAGCAAGCTAGAAGGGCGACGAGTCCTTTAAAAACTGGCTTAACACAAAAATAATGAGAGCCGGGGCTGGAATATACATCATTCAGACATCGCGCCCAAAATAAAAGCCTATCATCTTAACATTAGAGGGAAAATGACTTACTTACTCGCAGCTAAACTCCCCTTAGGCGAAATAGGTTGTAAACATTGCCAAAATATTTGTGTCCTATACAAATTTGTTTTCAAAGGATTACGCAAAGACACAATGACATAGCAAAATAAATATTCTGACATAAAATAATTATCCCATTTATAGACGATTTAGGACGGGGAACATTTTCTCAAATGCTGGAAAAGTAAACGACAATAAATCTTATGTAATGCGGATTGGAGGTTTTACTTTTGGTTGAACATTCTAGGAACATCGTTCAATGATTAGGGCATCTGAATATTAATTTTGTTTTAAAAAACCGTGAAAATCAGAAAGAGTAATCGGTCCTAGTTTATATTTGCTATATATTGACCCATACTTTAGACAACTAGCAAATTACGTCCTGTTTATAAGAATGGATAAATTAATTGTTTCGTTGTATTGACATTTATTCCTAAATTATAATAGAAACGCTAACATAGTACATACATACTACAACATTTCACTTATCAGGTATCACCGGGCGGAAAAAGTATTTATTTCATACGAAATTTACAAAATAATTATCAAAGACTGAATCTCATGAAATCTAAGCATCCAATAGAACCGAAAGGTACTTTAACGTTAAAATTTACCCCTTTCCCCGGATATTTCGCATTTATTTTAAGCGAAGTACATCTCTCAAAAATATAAATATTTTTTCCCCATGAAAATGCAGTATTCCAATACAAGTTACTAAAATAAAAAATAAAAATTGTTGTCCTCAGCTATTTCCGCAAAGTCGTGCGTTCCAATCTATATCATCTAATACGATATGTTCATTTCAGGATGAAATAGACACCGATGCTGTCACTGTGCATATGCCAATACTCTGACAATGATGACAACCAACAATAAATATTTACCTTGATATGGATCAAAAGTCTGAGGAGGCCTGAAGGCAAACGATGGGTGAAACGATCCCCATGAAGGGTGGTGCATGGTGTCCTGCTCCCAAAACATTTTAATTGACAACGGACGGACACTATGACTAGATAGGCACACGAGTCATCAACACGAGAAGTCCAGTCCGTAGGCCAAACACCACCGTCACCCAAGTCAGCAAGTAACGCACTGACGGGGTGGGAGGGACCGGGCTTCTAAGTCCACTCAACAAAATAATATCCGTTGCACAAAAGATTACGAGGGTACCGGTGACGGTGAAACAGTAAAGTGTATAGTGAGGGGTGCACAGGTTGACTAATGTCAACAATGTCCGACGCTGCTACTATAGGCCCGTCCAAGCTTGAAACAATCTCCAGAGTAAAACAGCAAGTCTTGGATTGGAATATGCGGGTGGGACAAGGAGCCCGCTCACGTGGACCTGATCCTACGATAAGTTAATTAGCTATAAACAAACCGCGAGCTGTTCGCCTGATCAGATGAAACGAGCACCACTTTGAAAGGCAGGCATTTCTCGGGTTGCGACTCGGCCCTTGGTTCTGCCTGTCAGCGAGGCTCATTCAGCGATTGGTTGCTGTTACCTTCCCTCAAATCGTTTATTTTCTGCTCGGTCCGCCTCAAGTGATATATCTGTTTCCCTTCCCTCTCGGGGGGTAGGCCTGCTCCTGAACGCTACTGGGGGTGGGGGGCGACCTGCCATGGATATATTGACTTAAAACTGCCACTTGGCACGTAAGCCAAGGATTAAACCTCTCCTCCAGATACATATTTCATACCAACGGACTTTCGCCCGTTAATATGGATAGTATTTCTCAGATATGACACAAAATGGTATTTATACAGAATATTGATACTATTGCCAATCACGAATATCATCACACAGAAACCGTTGATTTTAGAGGATAATTGACCAGACATTTCAGAACAAAACTATTGTTTTGATGAAAGTGATAATATTATCACGACAAATTGTTATATTCCAACTCGGGTAATTGTCATGACTATTGTTTTCCGGAATGGGACAGGCATGCTGAATTGTTTTCTCGGGGTCTCTGTGGACGTCTCCGGTATTAATACCTCGGTATTACGACTTCGTGAAAAATTGATATTGATATTTGAGCATGTGTGAATGACGAGACCTACGTCTCGCGCAAGTAACAGTGACAATTATGTGCGGAAAATTGATAGTAGAGAACAAAACGGACAGCTCGAGCCCACTGACTTGTCAATATCATCAGGGCATGGGATAATCACGAGAAGGACAGTGAAATTGATCGGACGTGTAAATAAACACGGATATTGATAGTTCAAGTGTATTTGCGTTGTCAATCATGAGAGAAAGGGACAAGGGCGAAATATCCATACTATGGCATATATTGAATAAATAGAAAACAGCAAGGTTTACCCTTTACCGTGCTACAAGTGTTGTCGTATAACGTAGATGGGGAGAAGCACGTCACGCTTGACGGGGGGGGGGGGGGGGATATCGACATGAAACTCAACACCTCTGTCAAGGGGCCAGTGCTTTTAAAACGAAGCCGTGAGCCATGAAACAAGACGTGGTGGAAGAAATTGACGGTGAAAGAATTCACCTAGGCGAAATCGCGAGCAGGTTCTGCTTTAATGCCGATATTTCCGCCGTTTTTTTCCCGGTAAAACAATGTTTTTTATTACTAAAACAAATGCCCGTGTGAATTCCAGTGCAATGAACAAGACGTGTACATTGCACCGTTGTGTAAAGGCGACAGATAACTTCTACACCAGTTCTATCACCTGCGGTGTACAGTGAGAACTGATTTACGTACCCTGTTATACGGGAACCCTAAACCATCTATCGCGGCTGAGAAGGGTTTATATTTCACGAATACTTGTCATTTCTTGCTTTGATACATATCGGATACTGACATTTAAATTCTGTGCCAGTGAAAGCGTGTATTGGCTAACGAAAGCTGGTGGAACCGCAATCAGATTCTATTTGTAATAAACGTGAAATCGACAGACAGCGGCGAGTGGTATGCTAAAATACCTTTGATAGACATGAGATCTGTGCTGGTTGATTTAGCAAGTAAATAAAGACACAAACTACGGATCAAGGAGCTTGGACACCTCGAATCAAGTTACTACATTCCATACAATTATCAAAACGTGAAACCAACTATGCCGCTAATCGAATTGACTCTACCATTCATTGAACACAGTAACGCAGGGGTTCGAGTGTATCGTAGCGGACCATGGCCCTCTGTAATGCAATTTACACAAGTACTACAATGTCGATCAACTTTGAAAGAGATTTCTGTTTGGAAGTGTTCATTTCACCAGTCTGTAGTCATGAATGACAAGCATGCTCCGCTTGGAATCACGCGATTCCATGACAACATAACCAGACCCTGACCAATAGCTCGGTCTCACGGGGAAAATCTACATCATGTACATTACAGTGATATGTAGAACCGGGCGGGATTACGCAAGACTGACAGGTTTCAGTTACGCGTGTGAAAAAGTTGAAACGGACTTACTTTTGCATTGGTGATAAAAATCCATCATGTTTAAATTAGGATTAGGGTGGTGATACCGGTACGCGGCAGCGGCAGCGAGGTCCATGTTTCTGTAGGTCTGCCCGTGCATCCGTGTATTTCCGGGTTGCTGATCCGGGCGCGGGTGATGAGGCTTGTCAGGTGTATCTGCTCGGATGGTCGAGTCGAGTCTCACTTTTACTTACAGTCAAGTGTCACCCTCTAACTGCCAGGCGAAAATACTTCACTCATGCACATCATAAAATATTTCTACGGTTTGGCGATAGATGACACAAATTCAATGACAAGCGGGCGATTTATCAACTGATTGCTTATCTGTTCAATGATCGATTACTCGGGTCCCTCCCGTTTCAGGTCTTGCGTGTAATTTATTTGTGCTCGTACGGACCCTCGATCCGCCCACCGCGTCATATATGGCAGTCACGTGACGATCGTAGCTGTCAATCATGCTCCAATCGGCGTGCTTCCTGCCTCCCTTGTTAAGCAAAGGTTTGAGAACAAACAACGAGTGGTTGTTATATTTGGCAATGTGTTTATGACAGTTTTGACGTCTTTATGGGAAGTTGACAATGTCTCCCAGTCGAGTGTCGCTGCAAGTTATATCAATGGTGTGCTTGCTGAGTTGGATCACTGGATTTTCTCTCCATCTCATGCGTTCATTCCAAGCTAATTTTCGTTTGCATTGAAAACTTACGGAGCTTGTAAACGGGAAAACTGGCGAGCAACGATAAGACCTGTATTGACACCATTTATACAACTCGTTATTGTAGTTCATTGCAGGCAAAACTGATATAAGCACTTGAGAAACTTTAAAAAATGATTCTCATTTCAATGGATCTGAGAAAGACCTATTTACCAAACATCATACATGTTTTATCTATTTGAAGCCGGATATTCTTACATAAATATATTAAAACCACATATAAAAAAGCCATCAATTAGACGTTTTTTTAATATTAAATCACCAGTGTAGTATCATTATAAAGGTGTTCAGCTGGACAAGTGTCTTCGTTAACTAGAAATGTCGTGAAGAAGAATCAGCTTGCATTTAATTCACAATGATTAATGGAAGTGGTTTAGCCACATGATTTATACTTGAGAAGAATTGTATGAATGTTTTTTTCTACAAATTGTCCGCCAGATGTAGAGGGTTGGGCGTATGGCGAAATGCACCAGACCGACATCCAGGTTGCCGCTGCAGAAGCTCACAAACTTGTTCATCAGACGTAAAATTGAATGATTTAACCAAAGAAAAAGGTGGTGCAAGAAATAAAACGCTTCCCACTTGAACACGGCCATGCGGGCTGCCAGACAATACTCAGAGATATCCCATATGAGCGATTTGTTAAAGTGAGTCTTCATATCGCCATACGCCGCTGAAATGTACACACAAATATGAACACGACAAGACGTCAATTTCAAATCGTACCAGTGTTTTCCATTTCATTTATCAAGAGATGACACATTAATTTCCTAAATGCTGGACGCGGTGCGCGCCTCGGGCTTGTGTATGGCTGTAATCCCCTACAACACCAACGCACAATATCCTCTCCAGCCACAAAAGCAATTGACAATCTAAATTTTGACAATTGTGGCCAAGATTATAAAAGGGATGATTTAATAAAGGTGTTAGACAATAGTAAGACAGTGAAATGCATCATTCTTATTTCATTAAAACCAACTAATATTTCCGATTGTTTCTACTTATGCGGAAACGTATCCCCTAGAAAAAGCTTGAAGTGGAACGAGCTTGGCGCGTGTATTGTTATCATCAATTTGTTCGCCTTAAAAGCTAATCTTCCTATCCGTTGGTGCTAAACCTGACGCAAGATGTTGCTATTGAAAAGATTTGTTGACTCTAGCCATCTCATCCCATTGTGGCGCCGATACTGAGATGTTAAGATGACAAACACTTGTCACTCAAGGAGCAAGGAACAAGACTGGGCACAAACAACTACACGAATTAACAGGGGATAATAGCCTGGCCACGAGGCTTCCACAGATTAAGCCCCGTCTTGTATTCATCTGTTTGATCACATTCTGTTGTAATAAGTAAACAGGTAGAATTAGAAAGAGAAAAAGACTCTTTAAGTCGTCATTGTCATTATTAGGGTGCGACAGCTCGTGAACAACTGCACAGATACCACTGCTGATTAGGTCCCGGCTGATTGGCAATCTGTTACTCGAGGCTATTTGCAAAAGCCTCAGTTTTGAATGGTTCGTATAGGGAAATGATTGTAGGTTTTACCAGTGTTTAGCTATACGTAACATCTGTGGGAGCGACATGTTTCTGCCTTTATAAACATTTTTTCAGCGTTATTGTCTACAGTAGGGGTGTTGAGTGTAACTGTTTCTATGAAGCATCGCATGAGTCACGACTGCAGCATAGATATTTAAATATACCAACGCCGAAATGAAATGTAAAGTCTTGTCAATTTCAACAATGAATCAGCATCAGAATATCATTGGCGTCTACACATGACGCGTGGTGATAAATAGGGACATTATTTGATATTTGGGACTCTTTTCAAATTTATGATTTATCCATTATTAGCGGATGGAATACCCATGCATTCAACGCAGAAATAAAATAGCTTGATGACATCCGTGATCATCTCAAGCTAAACAAACATGTACCCCTAGTGCTCGTCGAGTTGCATAGGCAATGTCATTTTCATTTCGAGCGAAATCCCTACTTGAAATCCGCATCATATGAAAGAAGCCGCCCATTGAAGGCAAGATGCTTGAGTTATCTATATGGTAATGCATGATCGTCAATTTCAAACTCATACAATCACCGGGAGTAGGAGGACGGAAATTGAATGTGAAGAAAAGAGGAGGTAGAGAGGATCAGAATCGGTGGCTATGGGTCCGTATTCGGAAGGGGGAGAAGAAAGACGCCGGTACCCCCCTCTTGCAATATCCCCTGCGTTTAGAAGAGGTAACAATGCGGAGGGAGTAAATTACATGTAGCTACAATAGATATTGTCAGTAGAGCGTAGTCGCTCAGTCTAGGTCCTTTGCCCCCCTCTCTAACACTCTCCATAAAGGGTGAAAGGCCGGTGGTGAATATTCATTAAAATTGAAATATTTCTCTCCCCTGGTGCGAGGGGCGGCAAGAACAGGGTTCGCATGGCTTGGGCAAGATTTTAGGGAAGTGTCGCTCACATTACAAAGTCGGAGGATACAAAACTTGTTTCATTTTTGAAAAGGTTCGTTGCGAAGTCTGAAGGGCCTGTGTCAGGCTTAGAGTGATCTATAGCAGCAACAAATTCACCAACACTATCCTGCTGAACGCACAAACGATCGGCACCCGATTCCCAGTGAGTGTTAATATTACGTGGATTTATTCAGTCAGTTTCTGCTTTTAACTCATATTCTGAAAGTATCAACACGAAATGAAATTCCGTACCGTGAGCCATTTCATTACATTTTGGTCAAAATATGACATCGATTCTACACTGATGACAGAGAACATCCTCTATTTAATATCAGTTCCCTTCAGTATAGGATTTACTGAATGGCTTTGTTGTGTATGACTGTGTAATAATGATTTTTTTACGTTTATACTTTTAATCCCATCATTTTGAATAACACCTTTCTAATTAAGCTGTGCAAAAACGATGTTTCTGAGAATAAAAATAAAAATAATAATAATAGTTTTCAGAGCGTTACTTAGATTGAATATCAAATACACAGGCTATCGGTGTGCTTGAAAATATATTTACATTTATTCCGATAAGGGTAAAAGGATACGAAAAATAGTATGTAAATAAATGTAAATGACGGTAGAATGTGCTGGCTATATATCTACGGGCGCGCGTGATGACTGCATTATTGCATTGAAGTTATTGCGATGAAGCATCAGTATTGTCGATGTCAATCAGAAAAGCATGAGATGCACTGGTGTTCATAGATCTACCTTGAGCACAAACAATTGTGCAATTATCGTTGTAAAACTCGGCCACTAATGACAACAGATTAAAGGCAGGATAACTCCGTGTTAATTATTCAGCGTAATCCGATACAATGGCCAACAACTCCAAATACGATTTCATTGCACGCAGTTATATCATTGTCGGTTTAAATTACAAAATATATCCCCTTCTGTAAAACAATACATGTGTGTTCACTTCAGTCAATCAATACATGTTTACACTTCAGTCAAACAACGCATGTGTACACTTCAGTCAAACAACGCATGTGTACACTTCAGTCAAACAACGCATGTATACACTTCAGTCAAACAACGCATGTGTTCACTTCAGTCAAACAATACATGTGTGTTCACTTCAGTCAAGCAACGCATGTGTTCACTTCAGCCAAATAATACATGTGTGTTCACTTCGTTCAATTTCTGCAACTATTACCGTTTCTTTTAAATCATATAATAATTGATCGAAAGAACAAACATACATCATAAATACACAAGCACTGTTACTGACCATCGATACCAACTGCATTAACACCCAGTAAACAGTGGACAACAACTGACTATATATTGGAACTGTAATCACGCTATGCACCAGGATGGACGAAATATAACCTGCCCTGACATTTCTCTAATGAAGCACTGATCAGTCTATCGCGAATACGTTTCTGTCAGTCGTACAATTCGTCCATATCAGATGTCACCGTAATGTACATCAGTCTATCTTAATGCATGCACGCACGTGCATTACATGCTATATACGATAATCAGGTACTTTGATACGCGAAGCTTCGTGAGAAATGTAAATGAGATTGGCAAGGTGGCTGAGAAGGACCCAGGACGCATACATTAGGAACGTGTATTTCACTAGGAAATTGACAAGTGTACATGTCAATAGCCAAGATTTACATATGACGTACATATTAATTCATGAGAAGCTAGCCCGATGAAATGTACCATCACTGCATTTACACGTATCCATAGCATGCATAATTTCATTCACGTTATCGAAGACGTTACACAGTGCCACTTAAATTCCTTAATTATATTACAATTAAAAAATGTTTATCATTTGTGCGTATGATTTGGTTAACGAATATCATAGCGAATGACAAAAATGTTTTGGAAATGAATTCGTTTGTGAGTTGTTCTCTTAACTTGATAAGAAGACGACAAGATCTAAATTTTCCCAATGATAGCCAGCAAATTTAATCATTTAGGCTAATGTGTTGCTATCAGCTTATCGACAGCATGCTATCTGTTGAAACGAATATCTCACAAACGTCTTGTCGTTTCTGATTGAAACACCATCCTTCCATGATCAGCTGAGATCTAGAAGGTGACACGTCATCTTTGGCTGATCCGCCATTTATATCGAACATAATAAAACAGGCAGACAAATTACACAGCAGTAAAAAATGAATAACTTAATTCTATCAAGGAAATAATATTTTATTTATGGCGCCGTAATTACCTTTAATATCATGGATAGATTGCTCCGTAAGTTGAAATCGATTGTAGTTTAGTGTCCTTGTTTATAGTTGTTAAATGCTCGGACTCGATATGTGAGTTATCTTTCTACCTGCATATACTGTGCGGAGATGCCACTATTTTATTCTTATAAATCTAACATGAGCAGTTTATAATTATAATTATCTTTAACGAAATTTGCTTGAATGTTGAACTATTATATTGTTGAATTTAACCGGACCCGATGACCATTTGCATATTGTTAGAACTCGTTACCAAATATCCATCCTTCATATCAGACGTTATTACATTACTGAAGGATACTGATTTATTCTGAAAATCAAAATGGGATGTGGGAATGAAAAAAAACCCTGAATCTACTATAAGAGATGAAAAATCATGTAATAACATTTGATGAACCCATTTGAATATTACTAATGTGTCATGATGATAAGATAAAGGTCCTAACGCAATATCCCCGCGAGGGATGTCATTGAACGACCATGTGGCGGACACAACATCATACGTGGTAAAACAAACAAATAATAACACCTCTTTTCACACAAGCAGGTTTCAAAACAAAGATGTCATCCCTCAAATTTAAGGACAACATAATCTGCTCCAATAGTCATATTATTTTAAAGGGATCATACGTCATTATAAAAATCCATAGCTATACAATAACATAGATGTGTATTTCCAAAGGTAGGCTATTTGCCCCGCCGAGGTGCATATCCAATAATGTCCTTAAATGAAACCAAGCTGTTTTATACAACGACTTAAATTTCTTCGGACACGCAATTTACAAGAGGAAGTGATCGCACAGCTGTTGGGCATTAGTTTGGGAACTAAAAACATTTCAATTCATTTTTATGAAATTTACGATAATTTGTATATTTCATGCCCGGCCTGTTCACTGATGAAATGAATTAATCTTGTCGGTGCGCCAACATGGGGTGTCAGTTTCACGTGGTGTCGATTTCACCCACGCGAAAACTGGGCTGCGGCGCATCTTGTTTATGCTTTGATATACGTGACAACGAAACATAGACAAACCACACCAACAACAGCTCCATGTAGCGAGTAAACGATAAACGTGCAGCTGGAAGAAACACTTTCGAAAGACATGAAATATGATCGGAAATAGTATTATTTTATTTACGATAATTGTACCATATTAAGCCCCTCCCCTCAAAAGTCGTATACAGACAGTGAGCAGTAAAAAGTGTTTTTAATCGAACAGGAAACTGATTGTAACATGCCACAACACATATTACTGAAGATGAAAAAAAACACGAACTGCAAATTGCATACATATGTATAAATATAGAAACCGGTAAAATTTAATGTACTGTGTTTAACAATCAACATTAATCATTAGATGATGATAAACCCAGTTCAAAACAATTTACTCCTTGCAATTACAAACGGAAGTAAGCTTTGCCCGAACACGAACGGAAACCACAGAAAAGACTCAAGGAAAATTTTGTTTCTTTTCAAATTTAATGTTTTCGGGATTGGTGATCCTGAACCGATTCTTGATAAACGCGACTGATAGTGCCCCGTTTAACAGGGTCTTTTCACTACGAGGGTGGGAGATGGGTCAAAGCGCATGAATACCAAGTTCAAATACAAGGAGTTCGGGTACTCAAGGAGGCGTGGCCTTGCGTGCCCAAGTAGCCACGCCCCCTTTGTAGGAGAAATAGATACTAAGCCATGTTTTTACTCAGTTTTTGGGAGGTCTACTACAAATCAGCAACTTGTCATTCACTCATTTCGTTTTTTTCAAGACATCTTGACGGAATGTCAGCAAGATGTTGATTACCATGTAATATTCTAAGAATATGTACATGTGTGATAAAAAACTGATATAATGTAGTACAAGTAAATTTGTGTATTGGAAAGCATATTGAATAATTGCATTGAGATAAGAATCAGATTGATGCAATGGTTTCACTACAGGGAAAACCATGATGATAGCAAGTTTAAGATAGAAGTTGGAGTGATGTTACGGCTATCCAGTGAATAAGTAATATTTAGTTCCATGCCATATTATTGTGTGTATAACCTGTATCAATAAATCCTCACGGGGATGTAAACATATGATCACCACCTACGTACAACCCCAATGTAATGTACCAAGTATTTTATAAGGTTCTGAATCCAGAGAATCTAGAGGATTAGAGAGGATTCCCTCAAATAAAGTCCCACAATTGAGAAATATTGTCCCCGGAGACAAGGCCGATTTTCTCATTCAATTTTCCGTTAGGATTCGCTCGGCGGCCTACACATCCATCAACCCCCTCTCCCCCTCCCTCCCGGCTCTAAGACGCACACCCAGGGGAATTGCCACTTGGAACCTTATAGTAACTGTATAAAAGGGTCGCGTCTTTTATTAGACTCTGATGATTACAATAAATTCGTGCAAGGATCGGAAACAATTTCAGCAAAGTTTGGCAAAACAAGAAAAAACCTCGTTCAACATTAAGTGTGACACTTCTCGCAACACGAAAACACAAATGACTCTGGTAGGATCATTTATTATGCTTTCGGTTTTGATGTGCGATTACAGAGGAACTATGATTGCTTCCCGGCAATCCGAGCTTTTGCTGAATAATAAGGGAAATTTGATCAAGCGGTCTTGAAACGAATTGAAACGGAGAATGAAACTGGCCAAAAATTGCAAGATAATTAAAACATTTTTCATGATCACTTCAATAATAACGAGTTATTGAAAAAAGTTCTTATTTTGCCATACCTGATGTTAAGACATTATCTAAAATCTGTTTTGATATATATCACCTTAATATGTATATCATATTAAATATAAATGTTCTTATTCGACCGAGAGAGGAACTGTATTACGATTTTAACTCCTAACGTGTTTTGGTATTTCAGCACGGCCCCGTATGTATTATATATATATTCCGTGTATATTACCTATATGTGGAATAGAACTGACTATGTGACAACCGGCAATGACGGCGTCACGAACGAACAAAAGCAAACTGATAGCACTAGGAGAGGAGCACCTTGTCTTTACTGTCCATTGACGTTAGGGTCAGAGCTGAGCATCGGGATTATGCTGAAATCTACATAAGAAAAACAACAAGACATGTACAGCTGACAGTCACGTCAATCTTGTGGCAGTTGAACTCTACAGGCAGCAAGTGAAATGCGCACCGTCCCCCAACAGCATATTCCGCCAGTGCAAGGCTGGCGTGCAACATGGGGTTGAATTCTTTTGGTAATATTTCCAATTACAGTCTTTTTGCTACTTGTTCTTAGTGTTTCAGTTTAAAGTTAACCATTACAGCTCATTCTATGAAGACGTTTTCTTTAGACGATATATATATATATATATATATATATATATATATATATATATATATATATATATATATATATATATATATATAAATTATACAACGTTGTAGTACAGAATATATCATACGTAATAAATGTATTTCACACTCCGTTTGAAGGAGCTTCATGGCCTCATCATGTTATAGGTATTATTGTGTAATTATGATAATTTTAATCGCCTGTTACATTTCCACCGTACAAACTTTAATCATAAAAATTTATAGAACTACGTGTAACATTTCCCCGACGTATCATGAAAGTTTTATGGAAAGAGAATATCAGTAATAAAACCATAATAAACAGAGTTTTATGATCTGTAACTTGAAAAATCAATTGCAAAATGTTAAACCTTTGAAATTGAACCCATTCCTGCCGAACCCGTCAGCTGTCGAAAATGTATATTTCAGTATAAGTGCGCCATAAAGACATTTCTCACGCTTCGATAATTGTCTAATTATTTTTCCGTGGTTTTCTTTTAAGAGGAGATCGATCCAGTGTTGCTAGCGATATATACAAAGGTAGTATGGATTTGTTTGTAAGCATGTTCTCACTGTAGGAGAAGGGAAAATATCCACAATTTCTTGACATGGATGAATACGTTGCCAAAACACATCTGACAATTAATGCATGTGCTGATATCGACATGCCATTGACACGAAACATCCGGTCAACAGCAAGGGCACCCCTTGGTAGATTCACATTTACTAAAGTCACACAATTGCAATGTATCGACGAGTGATGGTTAATTTGACGACCTAAATAAAAGGGAAATTGCTATATAATGTTCTCTTATCAATGCAGTGCTTGCCTCGATGCCTCATCAGAGACTAGTGTCTTCCATGTTGTTGATATAAACAACCCCTCATCGATGTAGTTTCTCTGCATGAGGTCGGGGTTAGACACTTCCGAGTGCACATTATTTACATCTCGATGATTTCACAGAAAGACAGTATTTGCGACTAAACATACTAAGTTGGTTAATAACACGATGAGAAAATAAAGTCAATTTAAGTTTTAAGAAATCTCCTATTACCTTTAATCCGTCCTGTCCTGCGCTGGAAAAACCCTGCACAAGAGCTGGGAGATTGGGGCTGAAAGTGGTAGGGGGGGAAGTTGGACGGGAAGTACCCCCCTCCGTCTGACGACTGTCCCACATTAGGATAGGCACACGACGAGGAGAAGTCATACTTGCAATGTGTGTTAAGTTGCGGGTATGTAGGCCGATAGGTATACGTCACTCCATCCCCAAAATACAGCATGTCCATGATGACTGACCACTTAGCAGTGTCCGCAGTGTAGAGAGTCCGGTATAGGCAGGTTAAAATGCACGTGAGGCAGAAGTATTATAATCCAGCGCGTGCGCTGTCAGTCACGAGTATGAAATGTACATCCAGTCAGCTGATGTAGATAATGCTACAGACAGAGCGCAGCACCCAATTCCTCTCCGCCCTCTCGCCCTCTCGCACTCTCTACCGCTAGACTCACCGAGGGATGAAGTTGCAATCGCGAGCCAGTTTGCTGGGGGGAAGCACGGCATGAATTTTCATACAACCGAGACGCTCCATGACAAATTACTCTGTGTCTTAACTTCCCTTAGAAGTGCTTGTGTCTTCATCATAGATACACGAGGCGAAAATCAGAATGCAAATGTTGATAGTGATACGCTCCTTCACTGAGAGTGATTGATACCTCGCCACACTTGTGACGGGCGTTCGCGAGGCTTGTTCTGCCTGCAATTACAACTAATTCTTCACCGTAGAGGCACCGCGCAACGACTTAGCCAGGCCCACCACCACTGTTCTCGAGTGCACGCACACCTCGTGGCAACATGTAACAAAATTTGTCTCCTATTTCTGGGAATTATTTTTTTAAACTCCGACCGACGCACTTCGAGCAAGCGGTTGAATGCCACGACACATAGGCGAGAAAGGCTAGATGTCTTTATGCATGAGGTCGCTCCAATCAGTATTAAACCGATATAACCGAATCAATTGACAATACACAGAAATATCTCACGTGGTAGGAAAGTAATCTCCATCACATACCACACAGGACATTTCTTATGATCATCTACCTAGTTCTGTCATAGTTTTGCATGCCTACGGTCTTTAAAGATGCGATAATCTACACATTGGATTGTGAAGATTCTCAGGAATTGATACTGATATTCACACTGCAATCCATTATCAATTGACAGTCTGTAAACCGGTATGGAGTTCCAACTGTTAAATAATGTAGAGGGTGTCGGAGAGCAGTTTATGTTCCATGCGACAAAACTAAACACAGGCCATATACCATAACAGTCTCACGGATCCTACCAAGCCTACATGTACAATGCTATCTACACAATATTAATGTTTCATTTAACATTCTTTATGGCTAGTACTTACTCGTTTTATCAAGATCAAAGCATAATATTAATAGTGGTTTTACCGAACAAGTTATTGGGTTTCAATGTACATGTAGTTGATGGCAACACTACACCGGCGCTTGTTTCTCCATCGGTCATCTCGCCGTGTTTTCCTGATTCTAATTCAAACAGATTTTCACTATCATCACTGCTACGATAAAAGCTATGAAGGCCGCGTGAATGCGACATTTCTGGCAGCAAATTGATTGTTTCTGAATCTTTCCCATCTCCCTGAAAACCAAGCAAAACCCAGGGGTGGCTTCAACACGCCCCGGCCCCAAACAATTGATTTGTGTAAGCGCTAATGTGCGTTTTGATGCGATACCACTAGGCAGTAATAGACCCTTAACTACCGATTAAAACCGTGAGATTCTTCCTCCCAATCTGACACTAATATTCATATTTCCCCGACAAAATGGTGGACTTTTACTCGTCTCCAACTATAATCAACACCGACATTAAAAGCAATCGGAATGTCTCTATGTCCGCAATGGAAAATCCTGGGTGTTTCCCCTGGGACTACGGGTGCCCCACTACCGTGCTCCCACGGCAGTAAAGGTTATCGTTTCAACTGCGATTAATCCCTGCTATCGAATTTCATGCGCATTAAAAAATGAAAGCATTTAATATTTTCATCTCGACGAGAGGTTATCTCTCCGCGACGGAGGGACTTCTAGTTTTACATCTTCCATTCCACTTCATTAACCACGATAAAGGATGAGCCTTTTACTTTTCTTTTAAGAAAAGCTGATTGTTTCATAGATTCTTTGAGCTGAGAAATTGGTATTATTCAGAGAATGACACGTTGAAACTCCAGTAAGAGGTTATTATGATGTAAAAATCTTGCAAGATTACTTACATACGATGTACATGGAGATATTAGTTAGATAAAAACAAAGTTTACATAATTCGTTCCTACTTAAGTGAGGCCACATACATGGAAAAATATGTATATATAGGAAAAATAATAAAAATTCAATTTGGTTTGGAGAAAAAATGTTTTCCGATATACGCACGGCACAGACATAAAATATTACAATGTAATTATCCAAGGTTACATTACTTTTCCATAATTGCCATGAAGTCATATCTTCAAACATCAACAACGCTATCAGGTAAAAGAAAATTGCTTTCAGTCTGTTTCTTTCACATTCTGCATTGTAGATTTTCATCATCTATATCATAGCATTTGCTACTCAGAGAAAAGCGTTATGAGGTGTCACGTGATTACCCTCACAAAATAAATTCAGCGTTTGGAGTAAAAGTGTGACGGGATAATTTTTCCCTGACGATCGAGGCTTGCGACATGGGGAGTTCGCTGAGGAGCAAATTTATCGCAATGCTCGAAAAGTTTTCATTTGACGAAATAATTAGCATGGAGAAAGCATTAATAAACTTGTATTCGCTTTAATTAGGTTTAGCGTAGCGTGAGCGAGGTTTCGGCGCAACTGCAAAACGGAGTTCTTCAATAAAGGGCCCTGTTCATTTGGCGGGCCAGATAAGTCTATGCATCGCGCCACTGGGCTGAAAAATTGCATTATTCTCCCCATCAACATTTTCGGCTCGCGGTCTTTCTTGTAGTGGGCATGGAGGGACACGTCGGAGTTTGGATACGGTGTAGAAAACTCGAGGACAAATAAGAAGGAAATTAACAGACAGTTGAAATGCCAACCTAATCAGAACAACTCCCCGGCGACAATGCCCCAGTGCGGTCCGGGCCGAGATCCGAGCTCGGACGTGACCCCGGAGACAACCGAATGAGCCATGCTTGGTGGCGCTCCAGATTAAATCCCATTCCCCGTTTTTATCACCTCTTTTCTCTCGTTCCTGCGTCCAATTTCTCCCTAGATTTGTAGATGTGGCGGGTTAAATGTTCACCTTAGTTAAATCAATCTTGACAGTTGTTTTACTCTAGCATTCAAACGATGGTGATGAAATCTTGCGGCGCATATCCGGATTAAACTCGGCCACACGGAACACTTAACCGCCCTTGTATTGAATTGAATGTCGGGTATATTTTACACTGTTCCCACGTATACAGGCCAACTGACGTTTTTAACGCTCATTCACAGCGTCGTGGGTGTGTAAATAAGCCATTTTATTCCAAACATAAACACTTCACACAACAGAAATACTGACGATTGTATTTCCCAAATCTTATATTCCAATATACATATTATGCACAATATTTTGCCTACTTCTGTTATAAAGTCAAATCTAATTTGTACCCTTGAGAAGCGGTCACGTGGCCGTTATCCACATTCGATACCACTGTCAATATAATAAAATGTGTATTGATTGAAAAATATAAACTTGCATATATGGGAAAATCGACAAAGAATGTAACTTAATATGGAAAGTATTTGACATGACAGAAGAGATTAATGTAGGTTGCAATTTCCTTTCACAGTTCTCTGCTTAAAACATAAGTAAATATTTGGTTTAATACTGACCAATATACCGTTGCGTTTTAGCAAGGTTTTTTTTTTACAGATGGAACAGAAAATATCATGCATTCTTGTCGCGAACAACCGTAGTGTTATTCTTCTCAGGCTGCATTCTCATGAACCCTTGGTATCTTTCAAATTAAAATGACATTTTCCAAAACACACTTTCCCATTTTATTTCTAACGTAGGACCCACCAGTAAGGCTTTTTGTTGAGTATAACTATCAATAAACGCGTCAATATAAAACTTCAACACGGGACGCGCACTTCAATTGGAAGTTGGACAATACCCTTGCAGAATGTGAATGCGACATAACGTATTCCTCCCCACTGGACCAACTTCTTCATTTTCCTCATTTTCGTTGATTATGCAAACCTGCTTGAGTGTGAACATGTATTATCTACAACAATCAACACACCATGAAAAGCCGAACAGAACACAAGGGCCACGTTCTTGTATAGTGAGGAGCATGGAGGGAGGCGGGTTGCTTCCAACTATGATATTTGTCCAAATCCAGGTGTATTGTTCTTGATAAATACAACTAATATGACAAACACCAAAGGCTAATTAATATTGCAACACCCCATTATAGTTTTCTTAATTACAACCGTGTAGTTACCGTGGAGGTACCGTGAGAAAGCCTACATTCGCATAGATAGTTCTTGTAATTAAGTTTCCTCCT
Source organism: Haliotis rufescens (assembly GCF_023055435.1). Lineage (NCBI taxonomy): Eukaryota > Metazoa > Mollusca > Gastropoda > Lepetellida > Haliotidae > Haliotis > Haliotis rufescens. Next base: position 2,113,419 of record NW_025964357.1, read on the forward strand.
TGAAAGAGGATTTCCCATGCTAGATATTTTTATTATTTTCAGTAAAGTTGTAAAATAGTTGATTTTCCCATGAGCTTGAGGTTGTTTTACGTTCAATTGTTATTGGTGTAATTATTTAATAAAACGTATTTACGTCTGAAGCATAATAAAATATTAAGCGGTTAGTGACAATAGAGATTAAGTATTTGTTGGAGGGGAAAACATACCTCTCTAACCCCAAACCCTTCCCCCAACCCCCCCTCCCCCTCCCCTCAAAAACCCATGCCTGACTGTGCTGTAATGTACCATAATGGAAAACGTGGCCAACGAAACATGTTCGTTTAGCTTAATCGATGTTCATGTTTTTTTGTTTTTTCATCGTTCATATTTCAGAATGTTTATTCAACCTCTAATACGTATTCATGTATTTTGTCAAAAATCGCTTTAGAGATAGTCTACGCTATGAAGAAAAACCATCGGTTCCAGTCAGTGAGAAATGAACATTTTGTCGCGGTTCGTTTCCATCTCTTCAGTTATTTTGTAAAACCCAGATCGAAGTCCCATCGAGTACAAACTTTTCAAAAGGCGCGTGATAATGTTTTGGTATGTATTTCAACTCTTTGTATATTTCAATCAGCTGGGTTTTGTTATATATGCTTATTCGCTTTTAATGAGATTCAATGAATGATAAAAAAACCTCTCCCAGCACTTCAACATGGCGTACTTTCAATGTCACTCGCTTCGCTGCCAAAATAAGCAGAGGCACGGAACTATGAGCATTGTATTGTTATCCAAATACATTGCTTTGTGGTTCGAAACCAATATTCACAACATGAATAGATATGGTAATATTTTCGTTTAGAAACGTAAATAGGATGTTTAATTAATACCAGGCCGTAGGCCACATATCATGACAAGGATTCTGTTTATGTAAATAATCAAATATTTTAAACGGAGAAAGCCGACGGAAATCCCATCCGAAAGCGTCTATAGGTCAAATCATCATCTCTATGTCCCATCATGTTTTGACAATATTTTAATTAAATCTAAACGTCTACCGAAATAAGTGCCTTGCGAGAAGATTTATACTCGATATGCAACGGGAGTTTTAGTGACATACCAGTCTAATATCCCCGCAAAAGCGTGTGTGTTTGGTTATATTGAAATAGGATGCGGCAGAGCTCTTGTAAATTACACATGTGAAACGTACACAGAACGTCACGGGATCACAGAGCGACATATACACCTAGTTGACGACAATTTGATGAGGTTTCAAAGCGATATGACTAGGTGCTAAGAAAATTACGAGCGGCTTGCAATTATATTCGCTTTTCATCGCTGGGGTTCCTGAGGGAAATTGCCACTCTGAAAATGAGAGGTGATCATACAAAAAGGCACACACGCATAAATACCGAGAGATATAAATAAACAGCGCACGTGCTAGTTATCTATATACCGACAGATGAGACCATAAATTGACGAATATGCCTATCTATAAAATATCCGGGAGAATTCTAACCGGTATTCCATATGGCCTTGCCATAACCCGACTTGTGATGGGGACAATCTCGCCTTGGGCTGTTATCGTATATCTAACCCCAGCAACATCGAGAATTAAATAAAAAACACAGATCTCGTATCTGCTGGATCTCCTTATGTGGGGATAACAGCTGAATACAGAGTTTTTCTGTTCTTTCCACAGCAGTGACGGACAGGCTGTTTGTAATAGATTTCGTAAAAGTGACAAGATTGTCCCTTTCTTGATTTTAATCACAAGTATACGGTTAGATATACTGTTGTTGTTTTTTGCTCGAACTTGTGTATAGGCAATTTCGGTTCATCCAGACACGTGTGCAAAATGTGTACATTGTGTTCATACGCATATGACAGTTGTAGTTGCTTTTTTATAACCTGCCAAAACATGACTTTTTAACGAAACATTTCTGTCGGAATTAATCTTTCAAAGAACAAATAGGAACATTCATGTTTACTGATGTCGCCTCTCAAAAAATATCCATTCACTAATGTCATGTAAATCTCCCTAGATCAAGAAGATATCAACTTAAATTTCTCGTGAAAATTGCAGGTGCAATTATTTTTTCATCAGACTACAAATGTTAAAAAGTGCATTGAATATTTCTATGTTGATTTTAAGACCTGTTAAAACACATAAAAAGAAAGCGGCCAAGACAGATATGGTCCATTCAGCCGAGAACGAGAACGAACTGTCAACTGCCTTATAGCACTTCAGCTGGTCTTGTTAGTAGCAAGAGAGGTTTAGCGTGAGCGCTCTCTCTCTATCCCACTCTACGAGGCAGCTGATGCTCATTTCATGTGTAAATGGGCGTGACCGAAAATACGCACCGCCTTATGGAGGCTGGCTTATAAAACAGTGCGCCCCGCCTCCTAACCTAGAGCTGTAAGCCCCGCCCCCTAAATTCTCACGCAACGCTTTGGAGGAAGCAAGTCACCGCTTTGAAGAGCACGATCGGTCGCGGGCGCTTAGTTGTGCGTGGTGGTCAGTGTTTAACTGTCCACAAAACGGTCAGTTATTGACACTTAGGAATGATGAATTACGGTAACGTACGCAGAGAAAGTGATTAATGTCTTTTATATACATATATATTTATATATTTATCCACACAGAGATGCATTGGAGATGCAGGCATTCAGCCTCCGTCGGTCATTTTAGTTGTTGTTTTTACTCTGAAACAATTCTAATGAGCTGGCAGTTGCGATTAGTGTTTCTGGTTCTTATCAGAGATTCACATTTTCTGGAAATAAAAGCTTTAAACCATTAAAGACACTTAAAGAAACAGAAGCCGAGCTGTGCGGCAAGATAACACAGAGGAAGTTTCAGCGTGCAATTGTCATATTTAAATTGAGATGTGAAGATATCAACATTTTGCAAGACGATACGCAAGCCGTATTCCAAGACAGATACAATTAGATATTCACTCGAGCTATCAGACCGATTGGCCGAGAGCGCTATACTACCACCGACGTTCCCACAGTCTCGACACGAGCGTTACATTTAGACAATATTCCTCTACGTAATGGCAAAATATTAGATGAGTGTTATGAAAATTTAAAAATATTATAAACTGTTATCTGTAAGAACGTCGATTGCCACTGACATCCCATTCACTCCCAAGCCGACATAGGGCCTTCCATGCAGATAAGCACCCCTCCTCCACGCAATGTGGCCGCTATATATGTACTTATCGGGTAGTTAAATTTGAATTATATATCACGTTCAAAATCCTACACAGATAAGGAGCTTATCCTCGGAGATTTTCTATGGAAATTATTAATCTCATAGACGTTTCTTTAAAAATTAAACTCCGAAGTCAGTTTTCGATCATAATGATTTTGTTCTAAGATATTACACATTGGAATGAAATTATCTGATTTTTTATCACGAATATATCATTTCTTGAGGAAAGTTAATACAATGCTAGAATAAAGAGCTGTGGTTAACAGTATGACAAAATATTTTTAATAAATAAAATAAATAAAGAGTACACAATATTCTAGCAATATTTGAATTACACATCAATAGTTGGTTTATATGACAAAACATCTAAAAAATAATATTAAGAATGTATCAATGTTGTTAATTCTTCTGTATGACAGAAGGACATCCATCAGTGCTATATCTGTAACGAAAGTATCTCACACAGAACACAGGTGAACATGACACATGGACCTCACCAAAGGCATATCCCAAACGTAAGCATGTTCATCTGTATATATGCAATAAAACAGAAACAAACAGCTTTCAATACACATATAAGTGAGCCATTAATAACATCTCTTGAAATATACACGCAACAACATCAGTAAATATACAACTCTGTAAAAATGCATCGAAGCAAGACCGTGTAAACATCTCCCTGTCCATTTCTGTCAGTATATTTACGCTTGTGGTTATACATGTCACAGGAGATGTCAGCGTGCAAATAGGATATATTGGAACATTTACATGAGTACTTCATTTGGTGTTGTTCTGAGTAATAAATGGACAAACCCTGTCACGTATGAGAGTGTCAAGAAAATCAATTCTACTTGGGAACTAATGCATGATTGGCCGACCAACGCCCGATGATGACACAGGACCTTGATTGACCAACAACTGATTGGCAGATGACCAAGGACTGACTATTATGTATATAATTTGAGTCTTTTCCGACAATGTATATAATAATATATACAATTTTTTATATATATTTCAGTTATATTTTTTTCAAGGTTACAGTTGCAAGGAATGTCAACAACAATATTGTACGCAATTATTCAAATATAATTCAAAATGAATGATAAGATAATAATCGTAACATTTGTACAATTTCTAGATCCATGATCCAGATTAGCGACATTTGCAATTACCCAGGCTGGGACAGTTATAACGTGCCATTGTTTTTAACAATGAGTTTTTAACTCGCCTGCCTATTTGTTATTTAATTTGAGATCATCTCATAATTTCCAAGTCATAAATTTAAATGTTCAAAATTACCGAACAGATACACGGGAAGCAGAAGAGTCCAGATGTATGGAAAGCTGTTCGGGACAAAAGGGGTGAGTTGAAATGCGTTGGCTGCTAGCCATGCGTGATTCCGTCACCACGAGAGCTTTGTTACATTTCCACAACGACATTGAAGGCTTAAGTACATTGCTTAAGACGCTGTCTTATAAAATATTAAAGCCATATCTGACCACAATCGATAATTACAATACAAACATTAGCTTGGCGCCAGCAGTCCAAGGGAGACAACTAGTATTGACTTAACTTGTCCCGTAACATACTGACCAATGAGAGCAAATGTTGGATCCAGCCTAAAAGCAAACACTACAGTATTCTCATAGCTTATACAACACTGCAGTTAAAACAACATCCATTAAAAAAATTCGAAACATAACTGAAAAGTGTTTAACTTCAAACAAGTTTCCCGGGATCATTTTTTCCAGGGCGTTACATTCTGACCGGATGATACAGGCACATGTGTACCTGAATATGTTTGTAATAAAGGTAACACTCATAAAACACTGAGGTCACCCTGATTTGCATTTTGTTGATAGAAATATAGATTCCCTGAATGGCAAATAAGAAGGATGAAATAAGATCTGTCAGGTGACACAGACAGACACAGACACAGACAGGCACAGACACAGACAGGCACAGGCACAGACACATAGACACAGACAGACAGACAGACAGACACAGACACAGACACACACCGTGTCCGGGCGCTATATGCCAGGTATTAGAGTTGGCAAGACATGCGGTTTATACACATACGCTCACACGTGTACCCACAACAAAACAGGTGTACATGGCAAGAGGAATCTCTTGTAAATAACCGATTCGGACTGGTACTGAGTTGTCTCAAGAGAATTAACAGAAATGAAATAAATTTGAAAATTAGCCAAAAAGGGAGGGGGATATTGACCTGCTAACTTTATCAAATATTGTCAGTGAATCTCGATTTTCGCCACAAAAGAATAGAAACTTCCAAACGAGGCTCCGCGGGTCATCACGTAAATTATGGGCATTTAGTGTCATAACGTCATCTTCTGTCTACACACTACTCGGCAGCCTGGAGTCGGGCACGACTTGGTCGGAAGCTTTAATAGTCTCGACTCTATCAGCCCTAATTAGACAGCGGGACAAGAGAATATGGGCATACAGTTCTTCATTGTCCGGCAATCATAGCACAGATCTTGGTCTCTTTAGATCACGTGAGCGAGTATTGTTTGTCACGTGACACTTCATTGTAATGCCTTCACGAACACTATGGTGCCGTGATGGAAACAAGAAGCGGCCATGGTGGCAAAACGATGCACGTGCAAATACTGGTTGGTGTGAAGAAGAAGCCAGCGTGTTATGACGTTCTGTGAAAGGACACATTACGCTGGTGTAAGGCAGTGGAGGTTTATTGAGTCCATCTGAGTAGTAGAAACAATAGCTGAACATTCGGCGCGGAGACAAACACGAGAAAATGCCACATAACTGTTTGGCTGGAGGTTACAGCGTCAGAAGCTTAAAAGGGGAGATAGCTTGTCTTGTAAAATTTTGCGTTTTCTATCCAACGAATGGCGTTACGAAACAGATGGAAGGGATGTTAACACTCTCGACGTTAATGTGAGGATATATCACCCCCTGCGTGTGAGACTCAACATCAACGCTTGCAGTTCAGAAATACACTTCTTGCCAAAACAAACATCCAAACGGTTACGGATGAAATGGACATATGTTTTGAACAGTACTGTATTGAATGTGTCGTCTATATTTTGCGTGTATTTTGAATCCATCATAGGTTGACATTCACACGGTCGTTTCTAACCCGACGAGTTACGACTTTCTATATGTGTATACCACACAAGCCATTTTAACTTCACACAAAATTCATTCACTGACCAATAAAACACCCCCAAAGAGAGTGACGTCATCGAGTTTACCCGGATGTTATTCTTGGAGTAAGAGCGACACCACGGTGGCGAGGGTGACAGTCTAAACACGATGTGCTGTTGTGCTGGGTTTAGATAAACATTATACAGTGGGACTATTATTTCTGTTCCTTTCTGTCTGAAAATCTCTTTGAGCATGTCAACATTTTCAAAAATAGATTTTAAGGGCTGTTGGTTAGGTTTGTTTATCCTGACTTTGGAAGTGTTCCCTTAAGGTGGGCGCGAAGACGTACCAACAACCAGCGGACACTGTCGTGTCTCTGAACATACTCATACACTTACCTACCAACCTTCTATCATCTACCACCAGCACAGTGCTTCCCTTACTCCCAACTACCAAACATTCTATCATCTACCACTATCCCAGTGCCCCTCATACACTCACCTACCAAACATTCTATCATCTACCACCAGCACAGTGCTTCCTTTACTCCCAACTACCAAACATTCTATCATCTACCACTATCCTAGTGCCCCTCATACACTCACCTACCAAACATTCTATCATCTACCACTATCCTAGTGCCCCTCATACACTCACCTACCAAACATTCTATCATCTACCCTGGCGCAGTGCCTCTCATACTCCCAACTACCAAACATTCTATCATCTACCACTATCCCAGTGCCCCTCATACACTCACCTACCAAACCTTCTATCATCTACCACAAGCACAGTGCTTCCTTTACTCCCAACTACCAAACATTCTATCATCTACCACTATCCTACTGCCCCTCATACACTCACCTACCAAACATTCTATCAAATACCACTATCCTAGTGCCCCTCATACTCTCACCTACCAAACATTCTATCATCTACCCAGGCGCAGTGCCCCTCATACTCCCAACTACCAAACCTTATATCATCTGCCCTAGCACAGTGCCCCTCATACACTCACCTACCAAACCTTCTATCATCTACCCAACCTTCTATCATCTACCACCAGTACAGTGCTTCCCTTACACCCAACTACCAAACATTCTATCATCTACTACTATCCCAGTGCCCCTCATACTCTCACCTACCAAACCTTCTATCATCTACCCAACCTTCTATCATCTACCACAAGTACAGTGCTTCCCTTACACCCAACGATCAAACATTCTATCATCTACCACTATCCTAGTGCCCCTAATACACTCACCTACCAAACATTCTATCATCTACTCTGGCGCAGTGCCCCTCATACTCCCAACTACCAAACTTTCTATCATCTGCCCTAGCACAGTGCCCCTCAAACTCTCAACTATCAAACCTTCTATCATCTACCCTAGCACAGTGCCCCTCATCCTCTCAACAACCAAACCTTCTATCATGTACCACTGGCGCAGTGCACCTCATAGTCTCAACTATCAAACATTCTATCATCTACCCTAGCACAGTGCCCCTCATACTCTCAACTATCAAACCTTCTATCATCTACCACTATCCTAGTGCCCCTCATACACTCACCTACCAAACATTCTATCATCTACCACTATCCCAGTGCCCCTCATACACTCACCTACCAAACATTCTATCATCTACTACTATCCTAGTGCCCCTCATACACTCACCTACCAAACCTTCTATCATCTACCCTAGCGCAGTGCCCCTCATACTCTCAACTATCAAACCTTCTATCATCTACCCTAGCGCAGTGCCCCTCATCCTCTCAACAACCAAACCTTCTATCATCTACCACTGGCGCAGTGCCCCTAATACTCTCAACTACCAAACCTTCTGTCATCTACCCTAGCACAGTGCCCCTTATACTCTCAACTACCAAACCTTCTATCATCTACCACTGGCGCAGTGCCCCTAATACTCTCAACTACCAAACCTTCTGTCATCTACCCTAGCACAGTGCCCCTTATACTCTCAACTACCAAACCTTCTATCATCTACCCTAGCACAGTGCCCCTCATACTCTCAACTACCAAACCTTCTATCATCTACCACTGGCGCAGTGCCCCTCATACTCCCAACTACCAAACATTCTATCATCTACCACTATCCTAGTGCCCCTCATACACTCACCTACCAAACATTCTATCATCTACCACTATCCTTGTGCCCCTCATACACCCACCTACCAAACATTCTATCGTCTACCCAGGCGCAGTGCCCCTCATACTCCCAACTACCAAACTTTCTATCATCTACCCTTGCGCAGTGCCCCTCATACTCCCAACTACCAAACATTCTATAATCTACCACCAGTACAGTGCTTCCCTTACACCCAACTACCAAACATTCTATCATCTACCACTATCCTAGTGCCCCTCATACACTCACCTACCAAACATTCTATCATCTACCACTATCCTAGTGCCCCTAATACACTCACCTACCAAACCTTCTATCATCTACCCTGGCGCAGTGCCCCTCATACTCCCAACTACCAAACATTCTATAATCTACCACCAGTACAGTGCTTCCCTTACACCCAACTACCAAACATTCTATCATCTACCACTATCCTAGTGCCCCTCATACACTCACCTACCAAAAATTCTATCATCTACCACTATCCTAGTGCCCCTCATACACTCACCTACCAAACATTCTATCATCTACCACTATCCTAGTGCCCCTCATACACTCAACTACCAAACCTACTATCATCTACCCTGGCGCAGTGCCCCTCATACTCCCAACTACCAAACCTTCTATCATCTGCCCTAGCACAGTGCCCCTCATACTCTCAACTATCAAACCTTCTATCATCTACCCTAGCACAGTGCCCCTCATCCTCTCAACAACCAAACCTTCTATCATCTACCCTAGCGCATTGCTCCCATACACTAAGCTACTATCAGTCGCCATCTCGTCAACTTGAAAGAGATAGTTGCCAATGTCACGTGTTTTCTCAGAACAATAAACTGTAGTACATCAAACGCTGGACCAAGAGTCGAGCCGAGACATTATCACATGCTCGTGTCAAACATCGAGCTGGGATCTACTGAAAGTGGCATCCCGCGTTATCATCATTTCCATTTTAGTCCAACAATGACACAAAGGGAAGGGGGTCGTTCACGGGCAAAATATCGCTTATGGAAAATGTAATATTGTCCCGGGAAATGCGTTGAAGGTAGCCCTAAAACATATGGTTCATTCTGCCTCCCACATCAAAGGCTTGACACCTGTTTCAGATAAAATCGTTATAAATTCCTTATGGTGGCAAACATCAATTAGGACAGAATCACAAGAAACCTTCTCCAGGTAAATTGTTCAATGAACGACCTCACCTCTGTCTACAAAGTCCACGCCATACATAAACGCCTGTACATTATGAGTGATTTCCATAAATATGTAGCCTTAACTTGTCACTTAACATGTACTCACCTACACTCACATTAATCACAAACTCAATGGCACTGCACAAGGAATCAAATCTGAATGTGTACTTACTAGCAGTGTTTTCATAGACTTCCTTTTGCTGAAGAAAATTATTTAGTCATCCTACAATAGGCACAGTGAAGTGTGGGTTGCACAAACATCTCTCATGTTTTTGACGCATGTGTACTGCTTATGATTCTCCTTGAAACGTAATCAATTCTAAACTGTGTGGGGAAAAATGAGACAATATACCCCCACCAAGATCCGAATTAAAACCTGGATTCTAGATTCAAGACGGAGTTAATAGTACCGACAGACGATATGTAATTCTTATGCATTTTGGAGGTGATTTATTGCGTAGATAACCCATGTGTGTAACCTGATAGCTTCTCCCTACGCAATACGGGCAGTTATGCTGGGCTATATGTTCAGTCCTCCTATGTTTAAGAATGTGCCAAGTCATGGAGAACCATTCCATCTACCTGTGGCGTTCATGTAATGTTATACTTGAACAGGTAGTTGATAGCATCCCATTCTCGTCTCCCCCATAACAAACGCGGGTCAGGTCGAATACGGCGTGGGACTGCTGTCAGCGGAAACTGATGGCTAGTTACAAATATACATTATATGTATGCCTTAATCATTCAGTTATCCCGAAACCTGTCATGGACTGAAATTCGAGCTTCTGCTGACGACATAACTTGAACCAGGATTTAATTATCCATAGCATTGTGAGTAATATTTAAAAGAAGACAGGTGAATTTTCTAGAAAAAATCACAAATGTTGAATACGTTTTCTTAGTTCTTGGTCTTCTGTTACAGTTTGAATAAGCATTATACACCTTACTCGGCGGATGCAGATGCGGAACAAAGCCTTCTTCTACATGTCATGTTTGTGATTATATAATTTCATAAAGACTTTCTGTCGGGCCGAATATGACATATCCAACCACTCCCACAGGACGCCATCCTTAGACACAGATGCGTCATACATTTCTCCTATGAAGTAAACACACTTGGAGTGGGCGGAGCATCACAAAGCTCTATCAACCTTCATGAGCCGGATATTCCGCGGACACTTGACACAGACGTAAAATCCCATAGCCTATAAGCATCGCTCCCCGCAGGTTGATGGCCGTGTTTTTTGTTTCCAACCTCTAAACCAAACCTACCAAACATTTCTAAGACAGGAAATATGTCGTCAACAAAAACCTGTACGGAGTGGCCCTGGAGAATGTCTTAAAGGGTATAATCTGACCGTCATTTAACTCAGGTGCAGCAACCCTAACGAGAATTATATACTCCTTTATGAAAGTGAAAATAGAAAAGACAGACCCATCCTCTACTGTACAAGTCCACTGTTGTTTACAACAACCAGGTTGACATACGGCTCTTCAGATGCCACGGCTTCTAAACGTTGTCAAACTTTATGATTCATTTTTTAATTGACTTTTAGAGAATCATGAAAACCATTTGACAGAAATATTGTATGAGACGAACACAAGAGTATTCCATGACCTAGAGACTGGCCAGGTGTTTACATCAGGACCCACTCAGCCTCGACGGCGGACGCCTCAGTGAACCTTGTCACGGTCTGTAGTGTGGAGACAGACAACTGACAAGTCGTATATATATATATATCAAAGACATGTGAACTCCACTACTGTTTCATATGTCATGCCCTACTTGTTAAAACACCCTCTGCTACACCAGCGCGGAACTCCCATACGTCCAGGGTATCTACATGAAATCAATGTTCACTTCCTTCACCACAATATTCTACTCATTCAGAGAGAAACAGAAAGTGACAAAGAAAACTTTCTACATTTGATAAACAAAGTGTTTTGTGTTTGAACGTGTTCATTGTTCAATATACGTTCACGGTTAACCAGACGGGGGGAGCTCCGTGTTAAAAAAGATGCTACCACCAGTTCGGAAATAGATGAATTATGATGGATTTCAAATACAAAAAAAAAAAAATCGATTTTAAAATCGACATGGATAACACTACACTCAATATCATATTTCTTCACACAGTAAATCGTGTCTCACAATGCTGGACACCTGCAAAGCAGAGATACAATGGACATTCCTCGCCTGGTTATTGTATATTTGGAGATCAGGTGTAAACGTGTATATGTTGCGCGTTTATCTACCTGTTAGTGAGCTCAGTACTTTTTGAAAGACACCGATCAAAGAACATCAGCTGCTTAAGACCAACTTAAGCCTCCAAGGACAAAACAATGTCCAAATATTGCTTCAGAAGCCCCAGGGGATCACCAGACTTGTCCTTTTATAAGCCTGTCGAGATGATTTAAAGAATGCGAATTGAAATTGGTGTTTTTGAAGGGACACCTGCTTTGCTCCCAAGCCGAGAAGTGGAGGCACTGGCAGAAATAACTCGAGGGTATGTGACATGAGAGTTATCTGCTCTTACCCCTTGCTGGGACTATTACTACTTTGTCTGAAATATCCCACTGAAAAGTGACATTGCTTTACTTTAATGTGTTTTCACAAGTGTGCCGCTGTGTTGATATTTTGAATTCATTTTAAATATTATTCATCATAACTTTAATCTGGGTTCTGAGCAAAATTTTATGGTCCCATTTACTTTGTAACCTAAACACATGACTTGTTACGTAAACACATGACAGCTTCAAACGAATTTTGAATAAGTGATCCGCCAGGGGAGATAGGTGTGCGATGTTTGGGCAGCTGTATGGCCGGGAATGAATAAGCGTCAACTAAACAGATGGTTTGTGAAATGAACTTACACTATTAAAAAAGCCAATACTCAATGCAAACACGATACAACCTACCATTCACAATGTCCAAAGAAGAGGTATTAGGAAGAACTTGAAAATAGTTAAAAAGAAGACAAGCGAAATCGTGAGTGATAAAACTTCTACAATATACGCTGAAACAGCCAGTCACTCACCGTTGTCTTGGGTAGTAACCTTGGTCCACTGCATATCTAGAACAAAGAATACAGTTTAGGCATTTCCCTCATGTAAAAATCTCCTTAAATAATTCTACGGAGCATTTCCCTGTTTTCCAAACAAACACGATATGAGACATAGGCCATAGGCAATCATGCCAAACGGATATTGATTTAGTCCGATCAAATACCTGACCGCAGGCGGGACTTTTAGGTCAAGGTCAAAGGTTAGCTGTATATCAAAGATGGCGGATCGATGTATATAACTTTATTTGGCCACAGGTGTTTCCGTACTGTCACTGCAAGCAAGCTGGTCCCGCACTCCCGCGTTTCAATGACATGCAAAACCTGAGACGGAATCCAGCAAATCAAATGGATGGGCGTTGCTAATGGTTACGTCATTAATAATATGTTGTCATATTGATTGCGAATGATTACAATGACACCACTATGCAATATACCTAATGGAACTGAAAACATATGTGTTTGTAAAGGTAATCGTGTAGAAGGCAGTTGCATTTCCTTATGTAATCGTTATTAATTGCGCGAAAAAAATATTCGAAATCATATATAAATAAAGCGACAAATCCCTTTCCATGATTCATAAGAAATCTCTGCCGCATACTTGGCAATGGACTGCAACGTAACCTAACATTTAAACCGTCGTGGAGAGTAAGAACACGGACCTACATCACACTTTAGAACGTTGGAAGAAAGAACAAGCACAGAGCGACACATCATCCCTGTCTCACCCTTGTCGCACATGTACAGCTAACATCTTGTCGATCACACCAGATGCTTTGACCTGACTGACACGACACACGGAAATCTACATGTGTCAATTGCACTACTGCCACTGTCTGTTGACGTGATGTATGGGCAGTCCCTGCAACACGACCCGGCATCTATACACGATATTCACATGACTCAAATGATTTATATGAAAGGTCGTGCGCTTGGATATCTGATTTCAAAATTCGGATCGAAATTTTATGGAGAACAAAAAAACTTCCCCGACGGTCGCAATCAATGTGAGGAAGAAACTGTTTTCCTCGTTGACAGAGGTAAAGTTACCATTAGCTGGTCCATATGCACATAAGCCGGAATTTCGCGGGAATTTAATATCTTTCATCATTAAGTGCTTACGTTAACATGATTTTGCAGGTGCGTACATGTATAGTATTACTGTATCTGAATAACTGAGTTGCGCAGGGGATTAACGCCACTTTTAACAAAATACTTTGTCGTGAGATTCGAACCCAGGACCAGCAGTTCCTGATAGCTTGGGCATACATCTTTTCACAACACCACTGCATGACCTGAGAAAAGCACAAAGGCACTAACTTACTAAGGGCAATGGCGCGGCAGTATTTCAGCGTTAAGACTAATGCAACTCGAGATCGAGGTTAATCGGGAATTCGTCATGAGTGAGTGAATAGGGTGTCATGCCTCCTTTTGCATATTCCAGCTATTTGAAAGCAGGGTACACCAGAAATACACTTCCCATATTGCGCCCATGCGGGGCATCGAACCCGTGCCTTCGGTTTGACGAGCGAACTATTAACCCCTTGGCTACACCAACCTTCTAACTATACACTGTCATAAACGTATAGAAAAACATTATTATTACATACTGCTGTCAAATCTTATAGATACACACTGTTGTCAAATGTTACAGATACCTACTGCTGTCAAATCTTATAGATACACACTGTTGTCAAATGTTACAGATACCTACTGTTGTCAAATCTTACAGATACACACTGTTGTCAAATGTTACAGATACATACTGTTGTCAAATCTTACAGATACACACTGTTGTCAAATCTTATAGATACACACTGTTGTCAAATGTTACAGATACCTACTGTTGTCAAATCTTACAGATACACACTGTTCTCAAATCTTACAGATACACACTGTTGTCAAATCTTACAGATACACACCGTTCTCAAATCTTATAGATACACACTGTTGTCAAATGTAACAGATACATACTGTTGTCAAATCTTACAGATACACACTGTTGTCAAATGTAACAGATACATACTGCTGTCAAATCTTATAGATACATACTGCTGTCAAATCTTATAAATACATATTGTTGCCAAATCGTACAGATACACACTGTTGTCAAATCTTACAGATACACACTGTTGTCAAATCTTACAGATACACGCTATTCTCAAATGTTACAGATACACGCTGTTCTCAAATGTTACAGATACATACTGCTGTCAAATCTTAGAGATACACACTGTTCTCAAATCTTACAGATACACACCGTTCTCAAATCTTACAGATACACACTGTTGTCAAATCTTACAGATACACACCGTTCTCAAATCTTACAGATACACACTGTTGTCAAATGTAACAGATACATACTGCTGTCAAATCTTAGAGATACACATTGTTCTCAAATCTTACAGATACACACTGTTGTCAGATCTTAGAGATGCACACTGTTCTCAAATCCTACATACACGCTGTTGTCAAATCTTACAGATACACACTGTTCTCAAATCTTATAGATACACACTGTCTCAAATCTTACAGATACACACTGTTGTCAAATCTTATAGATACATACTGCTGTCAAATCTTAGAGATACACACTGTTCTCAAATCTTACAGATACACACTGTTGTCAGATCTTAGAGATACACACTGTTCTCAAATCCTACATACACGCTGTTGTCAAATCTTACAGATACACACTGTTCTCAAATCTTCTAGATACACACTGTGTCAAATCTTACAGATACACACTGTTGTCAAATCTTATAGATAAACAATGTTGTCAAATGTTACAGATACACACTGTTGTCAAATCTTACAGATGCACACTGTTGTCAAATCCTACATACACGCTGTTGTCAAATCTTATAGATACACACTGTTGTCAAATGTTACAGATACACACTGTTGTCAAATCTTATAGATACACACTGCTGTCAAATCTGACAGATACACGCTGTTCTCAAATCTTACAGATACACACTGTTCTCAAATCTTACAGATGCATACTTTTGCTTAATCTTACAGATACACACTGTTGTCAAGTGTTACAAAAACATCAAGATTAACTTTCAGGTACATATTGTTGTCTAATCTTTCAAAAACACATTGTTCTCAAATCTTACAGATACAAACTGTTGTCAAATCTTACAGCTACACACTGTTGTCAAATGTTAAAGATACATACTGCTGTCAAATCTTATAGATACATATTGTCGCCAAACCTTATAGATACACACTGCTCTCAAATCTTACAGATGCATACTTTTGCTAAATCTTAAAGATACACACTGTTGTCAAATGTTACAAAAACAACTGTTGTCAAATGTTACAGATACACACTGTTGTCAAATGTTACAGATACAAACTGTTGTCAAATGTTACAAATACACACTGTTGTCAAATCTTATAGATACACACTGTTGTCAAATGTTACAGATGCACGCTGATCTCAAATCTTACAGATACACACTGTTGTCAAATGTTACAGATGCACGCTGTTCTCAAATCTTACAGATACACACTGTTGTCAAATGTTACAGATACATTCTGCTGTCAAATCTTATAGATACATATTAGTGTCAAATCTTAGAGATACACACTGTTCTCAAATCCTACAGATACACGCCGTTGTCAAATCTTACAGATACACACTGTTCTCAAATCTTACAGATACACACTGTTCTCAAATCTTACAGATGCATACTTTTGCTAAATCTTAAAGATACACACTGTTGTCAAATGTTACAAAAACAAACTGTTGTCAAATGTTACAGATACACACTGCTGTCAAATCTTACAGATACACAATGTTGTCAAATGTTACAAATACACACTGTTGTCAAATGTTACAGATACATACTGTTGTAAAATGTTACAGATACACACTGTTGTCAAATCTTACAGATACACACTGTTGTCAAATCTTACAGAATGAATGAATGAACGAATGCCTTTATTTCCTTCAGACAAATCCGAAGATTCTCAAAACATCAAGATTATATAATTAAATAATTTAATAACAACATAAACAACAAATTTAAGCCTATATACAGTGAGAAATATTGGTAATATTACCACAAGTTGTTTAGGATATGTTTAATTTCATATAAAAACTTTGAGAATTCTATAATAATGAAATGACACGTCTTTTCATCAATAAAAGATACAGATGCACACAGCTGTAAAAGGTTACAGATGCACACTGTTGTCAAAATCCTTCAAAACAACGCCATTATGTCAAATCCAGTACCGTCTTTCCTCACACCGGGAAGGTCTATCCAGGTGGTATAAACGGGTGTGTGGGAGAGGGGGGATATATTTTGGTGAATGAACATTAAACCGCTGATTAGGCATCAAAGGAGTCCCGCCAGGTACGAACAGAGGACAGCGTTCTATCTGGTGATGTATCGGTCCCAGGCAGGACGTCATTACCGACACCAGCGCCAAATCACAAGCATAATCTACAGCGGACTTCTACAGCCTACAATAAATGTTGTCTGTGTGGAAAAAGGGAACTACCCATTAATCAAGCGGCGGTGCGCCTCTCCGTCTGACATACAATTTACGTACACGGAAACAGGACTGTTATTCGTCTTATCTTACACACCAACATACTTTAAGTCCAACTGTTTTCATATTGATATTAGACAAATGCCTTTCATAACGACAGTGAACACATGGGAGTTTTAGTAGAAGTATTGATCCCTCTGAAACTAAGACATTTCACAGGTATATGGTTCCTACATTATTCTAAATTACGACCGTGCAAATGTCCAAGTTAACATTTTGGTTCTATTCTTCACACACTTTCACGGGTTAAGACCACACGTATTTAATTAGTAAGAAGAAATCCTGTAGTCAGAGGTACGATATGGTCTTATCATACGACAAGAAAGTCATTCACAGGTCTACAGATGTAGCCGGGGTGTGAGTCTCCTTCACAAGGTGGGGGATACAACAAAGTCTGTACTTCCTACACCGCTGACTAAACAGTTACATAAAATACAGCACACGAACCTATTTATTCGGCCTCTATAAAATCTCCAAATAATGGACTGCCTAGCACAAACCTTGCTGTGCCCTGGGTTTGTTTCAAGAGAATGGAAACTATTTTGGCTAGTTGATAAAACTCTGGTGGTGTACAAATGTGTTTTGAAACTGTAGAGGAGCGGTCTTTGTCAGCTGTAATTGCCCAAGAACCTATTTTCAATACGATTCTGCAATCTGTAGGTAAGGTCGATCCCTGTCAAGTGTTGTTGTGTCCGCTTGAGTGATCATCCTTTGTCATCAAAAGAGGAATTCGACGGTCATCATTTTCAACATAAAATGGCTTTCAAATACCAAATAGATTCTTCTTCTTTCTGTAAACGAATACATCGCCTCGCATTCTTAGGTCTTAGCCCGTGGCACAAAACTTAAATATTCAAGCAAGAAAGAGACAGTAAATACCTTTTTGTATGTTACACATAGTCCTATACCATAAACACACAGTTTACCTCATATATCACCCGAATCGGACAGCTTGTTGTTGTAAGATATGTCCATTACGATACGACTCAAGTAACCCTCAACAAATAATACTACACCAATGACATATGTATGTATTCACTAAATGCAGTTGAATGCATATCGACTACAAACAAGTCAGAATCTCCTCGACTGAAACATTAAACACTTTCCTCCACAAGGAAGTCAAGAAATACAACGAGGCGTTATGGGCTTTGTACGTGATGTATGCAAACTTGTTCCGCACATCATATTCAGTCCTATGTCCTGTGATGATGGAATGCTATACATGTTATATTCTACGAACATAAATGGATACGGCCTGTCGCTGTATACTGACATACACAAGTGTGAAAATGACAAGTTGTCACACTGTGTCTGTGACATAGAATCAATGTTTACCGGAGTCAGTCCTCAACCAATTTAAATGGCAAACCCTATTCATGCAATATAATTATAAAATTATCATAGGACCATGACTCACATGAAGAATGTTTTCGATGTCAATTTACCAATTTATGATACAAGAATAAAGGTTGAAAACTAAAACAAGGACCTTAACTTTTCGATTGAAACAATATGTTATTTAAATTCATCTATATTTATATTTATATATACAGTAAACTACGGTTATAACGAACACGCTTATAACGAACTTACGGATATAACGAACTTACTGTTTTGGTCCCGACTATTTGTAGTTATGCTGTATATATGCTTATAACGAACTACGGTTATAACGAACTAAAATTAGTAGTCCCTTTATAACCGTACTTTACTGTATGTGAAGAGTAAAAAAATATGACACTGCAAATGCTTTGACAGTCAGGGACCATTGTTTCGTGCAATGACATCGTAGGTCCAGCAGTGACAGCATGTCAGAATATGATCACAGATATCGATATTCTATCGTTTAGATAATTAAAGGAAATAGAAAAACAAAACAAAACAAAATAGGGATTGTAAGACTCCCCAAGCTGCTACATGTGGTAATTACAGGCTATGAACAAGCCATGTACGCTGACGTGAATAGATGTTTCACACTATGATTAATCGTTGTATATTTCGAACCATGCAACATGCAACTGACATCGAAGCGGAAATACGATTACATATAGTCCCTGACTGATACATCGTTTACCGATCTCATCATGAATCACACTCCGACAGCTGCACTAACACTATTCTCATCTAAATCATAGCAATGACTGACATTCTTAGATTATTTCTCCGGATTTGTCTCTCAAGAAAGATAGTGTCATGAACGCAATGCTGTAAGTCAAGTATTTGGAATGTTCATATGGAATGTTCTAGAGTGTCATTCATTGCATATGTAGTAAGATAAAAAATACCAAATTTGGTTTTAAAATTGGATAGGAAGGAACCAGTTTGTGAGGAACACTGTAAATCGGTTATTGGTAACAACACATCCAAAAAAAACAGAACACAGTATTCGAAACTTAACAACCACATATTTCCATTAACCGTCTCGTGATACAACATTGGATAATGTCAGTACAAGGAAGCGATGGTGGAAGGTCTATACTATCATATTATTATTATGTTAATATTCCACTGAAGATATGTCATATGACACGGGGGAAATGTTCATATGACAATGATGGTATTATGTTCATATTACACTGAAGATATGTTATACGACACGGGGGATATGTTCATATGACAATGATGGTATTATGTTCATATTACACTGAAGATATGTTATATGACACGGGGGATATGTTCATATGACAATGATGGCATTAGGTTCATATTACATTGAGGATATGTTCATATGACATTGATTGTATTATGTTCATATGACGCTGAGGAAATGTCCATATGACAATGATGGTATTATGTTCATATTACACCGAAGATATGTTCATATGACAATGAAAATATGTTCATATTACACTGAAGATCTGTTCACATGACACGGGGAATAAGGAAACTGGGTCATGTATATTGTTCAGACCCTGGAAATGCAGCTGAAACTGTAGATTGACACCGATTTGATACGTCTAATCCTTTCTTGGAAGATATAACACTGCAGATATGTCAATATCACACTGAGGATATGTTCATGTGACAATGATGGTACTACATGTATGTTCATATTACACTGAAGATATGTTTATATGACGCAGAGGATATGTTCATGTGACAATGATGGTATTATGTTCATATTACACTGAAGACATGTCATATGACACGGGAGGCATGTTCTTGTGACAATGATGGTATTATGTTCATATTACATTGAAGATATGTTTATATGACGCAGAGGATATGTTCATGTGACAATGATGGTATTATGTTAATATTACACAGAAGATATGTCATATGACACGGGGGGCATGTTCATGTGACAATGATGGTATTATGTTCATATTACATTGAGGATATGTTATATGACGCTGAGGATATGTTCATGTGACAATGATGGTATTATGTTCATATTACATTGAGGATATGTTACATGACGCTGAGGATATGTTCATGTGACAATGATGGTATTATGTTCATATTACACTGAAGATATGTCATATGACACGGGGGGCATGTTCATGTGACAATGATGGTATTATGTTCATATTACATTGAGGATATGTTATATGACGCTGAGGATATGTTCATGTGACAATGATGGTATTATGTTCATATTACATTGAGGATATGGTCATATGACATCGATGGCATCATGTTCATATGACAATGATGGTATTATGTTCATATTACACTACCGTCATATAGCTGGAATATTGCTGAGTGCGGCGTTAAAGAACACTCCATCATAATTACACTGAAGATATGTCATATGACACGGGGGATATGTTCATATGACAGTGATGGTATATTGATCATATCACACTGAAAATATGTTCATATTACACTGAAGATCTGTTCAACTGACACGGGGAATAAGAAAACTGGGTCATGTGTATTGTTCAGACCCTAGGAATGCAGCTGAAATGGTAGATTGACACCGATTTGATACGTCTAATCCTTTCTTGGAATTCCCAGTCGTTAAAGACGTGAAACAAGTTGAAAGTAATGTATAACCCCTCTGAATTCGTCATTGACATCACAATAACAATAATTAAACTAATGACACCGGGGTTCAATCGGCATTCAACTTAATCCAATCTAATTCCTAAGAGCAAACAGAGTCGGAGATACTTAATTAATTTGATGCTGTTTACACACTAATTGTAATCGGGGTTAAAGAATTGTAAACTGCTACGACTGAAGTGTTTGGACCTTTCAAACAGAGCAGGTCAATTCGGAGGGATAGTCAGGACGTTGTTGCTAGGGCAATGACACTGTCATGACAACAGTACGATGGACACTGGGGGGAGGAGGGGGGCATGGGGGTTGTGTGTGTGTGTGTGTCTTGTCATGTGGAAGGTGACAAGTGAAGTAGGTATGACAATGGGTGGGTGAAGGAAGGGCGGCCATCATGCTGTAGGACGGGTGATGACTACTTGGGGTAAGCGACGCACAAGCTAATGGTCACTGAACAGTTATTGTTGCAAGCACTGCAGGAGTTGTCCACTTGTTGCTTTGACCTCCGAGACAGGTCAGCACCGGCCCGAACACGAGTGGACTCAAACAGTCGGTATTATTTTGGTTAAACAATTGGTTCTGCTAATGCAAACAACACAGAATCACGAATCAGTGGTATAATGTATCTATAAGTAGGTTCATTTAGTCTACAAACATTGGGACAAATGTGTAAACAGGTTTCGGAAACACGTAATTTCAATAACACCATAAATCTTAAAGACTGGAATACATAAACTATAAAGGTTGTATTTCAATGAAGTTTCGAGACAGCATGTCTTCAGTGACATTAGCATTAGAAGGGATTATTGATCTGAATTATGTCCGCATTACAGGTGTGGAGAGGCACCCTCAGCTGTGAGAGGACACATCTGTAGATTCCACAATTCACCCTGAACCGTGCCCTACATCTACCCGGGGTGGTGCCTAAGACACCCACCCACCGTTCTATAACAGGACGAAGGTATGCGTGTCGTACAGCGACTAGCAAGACCTGTTTAATTAGTGAATACAGGTACCTACTGATGCAGTAAATACCAGCTTAAGTTACGTAATTAATCCTGCTTGTTCTTTACACCACTGCTTCAGATCTAGTGTTACCAGAGTGGAGTATTTCCTCAAGCTACACCTTGTTCAACACAAAGGGTTCGGGTTTTATCATAAACAATCTCCTCCTTTCCGAGCCATCCCAAAACGGGGGAACGAGAGAAGGCGAGGGCCTGAAATCAGGTGTCAAAATGGCTCGAGGTAAAGAAATGCGACCAGCGCAGAAGCCTTCGCTCCCACCGACAACCCAATTTATCATCGGGTCTATCTTTTATATCTGCCATTTATTTCGCCTGGGGCAAGCATAATAAAAGCCCCGACTGAAAGCGCTGTGATGGGAGCCCCGTTGTAATTTTGCCCTCGTAGACCAGTTTAATGTCTTCTTCACCCCCCTAACCCCCTGCGAGTTTATTTGAATGACAATACGTTGGCATAGAGACCCGCTGGATGCCATGCGAAGGTTTCCACGCCACATTCCGCCGTGATGTTCAGTCCGCCAAACAGGTAAGCGGCTCTACTTTGCGTGGCCTCAACGGCGGCCATGCTTGGTCGAGTCGCGATCAAAATAAACGGAGCCAGTGTTGGATGATGAAGGACTTTCAACACCCACTTGAAATGCTTTACTTAGAGACTCACTCACACGTAACATTCACAACTTTGCTGACCTTGCCAGTCTGACCTCGCTGCCGTCTCAACGTCGTAATCACATATTCGTTATTGATGTAATTAATTCACACAGAAAGAGTTCTACTCGATGAAGAAAAAGCTATACATTCTAGGTGCTACAATAAAGCTTACCATTACTTTCATCTGGTTGAATATGCTTTCCTTTACCTGTTTGCTTACGATAGGTTTCATTGTCAATTATGGTCTCGGTCTATGGGACGCCTGATCGCGGTTGAAGTGCAAGCTATTCTAGTACGGTAGCACCCTCGGTTCAGGGGTCGGTAGTACAAGCAATATTGCAATTCATAATACATTTATACAGTGAACGTAGCTGAATGGGCAAATCTTTACTGTTAACACTTCAAAGGTGACAGTCAATACACACAGTATTTAACAAGCAAGGTTTCTCGGGGGAGTGGGGCACCGTGTGGGGAGAGGGTACGTCAGTGTTTACAACACAGAAATCTGCACTGTAAGACATAAAGGCAACATTCACTAACACTCCTATAGAGTGCAATGCCAGGGCCTGTACCAGCAATAATACCCGCTGGCCATTCACTGAGAGAGCAGAGCAGGAGTCCACTCCAAAGGCACAATTGTCACCCCCAGGCCCCTGCCCGTCACCCTCACTCCTATACAATCTGCCAAAATGGCTGATGACTCTCGCACAATGCTTATCGACAGTAACTACTTTGCTAATAGCTCAAATGAATTCAGGTACCGGTCGAAATTGCTTTTTAGGCCCATGATGACCTTGTAACACCACCAGGCCATGCGTCTCTTGTTGTGAAAAGTTCAAACAGTCTACATTCCTCACAAACCAAGCGGATGGCGATATTGGTATACTGTTTCCAGTTATGATGTTTTATTTAAAGTCAAAGTTTCCAAGTCTCAAACAAAGTTCCAGTATCCAGTGTTTTAAACCTCTCTGTACCCTTAACTTTTAAGTGATAAATAAACTCTGCAATTGATAATTTCAAACGTTAAAACATACGTAAATACACCCGACCAACAGAACTTTGAACTAAGCTTCCACAAGCCATTAATGAAAACATCAAACGATTGCCAATTTCAAAGTTATCCCCTGATCCTAAATTGCAAGATTACGATGTTCACTATCAACCCTGCCCTCATCTGGTGTAGCGGAGCACAAACCCTGTTCTGGTAGTTCTATAAATAAACCTAAATAGTAAGGGATCAACCACCTGACTGGGCGTGTCCCCTGGGGGTACATCCAAATCCACGGATTATGTCCTCCCTGCCTGTAATGACGACATAAGACACACCAATTCCCATTTGAAAAGATAATTTAAAAATCTATTGGAGGTTCTTTTTGTCAGCAAAGACAAAAGATGTCTGGCTTGGGGAATGGGGTAATTGACGATGGTGTATTCAGAAGAGCATGTGTGAAACAAGTTGAGACACCTGACTGAGAAGGAATACAATATCTTGAATAATGACACGCTTCTTGTTGGATTCAATTGGACCCAACACCCCAGTGGTATTACTTACACTAGGAGCTGTAGTATTCTGACAATTGATGGTAGTGGTTTTGTCAGGTTAATGAACGTTGTAAAGACTACATATTCAGAGTAGGATCTTACACAAGACATGTACATGGCAGTCAGTGACATGCGGGCTGATATGTTCTTTAATATATATGATGCAAAGTGGACGTGTTTACACACGTTAAACGTTCAAAATCTCCGTAAAACATCCGTCGGTTAAGATGTCTATTTCATTATAACATACTTATGTACATTGGTTTGTATCTGTCGAACTCAAAATGGGCGATTTTGGGAAACGGGCAGTGCAGATCGTGTTTTCATACAATTTTCTATTGACACTAAATGTCCACCCACTGACCTATTAAACAATTTCGCCATTCCACACTTTCATAGCAATCCTGAAAACTTTTTGCCCTCACTTGTGTTAGCCTCCACAGAAGAGGATGTCGGTCCTCGAGACAAGTGTCACGTCTCAAAACCATATTGTCTTACCCACATGAACCACCCTACCAATTTGGAACCCCTATGGTTGGCAAAAATGAGTCAAAATGACTTGACAGGAGGAATAAAAGACTTGGAGGCGAACATATTTCTACGATTCTCAATAGAAAAACCTTCTGCTACAAAGGAACTGTTGTCTGTCGAATCAACCCCCTGCACTTCAATTCTGCTGACAAATCCAGACTGAGAGACATCTTGTTCTATGTATGCTCGGGCTAATGCTATTGTGGGAAGTCTAATACTGCTAGTTGGTTTGGGCCCAGCATGGGATCCTTGTTGAAAATTTTGATGGCCCAAACATGTGATAGTTGAGCGATTCTGAAAGAGCGTTCGTCACACAAGGGTGAATCTACCATCATTCTCCCTCATTGCCCAATAGAACCTACTGAAAACACTTCTTAAACAGCTTATCGGCAGATATAGCCTCATATATGCGAGTTTCTGCTTGGCTAGACTTCTGCAACACACTGCAAATGGTTTGGGATTTTTTTTATTCAAGAAAGGTTATCATCAAAAGAAGGAACATAGTTCATTTGACAAAGAAATACCGACTTGAATTACAATATGGCTAAATGACAGGTTGATCCTATTCACGAGTCAGTAGACAAAAGTTGGATAAAATCCTGACAGGCAAATATATGTCATTACCAGGGGATTGAAGACCGGGTATACAAGAGTCGCCATATTGTTATCTTAGTGTAGACCAGTTTACCTTGTGTCCCAACGATCAAAGT
Source organism: Haliotis rufescens (assembly GCF_023055435.1). Classification (NCBI taxonomy): domain Eukaryota; kingdom Metazoa; phylum Mollusca; class Gastropoda; order Lepetellida; family Haliotidae; genus Haliotis; species Haliotis rufescens. The sequence continues at coordinate 2,139,180 of NW_025964357.1, forward strand.
CGATTTATATTTTCTTAGGCTATTTCCTTCTAAAAGGACTATATTTCTTTTAACGGTAACTTGATGATTTCTTTACACATGGGATGCAGTCGTTCCCCTGACGTGACAGATTGATGAAGTAGAAGACATTTCAATTTTTCAAAACAAGACCTTCATAAAAAGAGAACATGTGGTCACCAAACAAGAATGAAACACGCCTATATTGATGGTCCATTGTAGGACCTGCACGACATAATCACCTGTCCCAAGTTTACCTATAGCACTGAACATACAAATACCGTGACCATAAGCTGAAAAGTAGTATTATCACCCATGAAGTTCTTTGAGCAAAAACATTTACACATACACTGTATCTTTACTCAACCATCATGGCGACACACACGTCCCAGTGACTTGTTCAGAGAATGGCACTACCAAGATCAATGAAGAGAGGTATTAACTGAAAACAATACTATACATCTTATGTGTGTTCACTCGACGCAGAACCTATGGAGCCCTGGGGAACCGTGATGTCCTTATGAACCCCGAAAAGCTTACACGGTGGCTGTATAAACCAATTCCAACAGCAAAGTCACATATAAAGGCATTAAATATTGGTCCATATTGACACGACGGGCTAGTTCATAAACGTTTTCTGCACTGTGTCAGTCGATCTAGTTCATTGCAATTTTGGTTAACTGCTGTCAGTCAAGCAATAAACAGACAAATTGTTAAATGAATCAGGTGAATGGCTTGCCACTAAATGGAATGTGTGCACTGATGATGTCAAAAAGATGCCAATTACATGCGTATTGTTAATGGAAATAGACACAATAGCATTTATGCTCGATATTGTATGTTTTCCCTATACATCTGTTCCCTGCCTGGCTTGATAAGAGCTGATGTCTGCATTGATATTTCAAATACAGCACATTCCAAGTAGATGAGCATTAGATGGAACCCTAGCGGAATCATGCACTCTTGTCAATTTTAATCGCCATCAGCATGTTTCTTTACGTCACCTCTGACTAAACATTGCACCACAAACAAATAAACTATTTATACGTTATAGCACAGTACATTGTATATCATGAGTAAAACTAAGACATGAGCTGAAACGGACGACCTCCACTTATCCCTTGTTTGTTCTGAAGTATCAAACATGCATTAAAACAAATGTTAATTATTCTTTTATATCTGTTCATAAATAATTAGCAATATTCATTGCTGACAGCTATAAATGGTAGTCTCGGTAACGTTTCTCCATTAAGGATGGACGTTTTTTAAAGTAACAATTATATGGAAATATAAGCCGACCACAAGGAGAGGTGTTGTGTCCTTTACCATTAATTGTATACAGACAAAGAAGAGATAGGTTATAAATAAGTCATAATTCTCGGCCGCTCGGCAGCACTTCAGGGCTCCTTGAGTACTGGTGTTTTCTTCCCTATTATTCCCTTCTTAGAAACAAACCAGCAGTAATTGTCAACGGAGATGACACAACAATCGTGGCTTATTTATTCATGGGAAATATGGTTAATAATTCAGACATTTCTCTTGGGATCCGTAAGAAAGGAGGCGACTATTGCACCTGTCAATTAGAGTAAATTAGCAACATGCCGAAGTGTCATTAGAGTTTGTGCGTGTGTATTATGGTCCCATATTCATTTGAAATACTACAAAACATATGACCATTTCTCCCTTTCTATTGCACTTTACACACACACCACACACACACCACACCACACCACACCACACATATTTATTTTGATCTTGTACGAACTGGCAGACGTGGAAACAACTACTGACACAGAGACGTTAATGCATATCATCGCGGAGAAAACATGTTTACATCAGGATCTAAATGAATGTAGATAGTGGTAAATATATCATATATACTAAAATTCAACAAGGATGTCAACAGAAACCGTTGATAAATCAATAATTCTAATCCAAGTAATATCACGACAGACAGAAAGTCATTAAAATACATTTCATCATGCAAACTTAATGGCTTCTTTGTGATGTTTTATTGCCTACAAGTTAAGAACACGTTAACAGTCTCGTTATTATTTGATCATGGTACCAAAACAAATTGAGATCGATCATCTACTTTCAATGGGATTAATTAAAGAATAAACATTACACAGGATCAGTGGTCTAGTGATGCAGTATCGATCTTGTCATCAATACCAAAACTATGTTCAGGAATTCACGCTTCGGAAGCCCGGATCGATTTGCTTCGGTTTGATCTTGTTGGGGGGTAATGTCCGTTTTTGTAGCAATACACAGAGTCTCATTATCACCCATTAATAATTTCAGTCAGCATACTTGACGGTGTCTATTGCTGTCTTTACGATAAATATCTATTTCAGAGGTCTAAACATATTCTGAAATATTTATTTTCACAATATGACGCCAAAGGAATTGTCTCAGGTTCTGTGTCATAAATATCAGAAACGTTCATGTCACGAATTAATTGTCGATTTCATAATATGTGTTGATAACTACCTCCCAGTTGTCAGCTGTGATTGGGCAGCCATCAGCATAACCATATAGGTTTGTCCTTATAATATTAACATATAACCAATGTAATCATTGAAACTGGTCGCTTCAAGTTGACGGCACATATTTTCCGTTGTCATGTGGCGCTAGACAGGTCCCGGGTCATAAGTTGGGACTATTTTAAAGTATGATGTCTACCGCAAATGTCATCCCAGTTCAATACGTGTCAGTGGGGACAGTGAAATCGACAGGAGAATCGATGTGTCATACTGATTCATGCCACAGACTTACTTGTTGGGAACAACATCATATAGCTGGGTTTCTCGAACACATCATATTGCAGTGTTACTCGGATATATCATACATCAGTGTTTCCCAGATATAGCATGTAGCTGTGTTTCCCAAATATAACATGCAGCAGTGCTTTTCAGCATACAAAATTATCCATTTGGTGCACATGCAACTGGGATGATAGTTACATACATCATATATTCATTATTTGGATAAATTAACTATCTGGAAATGTAAATTATCATAAAGTACTTCTAAACCGTTCGCCTGAATCCAGTCAGTGTAGAATACAGTCATCTGACTAGGGGAGTGGAATAGTATTGCATCGCGGCGTTAACGTGTAAATTAAAATGCAGCAAGTGGCGATAAAGGAAGGAGTATTATGTTAGATTAATGTACGGTATGTCTGAATGTCTCGTGACGTGTCGCACAAACATGTAGCAGCTGACAGTGACGGATATTCATCTTGTATCATACACAGGGTTCATCGAGCCTATGATGCAGTTCAAGCCAATAATTCATACTTCATTCACTGACCACGTCGTTCTTCCTGGTGACCAGATATGACCAGGGATGACCAGAGAACACCAACATAATGAATTCATTGTACAAAGAACTTATAGACTTCTAATTGCCACTTACAGAAGACAACATAGCGTACTTTGAGTATACGTTCAATGAAGTATTAAGCCATTAACAAATTTCTTTTAAATATTTTGTTAAAAATCAACTGAAGTTGTGCCCTGGGCTGATGGCCATATGGGCCTCTGCGCTAAACATGAATATAACCGTTGTCAACCAGGTGTCAGGCGGAAGTAGTAGACATAAAGAAGTCTCAGACTGTACCGCTTAATCACCAACACAGTTTTACTTACTTAATATAAACTAAACTAAGCCATGGCAACACACAGTAGAAATGCGAATACCTTCCACACGTGGGGTACCCGTAGGTCAGGACTAGCCCGCGGCGGACTGATAACTATGTCGACCTTCCCGTGTCATCTGCAGTCAACGGAGTGGGGGATAATGTATAACCCTGTACAACGCCAACTTCCTATACACGCCTTGTAGACTACCTCATATTACTTAGTCGGTCATTAGATAAAAATCACATATGAAATAGTACCTTATAGGATGTTTAATTTAAACATACTTATCACATTAATGTATTTAACTGGAGGTGTCAGGCTCACTATCTTTTAAGGTAATATCTGCAGGTTGTAGAAGTATACAGCATGTCAACGCGGAATATCACATCAGTAGATATAACAATGTACGGAGAGAAGAGGCAGTAATGTGAAGAGAAGTCGATCACAGTTCGACGGCTCATCACAACACTTCGAAGCATGCCAGGGTGCAATTTGGGATCAACTCAATATATCTACCTGGTTTCTCCATAGTAATGTTGGGCTGGGTTGCAACTTGATTCATTGTAGCGTTTTCTCTCGCTTGAAAGTGTACGTTCCACTCAATCTTGGGAAAATAACATGAAAACAGGGAGTTCATCAAAATTATCAGGCCATCAAATCACTTTGGAATTGACATGGAAAATGTACAAGTAATACAAAACGAATGACATATTCTATATGGGCACATGTATCACAACATAGCCATTGAGCAAGCCAGCATGCAGAATAATGAACATATTTCACAATTTTGTAATTATTTAAGTTATAAACATCAAAGGGAAAAATCGATTATATATATTAAATACATTATGGAACATAGAATACAGCTGAAGGTGTAGAAAAATGATCATGAAAAAATAACAAGTTTCATAAATTAAAATTTCAAACTCACATGGCATATCTCAAAATGTTCACAAATGATGTATCTATTTTCTAAAGTTTCACTTTACCCTAAAATAATATATTTTTGATAAAGAAAGTGAAATATCTAAAAACTGTAAAGTAAGGAAAGTTGTATGTCTTGCTGTAGGATGGTAAGCAGTTTTACTTACCGGTGTCAACATGGTGCACAAGTAAGATGCCACAACAAAGGTAGCAGCATAAATTAAGATGAAAGTAATCCGTGGTGTGTAACTCCAAGTTTATCACGGGCTGCTGGGGTTATGAGTATTTAACACCCCCAATCCAGACGCGTATATCACAAACTAATATTGCCAAACCAAATACGCGATAGGACAAGAGTGTTTACTTGCAGGCTATCTTAAAGAAAACTCCGCTACCAATTGAGAGTATATGTTGTTTAACTACTGAGATATAGTCGGGTGTCCGTGTTGCCCCAGCACCATGTATATGTGACGCGAGACACAGGCAAATGAAGCAAGGACTATCCTGACGCTGACAAGGCGACGATTTGCTGCTTGAGTGCCGATTCAGGAACCGTGGCGAGATATTACGAAGCAAAGTGAAAAACACAGGACATACCTTTGCCTTCTTTATTGGGCTGCGACATTATAGGCTTGAGTGAGCGAGGGTCGACGGCTTCTCTCTCCGTCCTATTGGTTGTCTGACTTCTCCCTTCCTTAACCAAGTGTAACAGCTGAACGCAGGACAAGTCCTCAATCACAGCCAACACTGTCCATACGGCACACACAACCAGCCCCGGGACACCTGAAACATCCCATGTAGACTAGAGGACAACTCCAGACCCAACTCCCACACCAAGGTTAGAAGGGAAAGAAGCTTCCAAGCCCGTCTTCTACGTCAAGTTACAGGTGCATTCCCACCCACCTACCTGTGTTTACCTGTTCAAGTTGCTGATCAAAGTGGTTGCCGCGATCCACGGCTGACTGACGATACTTTATCGATATTAACTATTCCAAGGCACACTAGGTCCTACCCGCAAGTCTTGGAGTGAGCTACAATCTCGTGTCGGCCAGCTTGTTGCTTCTAGTCCTTACAAGGATTGTACCCCATTGTATCACTCGGGCCTTTTCCCCGAGTCATGCATATTAAAAGTTGTTCCTGGACCGTGATTGGCCGAGCGTATCGCGGGCGCCATAAGCCGCCTCTCGTCGAGCTGTGCCGGAGTTGAAGCAGAGGCGACATACCTTTCCAAACCGAGGATTTCTATTCCCAACCAACCTTTTCTTGCTTTTACAGCTAACTATAAACTAACTTTATTCGCTACTGGTGCTTTGATGTGTGTTGTGTAGCGGCTTAGGTATATTATTACGCACTACCTGCTACAAGATCTGCTGCATGTATTCCCATTTCTTTCCCCTCGGGGAAGATGTGGTGACGTGGTATACAGTGGCGTGTTCGGGGAAACCTAACAAGCAGCTAGCTACAGTTTCAAGATGTTCGCTTTGCTTATAGACGCTCGTGTACAATAACTGGTTGAAATTTCCCGCTGTGAATATACCTATGTTGATCGCGTTAAACGACTTCACAGGTGTGCCTTGACAGCTTGCACCGGACCAGCTACCTGTAGCGAAACCAACAAGATATTTCCAATAACCACATTTCACTGGGCAATGGGGCACATAAACCCTGGCTTGACACCAATTGGAGCCGACTGCAAGGAACCAGTTGTATAGATGATTTGGTTTTTACTAAAGACATAATGAAATTGACAAAGCTGGTATATTTCATCGCGCTATGACCTATATTACTGTAATCTCATAACCATCAGCTGTCAGTGTTAATGTCTACCTGTGACAGGTGATAAACATGATCAATTTTTATAAACGCACCGATTTTACTATATATAGGATGTATGTGCTTAATGATGGTGTCATGAAATGTACAACTGTTTTGACATGACATTACACAAAAATGTCGTGCAAGTGCTATTCACCTGCTATGCATCTGACATCAACAACTGCACAAGAACTGACATCAACATGATATGTACAACTGCAGACTCATGTTTACACAGCATTCCGAACAGTATCAACACATCCACCATTAATCGCTTCTGTAAATGTGATCAAGTGGCAAGCGAAATATTTAAAGCAATGCTGTGGCTGTCATTTCAAATTGTTTTTCTAGCTACAAAAACACAGCAGTAATTAATACCACTTGTCAAACCCTGTCAACATTCCGTCACTCAAGCGCTAAGTACTACTATTGTCTCACGGCCATAGTAATTCTCCATTCAGGTGGTGGGGAACGCGGAGTGCCGCTGGCAGGGCGAGTAAAACCACTGATACCCCCACCCCTGCAATCTACCCTGCCCCTGTAATTGTACCCTTTTTTAATGCCGGCCAACTGTTATCCCGCCCAAGGCATATTTAATTTCTGTGATTATGTCATCAATTTGCTATTTTCGAGCACCAACCATCCTACCTATCTTTTTACCGTTAATCTGGCCCGTTTCTTCAGTCACGACTCAGTTTTAAGCGTAAATGGAAATTAATAGAGTAACAATATACGTTTGTAAGTATGCACCTCCTCAGGCATATGTAGCGCAAAAGAGCGTTTATATATTCTGGAGAAAATAGGTTTCCCTGCAGAAATAGATTTCAAACTTTGCCACAAGTGACCTATAATTTACTTACTGAAATGATGTGCGGCCCGCTCACTGATATTTACAACATAAACATGCCACACAAGCCCTACAATAATCACTAACTAGGCTGCGTCTTAAAATCTATTTTTATGCTCTTCCCTACCCCCAGAAAAACAAGTCCATACCACTCCCCTTCCCCCGGGGTAAAGAGGTCAGCTGTCATCTTGTTTATGGGATATTCTCGAGGTTTACCCGTGTTTTCACACCCGGGATAGCAAGCCCATACAAATGCAATATACAGCGAACCCGTGGAGTACAGTTATTACTAAAACACTATTGTGAGACTATTCTATTTCTGGATACAATAACGAGCAGGCCGCTCAAAGAATTTGCAATTCATTTTGAAGAGGGAAACCCCCCGAAGTGAGAAGCCAGCTGAATAGAAATATTTGATCACGGAGATATATTTGCCGAATAGATGTTAGTATTTCGACGAAGTGGTCGCCGTCGTTTCTCGGCCATAGAAAAAAAGCCTCAACACGTCTTTCGCTCTTTTGTTAATGGGAGAGAATTCTGAACTGGAAATTGTTCCCACATTTGGTGTCAAAGTATGATATTGACATTGTAGATAGGCAGTGTGAATACATGTCGATTTCACACTTCACTATGTTAATGGGATTAGTGGATTATCTTGGATTTTAAGTTTGCGTATTTTACACAAAAACGTGTTTATTGCCTTTAGAATAAATAGGAAGCTCGTTTTTTTATTGGATTTTATATGGCCCTTTTAAAGGTGAAATAAAAATGGTTCATAAACTCGGCAACAAAAAAGTCAACAATGAAGACCATCCAGTGCCGAAGAGAACCTAAATTTGTACGCTTATTGAAACGTGTGTCTAAATGTGTTTTAAGTTACTGGCCCCACACATAAAATGATCTTATGGAAATGCCCACAAACAATTGCTATTGCTCCCTGTTATATCATCTCTCATAAACTATTTAAAAATCGAAAATGTTAAATGAATATAAAATACAAATAAAATTATTTCAGAAATTAACTATTAAATAATACAGACTCATCAACCAATTTCCACTGCACGAATGCTATTCATAAACAAGACGAGGTAAGCCGACATAATGACGCAGAAATTCAGCCGATGCGTGCGCTCTCTAATGTCACGAAGGCACTTGAACTAATCGGAAACAATGTACCCTTAATTCTGTCTAGCCTCAGGGAATTATATCACAGTTTACTGTTTGATATTTGAAATGCCATAGCTTGTATCTTTTCCCTGTTAGGAACTTATTTCTCTGACACAAAAAATAGAATACTGTACATTTGTACCACATATCCAAAATCCTCGCCAGAAAATAACCCAAACCATTCATTTCGTGAATTTGTGTAGGATGATTGCGAGACCAATTACACAGTTTAAAAACTATTACACATACACGATATTCTTTGAAACAAATCCAAAATTTGCTGATTATATAATTGAAAGCAACTGCCAGTTTTGCCTTGGAAACTGTACCAATCAAATATATACTTCCTGAAGAGGAACAGAATTTCCAATTATTAACATAATCGATCAGGCAAGACAGTTGTGTGTCAATCAATCGTTCTCTCTGGGACTCAGTGAGCAGGTATTGGGAGCTAGGCAAACATTTCCAACACGTCTTGTTAGCACGGGCGTGCGTGATGACTGCGGATATCGTGCGTGAAATGACCAGTAGGACCGTTTGACCGTGACTAACATGCTAGTCTAACCCGTTGACTTTCACGCCGTTCATAATTTTGTTCATACAGTATGAATGAGCGACAGACAGGATTGTAATAGCTTCCGACATGCACGGTACGGCCGTGCCGCGAGACAGTTGCGTGTCTTCATCAGTATGCCTGGTGCCATTCCTACATAAATACGACAGTTACCAAAATCCACCCATAGTCATGATTAACATATTTTGAATTTATTTTTCTTTACATTAAGCAAAACATATAAATATACCCATTCATAAAAGAAGATTACTATATTATAAAATAAACAAAGAAACAGTCCGTTTTTCAGCTGGTCTGCTATGAATGGAACAATCCTTAAATAAGCAATATATAAACGGTATTGGCGGCTATGTTGTAAAACCGAAAATAAGATTATAGAAAGAGAGGATCTACCACCGAAAAGATCTATGGAGCGGGGACAAAAACAGTTTTCAGCTCGATCAATGTCCACAGCGATATTTGGGAACTAGCTCATTACAGCTGTATTGTTTTCAATTCTTCCATTGTCGCGCCTGTGTCATTACAGTAATGTCTGCTTTGACAAGAGCAGATTTGTCAAACCACGTGTCTCACCAACCAGTGTTCTGTTGCCAATAATCTCTAAATGCAGACTTAATCCAGTCTCTTTGTTTTCTGATTTCCGCTAGTTTGGAGATTTTGCTGAAATTTACGCACCCAACTGAGGTGCAAGTACGTCGACAACGGTGTAGTATGATCACATCCCTGCTGCATTATTCCTAGGAACAAGATGTCAATAACATTTGCCACCAGGCTGTCCGCAGCGTGACACAATAATTCCATTTTGATTCCATTATTGTCATGTTTGTAAATCATAACGATTCAATTTCAGAGAAAGCTGTTTTAACTTCACGTAAATGAGCATACAGTTAAACCTCGATAAAGTGGACTTCAAACATGTTTTCCGGTAACAATTGGAATTAAAATAGACACATCCTGTATATCAGAATAAAGGCAAAGGTATTCGTCTGGATGAATGAGGTTATTTTACATGTTTTGACAACCTCCAGGCAACGATATGGCTTGACACTATATACTTGGTTGTCTCTGTTTCTCTCCTGATACAACCTATCAACTACATATAAATCTTCACGTACAGATAAATAAGAAAAAAACCCACATCGATTCTAGGAAAAACATGATGGAGAAAGTAGAACTCACTTTGAAATTAGTATCATCTCAATTTACCATTGAAGATAGACACGGAACGCATCTTGAGGGCCACATCGTGCGATGGAGCACCCAATACATTCTCTTAGAAAACCCCAGTACAAAGACTAATCACGCTTGGCGATTATGTAGGAATATTAAATATAAGAATAAACACGAGAAGACTACGTTGTGGGAAGATACACAGGCTGTTGCACCATATAACGCGCAAAATAGATTGCGAGATACCCATTGTTATTGATTTGTATATTTGTTTCCATATGGTCTTTGAATTCGTTTATTTCAGCTATGTCTTTTCTGAAACTTGCAACCGTCTCCGGTTTAAATTAAACCGCCGAGACCGACGCCGAAAATGAGGTCAAGGTGGTCCTGCTTTTTATGTTTATTACATACATTGAGAATTTAATTTAGTATGGATTAGATTTCATAACACAAACTAAAAACCTACTGGTCTCTGTCCTCATAAATAGATTTGATATTCAGGAAACTAAACTAAACTAAAACAAAACATTATCTTATTGAAAAACAAAGTCACCTCTCTTGTCAAACACTCTTGTGGAGAGTTTTTTTTGTAACTCTGAACCTTTATGCATAGATATAAATATGAAACAGATGAGGCAGTTTCACTGGTCTGTTTTATTTCTAGTTCAATTGGTTAAGTCAGAAGGAGGAAATTGTCTATTTGGCCGTTATTAAACGATATTAGATCCGCGATATGCCTGAAGCTTAAGTTCAACTCCTTTGCAAAATTCCCGTGTTTTGATTTTTACGTAAATAACGTAAGATTTCACTTTTGACAATTTGTTCTGAACCTCCGAAAACAGAGATATGACAATAAGCTTTAAGTTTGTCGAGTGGGATAGTGCTGTACAAAGTTGAAAAATCAACTATACTGACCTAATTGAACTTGTTTTTTTCTGAGATTGCCAAAAGAAATTAGGTCAATCAGTTGCAATATCCTCAAATATATGTACAGATAAACATTTACTTCTTTGGAGGCATTGCAATATTCATTGAAGATAGGGTTAAAATGAATCAGATGTCGGCCCAAAACACAACGCAGCTGGAAGTATACATCACTTTGGAAATCAGCACGTTGCTAAGCTGAACTATAGCTCTACCATGGTAAGAAAAGTAAAGGCTACAAACACAAAATAGAAAAGAACCCCCAAAAGTTACAGCTGCACAGCAAAACTGTCTCAACTTATACTGAATCTATCAAATTAATGCATCTTTAAACATTTTTTTATCCGGTGGCGGTAAAAATAACGACAAGGTCTTTTTACAACCATTGTCGTGCATTTCATCAGAAACGACAACCAGATGTTTTAACAAGCAGGCTAAAGAGTATACTGAGGACTCCGCATCAACAGCAGGTTAAATAGCATATGGAAGATTCCACATCAACAGCAGGTTAATTAGTATATGGAAGATTCCATACCAACAGCAGGTTAAATAGTATATCGAAGATTCCACATCAACAGCAGGTTAAATAGTATATGGAAGATTCCACATCAACAGCAGGTTAAATAGTAGATGGAAGATTCCACATCAACAGCAGTTTAAATAGTATATCGAAGATTTCATACCAACAGCAGGTTAAATAGTATATAATGAAGATTCCACATCAACAGCAGGTTAAATAGTATATGGAAGATTCCATAACAACAGCAGGTTAAATAGTATATAGAAGATTCCACATCAACAGCAGGTTAAATAGTATATGGAAGATTCAACATCAACAGCAGGTTAAATAGCATATGGAAGATTCCACATCAACAGCAGGTTAAATAGTATATGGAAGATTCCATAACAACAGCAGGTTAAATAGCATATGGAAGATTCCACATCAACAGCAGGTTAAATAGTATATGGAAGATTCCACATCAACAGAAGGTAAAATAGCATATGGAAGATTCACATCAACAGCAGGTTAAATAGTATATAGAAGATTCCACATCAACAGCAGCTTAAATAGTATATGGAAGATTCCACATCAACAGAAGGTAAAATAGCATATGGAAGATTCCACATCCACTGCAGGTTAAATAGTATATGGAAGATCCCATACTAACAGCAGGTTAAATAGTATATTGGAGATTCTACATCAACAGCAGGTTAAATAGTATAAGGACGATTCCCTATCAACGGCAGGTTAAATAGTTTATTGAGGATTCAACCTCAACAGCAGGTAATATAGCATATTGAGGATTCCATATCCCAGCAGGTTAAATAGTATATTGAGGCTTCCCTATTAACAGCAGGTTAAATAGTAGATGAAAGATTCCACATCAACAGCAGGTTAAATGGTATATGGAAGATTCCATATCCACAGCAGGTTAAATAGTATATGGAGGCTTCCCTATAAACAGCAGGTTAAATAGTAGATGGAAGATTCCACATCAACAGAAGGTTAAATAGTATATGGAAGATTTCATATCATCAGCAGATTAAATCGTATATGGAAGATTTCATATCAACAGAAGGTTAAATCGTATATGGAAGATTTCATATCAACAGAAGGTTAAATAGCATATGGAAGATTCCATATCAACAGAAGTTTAAATAGTATATGGAAGATTCCATATCAACGGCATGTTAAATAGCATATGGAAGATTCCGCATCAACAGCAGGTAAAATAGTTACTGGAAGTTTCCATATCAACGGCAGGTTAAATAGTATATGGGAAATTCCACAACATCAGGTGCAATAGTGTATGAAAGATTCCACATCAGCAGTTTAAACAGTATATGGGGGATTCATCAACAGCAGGTGAAATAGAATATGAAAGATTCCACATCAGCAGTTTAAACAGTATATGGGGGATTCATCAACAGCAGGTGAAATAGAATATGAAAGATTCCACATCAGTTACACGTTTATATCCTTAGTTGAGGCTGAAACCGTTTGAACTTCTAGGCAGCAGTGACCTATGTAGCCCTTCAATGTTCGATAGAAATGCATGTTAAATTATAATACGCTTTTATAGCAGCACAACCGTAAGAAACTGATAGGAACCTCGGAGTGATTTCATCATTCAGTCGTTACACATTGACAACTCAAACTATAAACATACGATTTTCTGCTATATGGTTTATTTTATGAATTAGCTCTTCCAGAACAAAATACAAAACATTTCATGTCAACAATAAAAAAATAAATACGGCTTTTGAAAAGGTTTGTGCGACTTCCATTCTCTTCGTGTTTGTACCGGAGTCACCGAAATGGTTCTGCACAGTAGTCAGCGATGTTGCAGCTATATGACGTCGGCAAGGATGTTACCATACAAACTAGTGGCTGATTGCATGTTATGAATAATCACTGCGACGCCGGGACTCGATCACATCACAGGTCCACATACTGTAACCACTATATCTCCGTTTCAGTCAGTTCTTAGTTGCTAGCAAGTAGACTTGCCAGGACTGCTTAAACTAAGCTTTACTTTGAACAGATGTAGGTGCAGGGATGTTCTTAAAACAATGTGTTTAAAAAATTGACATGTCAATAAACGGTTTCAATAAATAATGGTGCTATTTGAAAATATGAATATTTGTGTAATTCGTCTACCGATCATTAAATGTTTTAAATAAAAATGCGACGAACACTTTGTTGTAGCCCAACATAAGTTGAAATAGCATAAACAGAAAGGAATATTGACAACCCAATTCAGCCAGTAGCACAGGTTTGTAGTCAATGAATTTTACCCATGAACCAAGCAACATGAAGCCATTATGCCCTACGCGTCATCATATTGCTTTTGATATTGAGCATCATTCAGAACAATGAAACTGGATAAGCATGTTTTTACATTACCGAGTTACAATACAAATCGCGAGATACAATTTACCTTGGAATTCGATACACTCACAACAGTGGGCGTGTATTGATGAAGGGCCGATTTTGGTAATTGTGGACAGGGGCGATAACTCCAACTCAAGCTGACGCAAAAATGGAACAAAAATCAATACAGTTGCAATTTTCGCAACATTCTTTAGGTCAACCATAATACATTGATACTGCTATTTTTACACTAAGCCGAACTGTTAAGTACAGACTGTCGGACAGGCTAATACACCAGCTGAGTACACGGAGTGGGTAATGTGTGCAAATATGTAGGATTAGTTCTCATGAAGTAAGTAATAAGTCGGCGGACAGTCTCCTGGATGGTTCACAAACGAGGTTGTGTATATCAGCACAGTGCCAGTATATGCCACTGATGTGAAGTTGAGATATACACACTGGCAACAGATGTGTCGTTGTAATTAGCATATCATCACCCAGGACAACATTTTATACCAGTCGCAATAAACGAGGACAGGAATTTCACTCCTCAATATGACGTTTAGAAAGTGATCATGGACAAAACTAAACTTTCATTGTTTCCCTATCCTTCTTGTTGATTTGAACCATTTGTTTTAAGTTGATCTTAAACGTATTAAAACGATACCATTTGAAACTGATGATGCACAACCGGGGTTGCCATAACCACAATATATAATCATAGGTAAAAAGATGTTTGGGACTTGAATGCAGTATTTTAATCTCTAAATGGGCGGAAAGTTTGCTGATTGAACTTTACACAATTAAACTAACTTTTGAAATAACATTCAGTATTGCTAGTTGTTCCCTCGTTTGTCTTATAACACATGATGAAAATTATTAAAAGAAATTTAGCTCACCCGCAATACACTGACCGAAACCGCAGAGGCTTAGTGTGGGTGGAGGGACGGGTTGGGGTGAGGATAGTTGGAAGTTTGGGTTCTGATGGTGTGAATAGAGAAGGGGTGGGAATGAGTACTGGATGAATAGGGGGAGGGGGAAGTGGATTGGGTGGAGGGGGAGGAGGTTTGGATGTGTGTCGGCATGAATACACCTAATGTGGCACCCATTCTGTCAGTTCCTCGAGTTTACAGGATGTTTTACAAAGAGGAAAGCACAAATAATTTGTAGGAATAACATTTCATAAGAAATCGTTTATCCGTGCATTTGTATAGGGCAATTCAGTCTTCCCAGCAGGACACCGCTTCATGACATGTATATTGCATGACTCACTGGGAAACACAGCAGATTAATCATGAAACATATGTGAATACTGTACTGTTCCCGGCACCCATTGTCCGTGAAGGCATCAACAGTTGCTGCTGCAGGAAGGGAAACTACCCTTCCATCCCCTACATACCCTTGTATCCCCCTCCTAAACATCTCATATTTACATCTTATTTGCAGGGTCGTCTAATTTTGAAACGGGTCTTTGAATAGTATTTAGAAGTGATACACAAAAGGAGGAGAATTTATGGGTGTCAACGTCTTTGTTATGAGGAACACATAATGAAGAAGTTGACATCCATATATTCTCTTCTCACATTTTAAAATCTTAACAAAAATCAAACAAAGCCACATCACGTCCCCAACCTCTATAATCATCTCCACCATCATCAGATCTATCATACATATTCAACATGATAGATTTGTTTATCTATCAATTATAATTTGAATATTTAGGTATGATTTGTCAGTGTCGACAACGCGCATCGTAAAAATGTTTTTTTTTAATTTTCAACAAAAGCTCCAAGAAAATTATTATCTACAATAATTAAAACCTTCACTTCATGTTGCTAATCGCAACTAAGACCAAAGACAGCCAATGAAAGTTAATGTTAACATTCTAAATAATGGCGGCCTACATCGATATATGAACTTGATATTGAATGACAAATGTAAGAAGTTTAAAAAGTTTAACGCTGGACAAAACTGTATGTGCAAGTGGTTCTAATAATAGCAGATAAATTGATACAAACGATTAATTCTAAATGATCTTGAAATGCCACGCAGCCTCTGCCGCATAGTCACACAACAGATTGTCGGCGAGAGCAAGTCGTCTCCTGTCATTAACCAAATCGCTTATGACAAGGTCTCGTGGATGGCATCTAGCTTGCTATGGCAGTTTTGCCATCCAGAAGAAAGCAAAACGATTTTCTTTTATGAAAGTGAACAATAGGTTATTGGTCATCAGGTACTGTGGATAGACTCGCCGTATCTCTCGCTGGGCTCTCCACAAGCGCTGCAAGTTGTCTGTATTCAGCTCCACAATCAACCACTGTAATTATCTGAATTTTTCCTTTCCTGGTCTCCAGGGTCAATACTGAAAACATGGCAGGCCATTTAACGACTGTCTTCTTTTCGCAATTGATTTCTGCTTTTTGCATCTACCTAGAAACGGATCAAAACATTTTTTTGACATTTTAAAATGTTTTTGGGTGTTTTTGTCTATCCCGGGTATCAGGGGGGATGCGATTGTATTTCATGATAACATATCCACTCCTCTTGGAGGATTGGAAGGGATATTTTGGGATGCAGGGGATGCTTTTATGCTTTATGAACATATACATACATTTATAATTCAAATAACAAACTTCCTGCAAATTGTAAACATTCTCCGTACATTGCCAGCTGCACACGCGCTATTATAGATGTCAGTAACTTCACCTGACAGTCGAGGCGAAAGCACTGAACTTCTCTGAAGTATATTGTACGATCTAACGGTTATCTCCTACAGCTCTATGCGGGATGATCTCCTGCGGCTCTATGTGGGATGATCTGCAGCTCTGTGTGGGATGATCTCCTGCAGCACTATGTGGGATGATCTCCTGCAGCTCTATGTGGGATGATCTGCAGCTCTGTGTGGGATGATCTCCTGCAGCTCTATGTGAGATGATCTCCTGCAGCTCTTCGTGGGGTGATCTGCAGCTCTATGTGGGGATGATCTCCTGCAGCTCTATCTGGGATGATCTCCTGCAGCTCTATTTGGGATGACATGCAGCTCTGTGTGGGATGATCTCCTGCAGCTCTATGTAAGGGGATCGCCTGCAGCTCTGTGTGGGATGATCTCCTGCAGCTCTATGTGGGGACGATCTCCTGCAGCTCTATGTGAGATGATCTCCTGCAGCTCTATGTGGGATGATCTCCTGCAGCTCTATGTGGGGAGATCTCCTGCAGCTCTATGTAGGGATGATCTCCTGCAGCTCTATGTGGGAATTATCTCCTGCGGCTCTATGTGGGGAGATCTCCTGCAGCTCTATGTGGGGAGATCTCCTGCAGCTCTATGTGAGATGATCTCCTGCAGCTCTATGTGGGATGATCTCCTGCAGCTCTATTTGGGATGACATGCAGCTCTGTGTGGGATGATCTCCTGCAGCTCTATGTGAGATGATCTCCTGCAGCTCTATGTGGGGAGATCTCCTGCAGCTCTATGTAGGGATGATCTCCTGCAGCTCTATGTGGGAATTATCTCCTGCGGCTCTATGTGGGGAGATCTCCTGCAGCTCTATGTTGGGAGATCTCCTGCAGCTCTATGTGAGATGATCTCCTGCAGCTCTATGTGAGATGATCTCCTGCAGCTCTATGTGGGATGATCTCCTGCAGCTCTATGTGGGGAGATCTCCTGCAGCTCTATGTAGGGATGATCTCCTGCAGCTCTATGTGGGAATTATCTCCTGCGGCTCTGTGTGGGATGATCTCCTGCAGCTCTATGTGGGGAGATCTCCTGCAGCTCTATGTGAGATGATCTCCTGCAGCTCTATGTGGGATGATCTCCTGCAGCTCTATGTGGGGATGATCTCCTGCAGCTCTATGTGAGATGATCTCCTGCAGCTCTATGTGGGATGATCTCCTGCAGCTCTATGTGGGGAGATCTCCTGCAGCTCTATGTAGGGATGATCTCCTGCAGCTCTATGTGGGAATTATCTCCTGCGGCTCTATGTGGGGAGATCTCCTGCAGCTCTATGTTGGGAGATCTCCTGCAGCTCTATGTGAGATGATCTCCTGCAGCTCTATGTGAGATGATCTCCTGCAGCTCTATGTGGGATGATCTCCTGCAGCTCTATTTGGGATGACATGCAGCTCTGTGTGGGATGATCTCCTGCAGCTCTATGTGGGGATGATCTCCTGCAGCTCTATGTGAGATGATCTCCTGCAGCTCTATGTGGGATGATCTCCTGCAGCTCTATGTGGGGAGATCTCCTGCAGCTCTATGTAGGGATGATCTCCTGCAGCTCTATGTGGGAATTATCTCCTGCGGCTCTGTGTGGGATGATCTCCTGCAGCTCTATGTGGGGAGATCTCCTGCAGCTCTATGTGAGATGATCTCCTGCAGCTCTATGTGGGATGATCTCCTGCAGCTCTATGTGGGGATGATCTCCTGCAGCTCTATGTGAGATGATCTCCTGCAGCTCTATGTGGGATGATCTCCTGCAGCTCTATGTGGGGAGATCTCCTGCAGCTCTATGTAGGGATGATCTCCTGCAGCTCTATGTGAGATGATCTCCTGCAGCTCTACGTGGGACGATCTGCAGCTCTATGTTGGATGATCTCCTGCAGCTCTTTGTTGGGAGATCTCCTGCAGCTCTATCTGGGATGATCTTCTGCTGCTCTATGTCGGATGATCTCCTGCAGCTCTGTGTGGGGACGATCTCCTGCAGCTCTATGGGTGAGGGTGATGTATTAGTGCTGAAATGTGCTTCACCATATGTAAGGTTGATGGTACAGAAGATGTAGTGTTCAGCATATTGTGATCGTCGCGCTTGTAAACAACTTTTATTGCAAACAATACTGACCAATACTTTGTGTAACACTGTTCAATCATACCAGATCACCGAATAGAGTTGGAAAGCGCATTATTTTGTATCGCTTTGACAAAAAACAAAGTAAAGTTGTGCACACGAGTCGGCTGTATTTCATGGCTGATTACGTGTACAGATGTTCATATATTTGGGGTTAATACAATTCCGGCTATGTTTAACTTCTGGTTATGAGTGTACAGACATATTCTATGACGCCGTCAGGTATAACTCGTATGACCACATGAGTACTTTAATCCTTCATTCGTCCACATGTCATCGGCAGCAATAATTAAGTCAACAAAAACACACCCCTCTAGAAATTGTATTGACATTATATCAATACCAAACTAATTACAGTTATTATATATGTCGAAGCATGAATGAACACGGAGATTATACAGCAGAGTTACTAAAAGTACGATTTGTTCATCGTGTCTTGCGTCCCCTAAATCAATGCCGAGCAAAGATACACTTTGCTTACATTTGGTGTAACAAAGCGATGTATTGATTTGTGGAAATTACAAAGACAGTGCAACGACAATGAGGTTACTTTGCTCCGTGTCTTTTACTGAACAAATAGCAAGAATGAGAAATGCATGTTGAACACATTCCACTAGGTCTCCCCTCCATTGCTCAGTCAGCCGAGAAGAGAATGAAAGCTTTTTTCTTAGTTTCGACCGTCTATTTGACGACCGCTGTCGTACGAGACCCGTGTTAGCGTAAAAAGTGAAGTGTTTATGTAATTCAACAATGATTAGAAATACTATGTGTTCAAGAGGCAATGGGAACACAAATTATTTATACGATTTACGATAGAGTTTGATGGAGTTTTGAATCTTTTCAATTGGATAAAATAAAGGGGTGATTGCCTGTCTGCCGGGGAATCCCTATCACATGTGCAAATACAACAAGAACAGCATGCTAATTGCTTTAGCTAAAATTGAACTAGTCACACATATTATCTGTTTTCTTTAGAAAGGAGAATTATTAGGAACGCATGTCCTCGGCTCTCTCCTCGAGAATTTATTGATACTATTTACACTATTAAATATTTATTTGATATCATGTGGAGCCTGGGATTTGGGAAATTTTGGCCCTCAACAACAAAACAAAAGAACTCGTTCTCTGGATGTTCCGAAAACGAATGTGTTTTGAGTGCAAAGCGCTGACTAAATTTTAAATGGTTGGTCATATATATATATATATATAAGCGTTTACTCGAGGCTATAAAAACCCTCATTTGCTTAGTTGGTTGACATCAAGCAGTTGTAGTGAACACACCAGGCCCTGGGAAACACCCAGTCAATCAGTTGGTTGACATCAAGCAGTTGTAGTGAACACACCAGGCCCTGGGATACACCCAGTCACTCAGTTGGTTGACATCAAGCAGTTGTAGTGAACACACCAGGCCCTGGGAAACACCCAGTCACTCAGTTGGTTGACATCAAGCAGTTGTAGTGAACACACCAGGCCCTGGGAAACACCCAGTCACTTGGTTGGTTGACATCAAGTAGTTGTAGTGAACACACCAGGCCCCGGGACACACCCAGTCACTCAGTTGGTTGAGATCAAGCAGTTGTAGTGAACACACCAGGCCATGGGAAACACCCAGTCACTTAGATGGTTGACATCAAGCAGTTGTACTGAACACACCAGAAAACAAAACAATATCCTGGTGTTAACAAACAAACAAAACACTGCTGTGATGATGAAGTGAGTAGGTGGGTATAACGCAGCTTTGAACAATATTTTAGCTACGTCACGGCATGTTCACGGCCATTCAGGTGAGATCAGTTAACACGGACACGGTGAAGACAGACCGATCATAACACTCGAAACGAATCACAGACTCAAACCAAGCATACGGGCTAGGCTAACGAACTCAAATCTAACCGCGAATTCGGAGTACAATACCATTGGGCCACAAATAACATAATTATTAAATGTACAGTTAGTGTGAAAAATAGACCTTTGGTAAAAATTATTTGGTTTAACACATTTAAAAGGCGTTTTCGCCGGGCAAAATATTTATCAATATTTACATTAATATTATACATTTTGCATCTTGTTTGTTATTGACAAAAGCAGAATTATTAGTGAGTGAACATGGTTTTACACCGCTTTTAACAATATTCAAGCATTTTCATGGCGGGGGACACCAGAAATGGGCTTCACACAATTATACCCATGTCGGCGTGCTGAGCTAATGCTGTAACACCCAGGCTACCAGCAGGATTAGTAAATGTACTGGGTAATTCATTGAGACGAATATCATAATTAAAAGGACACTGGAGTAGAAAATGCATTTCGTCTTCGATACAATTAGTACGGAATTTAGCAAATCTTTCTGTTGGAGGAGAAGGGGGATGGCTATATCTGCCCGTTATGTTTCGGTTATGTCAGTGTTGTGACAACCATTACTACAGCTATGCAGCTTTGCTTGCATGATTAAGTCTACTACTGGCCAAATGGCTGTTTGATTGGACCCCACGTTATTACGCAGTGTGGGCTTGGATTAAATTACATGTACGATCTTCCAAACAACTTAGTCTTTGAAAGAAGGATCTGTAAGAATATTATGTCTTAGCTTGCATGGTGTCTCATTTCTCTAGCTACTATGCACACTATGACAGGGTTCATTGACGAGCAATCAGCAGAGGCACCACTGACGTAAACACCTCAACACCGCCTGGGTTAGGTCACAAAGACCTGCCTTATATAGGCAAGAGAAAATCATTTCACTATCTAGAAACTCTTCCTTGTTAAGACAGCACAATGAAACAAATTAATTTAAATCAGGAGGTACTTCAGCCAGACAAACTTCCTCACCATTACAACACAAGGAAATAACGACAATAGAAGTTGTCATACTCATTATTCCACAATCTGATTTATATTGTCAGATAAAAAAATTATGAAAAGAGTATATCGTTAAAGAAAAACGTATATAACTTATAAATGATAAAATGTTAGAAATTGCAGATTTCCCTCCTCACAAGTGGACGTTACCGGTTTCAAAACCAGCATGGGGTGTTTGAAATACAGACCACCTCGAAATAGACACGCCACGCCGCTGGGAGTATCATATTACAACATAATCTTGTTGCTTCTAACTTAGGTCAATTTCGGCATGGGATAATTAACTTCCTTCATGTCCAATTTTCCTCAAACTCGTCTTTAACTCAGACCGGGTGAAATATAGAACAGTCTGAAACCGACACCCCTTACTTCGGAGAATAAAACTTTGAAATGGAAAACTAAATTGATGGACCCGTCATAACGAAATGGCAAACTTTACACCTCAACTTCTTGTATTTCACGTGCCTGCGCATATGGTGCTTATTCAATACTCTAAAAAGGTCGTAATGTTTTATGGAGAGGAATGTGATTAAGATGTTTTGGAAATCTCGGGGTTAAAACTGGGACCAGATCGTATAAGTAGATTAGGCAGTATTGTTATCCGATAAATATATCATAAAGAATAGATGGCATCATTCCTGGGATTGAATAAAACAATTATATTGTTACAGACTCCTTATTATGTCTTGTCCTGATTTAGACGTTCTGAGTCAGACACTGTTATCTAACATTGTTTTAAATTTTAAGTTATTCTTGTTTTCTATGTTATTTAATGTTTTTTCAGTATGTGCATATGCCTAACATATCTATACGGTTATATAAAGAACATACATAAATGATTATACGTACCCCAATTACACCGAATGAGTTGTCGAGTTGGGTTTTCCATTTGGAACAACATTTGAGTTACATGACAGCATGTCAGTTTTAAGTGGGAACAAATCCCTACGTAAGGCAAATTGTAAACATTAGCATGACCCATTAACGACAGTGTCAAGCAATACACATTAAATTATTACAATTATGGTTACAGGAACGCTACATACATCATAAACTATTACATTTAATGACAACACGGGAACGCTACATGTATCATAAACCATTATAGTTCATAGCAACAGGAGGCCGCTACATATAAAATAAATTATTCCATTTTAAAATGACAGGGGAACGCTACACATATAATTTAATTATTACATTTTATGATAACAGGGAACGCTACCTTTTTCATAAACCATTACATTTTATGGGAACAGGGGAGCACTACATATATCATTAAAATATTAATTTTATGATAACAGGGGACCCCTACACATACATGTAGCTGCAAAACCAGATATCTTTTTAAAGAAAAACACCTTGCAACGATGTAATTTTTGCGGCAGACAATTTTGAACAATTACATTTTACAAGAAGTTCTTGGCAATTCAAATCATTACATTTTATGACAAGATGGAAACGCTACATATATCATAACCCATTACATTTTATTACAACAGGAAACGCTACACATATCATAACCCATTACATTTTATGACAACAGAGGAACGCTACACATATCATAACCCATTAAATTTTATGACATTAGGGGAATCTACCCTACATATATCAATCAATTTTATGTGTGAAAATAGCTTCATTAAATCAAATCTGTCTTTCCATTTATATTTCAAAATCCACTTTAAATGACAATTGTTGTAACAGTTACTTCCTGTCATTGGTCAGAAGAGAACTAAATAGTTGGCAGTTGCTCAGTTCACAGAACTATTTGTATGATGGTCTCATAGAGCAACACAGTACCAATAGTGACACACAGAAACAAGCCACTCCCTCTCACATAACAAGTTATACTGTGAGGTCAAACAAGCAATTAAATACGGGAAACAATATTCAGATATTAGGAGTATGGTGAAAATATGTATTGTACTTTAACTGACATGTTTGTACTGAACTGCATCAAGAAACAAATGAGGGAAGTCTTTTCCCCCAGATACCACTGACTAATGATTTGTTTGTTTGGTTTGTTTGTTGTTTAACGCCGCACTCAGCAATATTCCAGCTATATGACGGCTACAGGTATCATGTAATGTATTGATGGGAAACACATGTTAGGCCCTTTCCAGAATATCACCCGTGTTAGTGTGTTAGGGTTGGGGAAGCAGACTCATACCTTTACTTTAGTACTTGCCGCAATTATATGCTAAGATAATGGACTTCATGAAGTGGTCTAGAAACAGATATGAACGTTATATTGTTTTACCCGTAATATGTCCAGCCCAGTCTGTTTGCATGATTGTCTACAGATATAGACCAAAGAAGGTGTGCTCTTTTTGGTGCAAGAACTGTAAGTGAACAACATAAATTAATAGTTTTGTATTATATTCATATTTAGTTTCCAAGGAATACACTATAGCCAAGAAGTATCTAAGTTGTGTTGCATATCACAACGGCGAATCACGAATTCTGACCTACGATCAGAGAGTCCTGGCGCGTCTGAGGATAGCAACTCTGCATGTGGAATCTCAGCACATTAGAGCACCGCTACCCATGTAGTCTTCCTACTGTAAGACAGACCATAACAGACGTGCCACTGATGACCAAATGCGTCTTAGAATGAATACTTCACAACGTGTAGCGTTTTGGATGCGCGTTTTTGCGACACGTGACAGCTTTCAAATGTCACGTGGCCTTGACAGCTGTGTTGGTGATGTTGTTGATAAAACAATATTAATGAACTAGATTGTTTGTGTTTTATTATGGCATTGTTAGAGCTTGTGCCAATATCACGAAACATAGTTTGATCACATGTGGATATTGCAATCCATAGTGACACACTGGTCAGTAGATTGAGACACTGACGCATGTACATTCAACAAGGTCACAGAGACCTCCAAACAAATAGTTGCGTTATATCCAGACGTTAATACCTAATGTTCACAGCCCCTATAGAGGTTGGTTGTACATTGGTTCGTTATAGTCAACTCTTCGTTTTATTCGACTTCGTCTTATTGGTTTTTACCTACTTGAGCTCAAATTTGTGGGGAGCGTCAGATGTCACGTGTGAAGTTCACCCCATACATCATACAATATACAAGTTTCGCACAAACATACAGGTATCACACAAACATGCGAGTACCATACAAATATATAATTATCACACATACATACAGGTATCACACAAATGTACAAGTATCACGCATACATACAGGTATCACACAAACATACAAGTATCACACAAACATACAGGTGGCACACAGACATACAAGTGTCACACAAATGAACACGTATCACACCAACATACAGGTATCGCCCAAACATAATGCAGGTATGGCATAAATTTACATGCCTCACATAAATATACAGGTACCAGACAAACAACACGTGTCACAAACATACAGATATCACACAAACATATAGGTGTCACACAAACATTATGCAGGTATAGCACAGATTTACTTGCCTCACATAAACATACAAATATCACACAAACATACAGGTATCACACAAATATTCAGGTGTCACACAAACATACAGGTATCACACAAATATACAGGTGTGATACAAACATACATATAGCACAGAGACATATAGGTATCACACAAACACACATGCAGGTATGGCACACAGTTACTTGCCTTACATAAACATACAAATATCACACAAATATACAGGTGTCACACAAACATACAGGTGTCACACAAGCATACTGGTATCACACAAACATAGAGGTGTCACACAAACATACGTATATCACACAAACATACAGTTGACACAAAAGCATACATGTATCACACAAACACACAGGTGTCACACAGACATACTGGTATCACACAAACATACGTATATCACACACACATACAGTTGTCACACAAACAAACGTATATCACACTAACATACAGTTGTCACACAAACATACAGGTATCACAAAAACAAACAGGTATCACACAAACATACAGATATCACACAAACATACATGTTTCAAACAAACATACAGGTATCACACAGACATACAGTTGTCACACAAACATACAGACATCACACAAAATGTCACACTCCAAACATACATATATCACAATAACATATAGGTGTGACACAAACATAGGTAACACACAACCTTACAGGAATCACAAAAACATAGGTATCACTCAACCTTACAGCAATCACACAAACATTGGTATCACGCAACCTTACAGCAATCACACAAACACGGGTATCACACAACCTTATAGGAATTACAAAAACATAGGTATCACTCAACCTTACAGCAATCACACAAATATAGGTATCACACAACCTTACAGGAATCACACAAACACGGGTATCACGCAACCTTACAGCAATCACACAAATATAGGTATCACGCAACCTTACAGCAATCACACAAACACGGGTATCACGCAACCTCACAGCAATCACACAAACACAGGTATCACGCAACCTTACAGCAATCACACAAACACAGGTATCACGCAACCTTACAGCAATCACACAAACACGGGTATCACGCAACCTTATAGCAATCACACAAACATAGGTATCACGCGACCTCACAGCAATCACACAAACACGGGTATCACGCAACCTTATAGCAATCACACAAACACAGGTATCACGCAACCTTACAGCAATCACACAAACACAGGTATCACGCCACCTAATAGGATTCAAACAAACCTAGGTATCACCAGAGTAATGACAACCCATTTGTTTAAAATAAAGATAGGAAAAGGAAAGGACCTTACCCGATAGAGCATGTTATCAAGTAGTATGTGCTGAAGTACATGACTGATCGCTAGAACCTGTACGACACTTCTAGGTGTCAACAGCATCTCAGTATTGACATAAAGCTATCATTCTGTCGATCTAGAAGACCTTGATAACTCAAGTTAACAGTTTACTTTAGTTTGAAAACTCCAGCAGGCTAAAATGAAACATTATAAATGTCATTCCTTGTTTTCAACAAATCTTCACGTCGAGATCATGCACGTATTTCATACCCTCTTACAACTTGTCAGTATTTTCGGAAAAGTCAGTTTGTGTGAGTAAAGGCTCCATTTTCTCTTTGTGCAAGATTTGATGCCAAGGGACAACAGAAACCTACTAGGGTGTATTTTACACTGAATGGACAATGAGCATTGATCAACTCTCATGCACGAGAACGATGTAGTATTGCGTTCTACAATATTTTCCAACTGACACACAACTCAACTACCCTTGCTAGCTCTGTTACATGACAGGGCGCTATATGGGTCCGGATCTACAAATACTTCTTAATACGAACCCAACAAAGAAAAAAAATAGCCTTTATTCACGCGTCAACATTTTTCATGTTAATTTGTATAAGTAGTCTCAGCTAGACAGGTATTACTTACCCATAACGAAACAATAATAACATTTTTTTTTTAAGAACCTTTCTTGTGCATTAGAAAAATGTGTGGGCAATGTGAAATGAACATGCATGTAGATTTCAGTCAGACGATGCGTCAAACTGCCAGTCTCCCGGCTCCACCGCGGCAGTGGATTATCCGGGTGAGTTCACGTCGTTGCCTGCTGAAGACACAGCATTCATCCCGGCTAAAGCATCGGCGTCTGGGTCAAAGGTCATGCCGCAGGTCTATCACGGAAATCCTCAGAAACGAAATATATAATAAAGTAGTTACAGAACATAATGATCGTGCAAAAAACACACCATACTACTCATGTTGTTTCCGTCCCGTATTATGCGCATAGCAGTGACGTGATATCTGTGTTGTTGAAAGGGTTAAAATATCTGAGACATATTTGCACTCATACTGATTCGTGAAACTATTTTTTCCAAAATATATCACAGAATCACAGAAATAGATGAATCACACAACTTAATAGGAACGTGACACGCAGGGCATCAAATAACAAGTGTGTGTCTATGGTTTTACTCCGCTTTGTAAGCAATATTCCAACAGTTACAGGGGACACCAGAAATGGGCATCATACATTGCACCCACGATTCTTACACGGGTTTTCGGCGTGACGAGCGTACGTACACATGTGTGCGATTCTCAGTTTCTTTGAGAGATCTGCTGTCTCGATGAAGAATAGCGTTGTTCAAATGACATGACAACCACGAAAAGTGGATTTCGGCGTGTTTGTGATATTAAACCAAAAGCGAAGATATGAATTGTCGGTTTCTGTGGATACGTGGAAATTATATAGTCCCGTTTGAAAATATAGGATGCCTATGTATGTGGAACTACGTGGAAAATATAGACCTGGGTGCCGAGGATGTCCTGTGTATGTGGAACTACGTGGAAAATATAGACCTGGGTGCCGAGGATGTCCTGTGTATGTGGAACTACGTGGAAAATATAGACCTGGGTGCCGAGGATGTCCTGTGTATGTGGAACTACGTGGAAAATATAGACCTGGGTGCCGAGGATGTCCTGTGTATGTGGAACTACGTGGAAAATATAGACCGGGGTGCCGAGGATGTCCTGTGTATGTGGAACTACGTGGAAAATATAGACCTGGGTGCCGAGGATGTCCTGTGTATGTGGAACTACGTGGAAAATATAGACCTGGGTGCCGAGGATGTCCTGTGTATGTGGAACTACGTGGAAAATATAGACCTGGGTGCCGAGGATGTCCTGTGTATGTGGAACTACGTGGAAAATATAGACCGGGGTGCCGAGGATGTCCTGTGTATGTGGAACTACGTGGAAAATATAGACCGGGGTGCCGAGGATGTCCTGTGTATGTGGAACTACGTGGAAAATATAGACCGGGGTGCCGAGGATGTCCTGTGTATGTGGAACTACGTGGAAAAATAGACCTGGGTGCCGAGGATGTCCTGTGTATGTGGAACTACGTGGAAAAATTGACCTGGGTGCCGAGGATGTCCTGTGTATGTGGAACTACGTGGAAAAATAGACCTGGGTGCCGAGGATGTCCTGTGTATGTGGAACTACGTGGAAAAATAGACCTGGGTGCCGAGGATGTCCTGTGTATGTGGAACTACGTGGAAAATATAGACCTGGGTGCCGAGGATGTTGTCTGTGTGTGGTGCTACGTGGAACACTGGTCTCATTGTCGAGTATTCTCTCGTGGAATTCCGTGTAAAATACCTGTTTGTCGAGGATGTTCCGTGTTTGTAAAATTACGTGGACCACATAGGAGGGTGGGAGTGTATTGAACTATGTGGAACTGTCATTTAAGGAAGCGTTAGAAGCACTTGCTACAAACTGATCCCATTTAGCCTGACCCAACAAACTAGGACCGGAGTTTGGATGATATACGACCATATACCTGAAAGTGACTCGATTTCGTAACCTACCACTCGAGTGATAAATACATTCCGTTAGAAAAAGAAATCAAGGATCATATCATATATAACATACAGTGTACAGATATCTCCTGATACTTCCAGGGCCGTATGACCATGAAGGAGAGTGTCTACAATATACGTGATGGTTTTACACCCGGGTGCATCATGAACAATTCGTCACAAAACAACTGGAGAAGCCAACAAAGCTTGCGATACAGAGCGTCCAATACATCTTCTCAGGCAGAAGTAACACAATTTGAAAGGGTAGTTATCCCCAAGCGTCTCTTTTAAAACCTGCAGCTCTACATATTTGTGTAACTCGCGGCGAACAACTGTCTTTGCTCACATTCAAGGGCGCTGTCGCACAAGGTAAACATGAATTTGAGAAATTGTAATATTCAATGACTCCACAAAAAACATTTTGTTCTCACACCCATGAAAAGGATGGACACTACCAAACATAAGTATATATCAACGGTTATCTTACCGACATTAGTGGCTTGACTTATATGTAGCGACTGACAAGCGCACTATCAACGCATTTTAAAATGATTTTTTTCATTGAATTTGTGACATCCCTTTACAATTACAATTTGTATAGATATACCAATTTGTATAACAAGAAGAGAGGGGAAAGCAATATAAACATGTGCAACAATACTCACAGCCTCCCAGTTTGTGTGAACAAGAAGCAACGTAAAACATTTCCACACGTTCTCTGGCCTTCTGTAGAATAATATACAATTGAATATATCAAGTGGATAATATAGAGAAATACTGTATAGCATTAACCAACTGCACAGCAGTGTACATGAAATATGGCCTTACGTAAAAAATAGTTGTTGAACACCCATTCAACAACAGCTATCAAGTACAGCCATGAACACCCGTTCAACAACAGCTATCAAGTACAGCCATGAACACCCGTTCAACAATAGCTATAAAGTACAGCCATGAACACCCGTTCAACAATAGCTATCAAGTACAGCCATGAACACCCGTTCAACAACAGCTATCAAGTACAGCCATGAACACCCGTTCAACAATAGCTATAAAGTACAGCCATGAACACCCGTTCAACAATAGCTATCAAGTACAGCCATGAACACCCGTTCAACAATAGCAGTTAGGCGCAGCAGTGACCATCTGTACAATAGCTTTAAGGTGCAGCAATGACCGGCCCTTCAACAATAGCGCAGCAATGGTCATCTGTTCAACAATGACTGTAGTGAGTGAGTTGGGTTTAACGCCGCTTTTAACAGTATTCCAGTTATATCAAAGCGTGTCAGCTTAATATGAGAGGAAAGCCCGAAGTGATGCAGGTCTCAGACGTTTACCATTTTGGTGAAAACCACGAGCACGGGTATGGTGCTGACAAACCTAGAAACATAATCGGGGTGAACCGGGATTCGAACCCACAATCATAGGTTTATGGCGTGTCCAACGGACGCAACTCTGCGGCGCCTTAGACGACTGGGCCACCCGTGCCCCCAACAATGACCGTAGCACACAGAACATCGTGAACGGCGAAATGAGTCCAAGTGAGTGAGTTTGGCTTAACGGCGTTTGAACAGTATTTTAGGGGATACAGGTCTCACAGTGGTAAAGCCCGCCATTACGGGTATGGTGCTGACAAACTGAGTAAATGCCATTTAGGCCACCTCTGGCAATATTCCAGCTACATTAAAACTTTCTGTATATGCTGGAGTCATGACCAAGCAAACCGGTACTCGACAGTTTGAACAAACGAGTGGGTACCATGATAGATGAAAGAACCTTACCATATGTCATATATTTCTTAGTGTCTGTTCAAGATTATTTCACTTACATAGCTACGTGCGTGCGTGCGTGCGCGCGCTTGTAATTGTCGGAACTAAAATCGCATTTACAGCCAACTGGGACGCCAGGACGCAGATTAACATGTTTACCCAACTCAGACACAGTGTAATGACTTGAGTTACAAGTATCATCGTTTAATGTCGTTTGGTATGAAGCGGCCATCCACTCGCAAGCCAGACGCTATGTCACTGCTCCACGGAGGCGGCTCAATGAACATACAGATGTGTGTGTCGAGCATCTGGGAGATACAAGTGTAGCTAGGACATCAACAACCAGGATCATTGGTAAGTGACGAATGTTTCAATCTACCGCATGGTTTCTGTTGCCCTCTCATTGCATTATAACACCTTTGTCAGAAATGGAAATCAATAATCGAATTTCCAAGCCCCATAAATCAAGGGACGGAAATCAACACGTGTGCTAAAGGCAACAGGTGTCACTAATCACTTTGTAGGTATTAACAAAGAACAAACTGCACATGGGCAATTCTCCGATCAAACTATATGTCAGAACTGTCAAGAGGGAAAATGCAATCAACATGGGATTTAAAATCCTCATCAGACGGGACAATATGACAGTCGTAAAGCGTGGTATGTTAGCGCGAATCTTGATATTGACGAGATGGTTGAAGATAAACACCCGGCGCTACAGAATGTTATCAATGAGAAGGAGGTGATGATTAATAAACCCTCTGCAGTTGGATACTGGAGGCACGCCTTCTTGTTGTCAACGTCGTCTATGTCACCAAGATCATTGACAACATTAACATATTCCCTCGAAATATAAATACCTTTATCATCACCATCGTCATAATTAGAACCAAACAAATGCAATGATGATGATAATAATACCTTCGAGCGCCATCACCACCAGTGTATACCATCAACATGTTTCCCATAAGCACCACACGTGGGGTGTCTAAATAGTTCTAAGCCTAACTACGAAGGACGTCTAGCTCCCCCTGACAGTTGGAATGTATCAAGTACTTTCCATGCTTACAGGTTGCTTTGAACCAACTACACGACCAGGCAACATATTTCTGCGGGCATCAAAGTA
Source organism: Haliotis rufescens (assembly GCF_023055435.1). NCBI lineage: Eukaryota > Metazoa > Mollusca > Gastropoda > Lepetellida > Haliotidae > Haliotis > Haliotis rufescens. The sequence goes on from NW_025964357.1 coordinate 2,171,012, forward strand.
ACAAGATATCCCTGGTTGATAAAAATGGACAAACTTGGCAAGGTTTTCAGTTGGCATCTCTCATGAGAGAACAAAGGGGAAAGAACGGGGCATGACAAAGGTTTCAGCACGCTGGGTTCCAAGGCTTCTGACTCCTGATCAGAAACGCTCCAGGTTCATCATCTTCTGAGTGACTTGTATAAAGCATGGATGTATCTTGGGTTCACCACCATCTGGCACAGACTATACAGCAACCAAAGGAGTGGAAACAATCTAACGTCTCCTTCTCCGAAAAATGGCCTCGAGGTGATTGGATTTTCTGGAATTTCAGATGAATCCTACTGGTGGATCACTTACCGATAGGTAAGAGTATAATTATTACTCTGTTTAGGCAACTGCGTGAGAATATCAACGCTAAACGTCGTGACAAACTCACTAAACGTGTTTTGTTCCTCCTGGAATATTCATCTGTGCACAAGGCTGTTGTTGCCATGATGCAAGGCATGACTCCGGCTTTGAACGCATTGAACATCCTCAGTATCATCATTGTCTGGCGCTGTCAGATTTCTACCTCTTTCCAGACTTGAAGACAGAACTGTCTAGCAAGCATTATGCAAATGATGACGACATCATTTCTGCTGTGGAGGACCTTTTACGCCAACAGGTGGAAACCTTCTAAGTGTACAGACCTGAGAGGGTATTATGTTGAAATGTAATTAGCAAAACTCCATCAACGCAGTCCTCCATAGCTCATACATGTTCAGCGACCTCTCGTGTGTGCCATATCTATTGTTACAACTATGGCGATGTGAGATGAGTGAAGATTGGGTAGACAACATTACGCTTGATTACGTGTTCATTCAGGCAGCATGTAAGCATGAAAGTATTGAACTTAATTTGGAAAAGGGTGTACTATACATTCTTTGTTCTCAGACTCAGAACTTTTCAGACACCTTTCGTAAGTCATTGTTTCGCACAATAATATTTGATAAAAATTCCCATGGTGTTTTACCCGCAAAATGAATGGTAGATAATGACACTTACCGTAATTTTGAAATGTCAAATTCACAGAAATATGTAGAAGAGCGTAGTCGAATCTCATAAAACTGAAAAGGCATTTTGATAAAAATGCGTGAAGGAAATATAATATTACGCAAACACTAAATTCTGCTTTAACTACTACCTTCTAGCGGTAGTAAAGTCAGAAGGATACAAAACCCGTAACGTTCTAACTGTAATAAAATAACCACCTCTTCTCGATTACCACAGTCAATTTCCCGTCCAAAAACCCATTTATCTCAGCTAATAGCTATCTTTCCCGACATCCCCAACACATCCCCAGAATATATCTACGTACCCGAGTGCATAGCCACCTACAGAGTTCATACCCACCTACCCGAGAGCATACCCACTTACCCGAGAGCATACCCACCTACCCGAGAGCATACCCACTTACCAGAGTACATACCCACCTACCCGAGAGCATACCCACTTACCCGAGAACATACCCACCTACCCGAGAGCATACCCACTTACCCGAGAACATATCCACTTACCAGAGTACATACACACCTCCCCACCTACCCGAGAACATACCCACTTACCCGAGAACATACCCACCTACCAGAGAACATACCCACTTGCCCGAGAACATATCCACTTACCAGAGTACATACACACCTTCCCACCTACCCTGGGACATATCAAGTATTCATCTACTCGAGTGTATACACCCATACCGGGACATATACCAACCTACCCGAGAACATACACATACCCACCTACCCGAGAATAAACACATATACCCGGGCATATAATCACGTAATCAAACAGTTCTAAGCCTAACAAACAAAACCCGCAGTTGTGAAAGTGTTTTTAATTATATTTTTCATCATAATAACCCTGCTTTTCCAAAACAACAAACCAACCATATACCACAGTACAGGCCAACCTACACTATTGTATTTCCACCTACCCAGTATGTATGCGTCTACCCGAATACACACCAAGTTACCCGCCAGGCCAACATAGGCTGTCTCCGCTCAGTCCGCGCTGATGTAGACGGTACATGCAACTAACTCGGAAACCCAAGCCTCTCCGGGATCCCAACACAATACGAAGGTTAACCTGGGATATTTATGGGATCTTCTCGTTTACAGATTCCAAAAATTCTTTAACGTTTTCTTGGCACCACATACCCGACATAGTTCGCCCCGCCCGGGAAGCTGATTGGTCAGTGGACTCACATACAGATCTCTTTCCACAGGCTGTGACTCAGCTGAATATACAGAACACATCTGACGTTTGATAGTACCGTGCGGCCGCTCGAATTTCATCATGGTCCTACTAAAAACCAAACGAAATTCCACGCTCTTGTATTCCATTTCTTTCTATAATAAATCAGACTGCACAAGATAGCAATTACCTAATCGTAGAAGTGAACGGGACTGAAAATGTCATCAGAAGACACACATTTGACACACACACCCACCACACACACACACCCGTGATGGAAAAAGCACTTAATGATGGTCAAATTCACCAAGGGCTCCTGCTATATTGTTTATCTCCATTGTGGCACTATCTTACACGAGCTGCCAGATTTAGTCATGTATGACATCATAATTTTATAAATATCTCATATCTGAAACAAGTGCCACAGTTCTTGAACTTGAACATCAGCAACACTAAATGCTTGAGGATTGCTTCGTCGCCCGACCCTCCGAGTAGTACCCCAGGCGGAACTAATGATACCCTAGCTGTCATCAGGGGGGAGACTTGTCCCAGGCGTCTCGAGAGTGCTCATGAAACAGCATCTGGACAGGTTTGGGTGTTGTCAAGGGGGTGTCTACCTAACGACCCGTCTCTCGCCAAACTCGTTTTACCCATCGTTTCATACTCCGTTAATTGCAGGTAAGTTCCTTTCAGCAGGTAAGTGTAGCAATCATTACAGCTGTATGGGTGTACGCCATAGATCATTGAGGGTCCAGGGAAGGGCTGGGTACGTGTTAATGTGGGTGACGCCCAGTCTATATTACGATTTCCCTATTTAAGATGTCTTTTTGTTGTAAATTTTGTTGCTTGAAATTGACATATTATCAAAGCTACGAGACAGCCATGTATGAGGTAAATGTATATTGAAGTGTGATATAATTACAACTAAGACGACTTGCATACACATTATGTCTGGTTACCCCACAGGTTATTCAATGCCTTCATCTTCTCACTCAAGGTACGCATTTAGCAGCCCGTGGGATGGCAGCATCCTTGTCTACAGATAGGCTTGAGACGATATATATATATATATATATATATATATATATATATATATAGTGTGTGTGTGTGTGTGTGTGTGTGTGTGTGTGTGTGTGTGTGTGTGTGTGTGTGTGTGTGTGTGTGTGTGTGTGTGTGTGTGTGTGTGATTTGAGACGATATGAATAATAATACACTTTTTACGAGATGCATATATCGTTGGATCATAGGGTTTCGGACCATCATACGTTTTCGGACGGCCTTTTTATCGCGATCACACGCGCTCGGTGTAGCATCACACTGGCTGTAAATACACAGATGATGGCTTGTTTTTAAGATAACCTAATACACGGGGATA